>NW_006921643.1:3145405-3176016 GCF_000298275.1 Orycteropus afer afer
CTTACTGGCTGTCCTTTGTAGGTAACTTTTTGTTTCTCCCGTGCGGCTTTCAGGATTCTATCTTTGTCTTTGGTTTTGGTCATTTTGATGATGTGCTCATAAGCTTTTAAGACTCTAATCTCTGCTTATCAAAGTAGTATGTAGAACATCGTCTTTGTGGACTGTGTTATGCCAGTTGACATTGATGTCCCCTGAGACTATATTCCTGAACCCCTAGACCTAGCCACACATTCCCTCAAAGTATTTGGTTTTGACTTGCCCAAGTTTTACATATAAAGAGTGAAGGTGAGATTCAGACCCACGCTTCCTGGAAGAGAAACTCTAAGCTTTGTTTATTATACCAGTACAGTGAAACCTGTGAGAGCCAGAACACAACAGGACTGCCTTGTTTTTCTGGATCTCACAAGTTTTCTGCCTTTGACAGAGTACAGTCTTACTACTTTTTAATGCTCTGTTATTGGAAAATATTTGAGTTTTCTTTCTCTCACAAGTTTCCGCCTTGCGCAGGTTCTGGCTTTCGCAAGTTTTACCATACTACCTCTGCCTTGAATCTCTTTAAATCTAAATTTGCATACTTCTCTTTCCATTTACCTGTAAGTTACTTGAAGGCAGTGGTTATGTCTTAGTCTCTTAGAACATACGTGTATATATGGATTAGCTCATTTATATATTAAATACAGTGCAGTTCAGTGTTCTTTCTTTTTGAGAATCATGCTTCCTCTCCTTCAGTCTTGCTTCCCTGTCATTCTTTTTAAGTAGATATGAAGCATACTTGATATAAGTGATAAAACTAGAGCTTTATATAATGAATTTAATTTCTGGGATAACTTTTTAGCCATGTACTTCAATTCAGAAATATTTATTACCTGTGAAGAGATTTCACCTAATATTGTACTGCAGAGCTATGGTTCCATATTTTTCAAGTATAAATGTCCTGAATTTTCTTGTAACTATAATTATAATTTTTAGGTTGGTTAGATGAGAACATGCATATTGACAAAAGCTATTATGAATTCAGTAATTTAATGGATTTGAATTTTATTCATCACATAATCTACATATATTTGAAAAATAATAGTATATCCAAGTCCAAGACTTCATGTATTCTGTCTATAAGAAATGCTAGTTGCACTTAATATTTACAGATTATCTTAGTAACTCTCCAGTTCACAGTGGAGAGTTGCTATTATGGGGATTCTAATATTGTCCTACATCACTCATTGTTTCTTCTAGGAAGCTTCATGTGAGACATTTTTTACACAGCCAAGTGAATGGAAAAGCTTTGCTTTCTTGAGTAATTGCTGTGTGTTTTTCTTCTGGACAGTGAGAGCTATGCAACTGACCTTGCCTCCATTTTCAGGTCGGCCTTTGGGAAGCTCAGAAACAGATATGTCACTCATTCATAACAGTGTATAGATCCTTTTTGCTTGTTTAAATTTTCCTTTTATTTTCACTTTGATAGTGTTTTCTTGTTGAGGTTTTCTTTCCTTGGCCCTTTTTTTTCCCCCCTAATTTATATTTTGCTGTGTTATTATTACATGTGATTCCCAAAATTCAACTAAAATTCTTTGAAGAGGAAAACCGATTGCCATCAAATCAGCTCCAACTCATGGTGAACCCAATGTGTGTTAGAGTAGAACTGTGTTACATAGAGTTCTGCTCTGACTCAATGTAAGGTCACTGTGAGTCAGACTGGATCTGAAGACAACCTGTTTGAAGATGAAGTGGGATATAAATACATGAGTTCTCAAGCTCTTGTATGACTAGCTATGTATTAGGTGCTGGACATATATATTCTTCATAGTGACCCCTCCTTGGATTTCTGAGGCAATATCACTATGGAAATAGATTGTCCAATCTTCTTCCCAGGAGTGGCTGGTGGGTTTGAACCGCCAGCCTTCTGGTTAGTAGTCAGATGCCTTAGGCACTGTGCCACCAGAGCTCCTGGACATGTATATTTGAAGTAGTGATAGCTATTATATATGCCTTGCTCTTTAGTTTCTATAGCATCATGTTCAGAAGTCAGAATTTATATGGGCAAAGCCAAATCTAAGTATAATATTTATTTTTTAAATGTTGTATCATTTAATGTGAATCATTTTCAAGAACTCTTTATAATGTCTCCTTAAGTATATCTCGAAAGTAGAGTATCTCTTCTGGGAGAAAGCAAACCTCTGTTGTGACTACAGCATGCCTTGGCTAGCAGATATGAGATCACTGCTGGCAAAGGCACTTAAAAAAATCCACAAACAGGAGTGGGAGGGCCACTTTTGTTTTTTCCTCCCATACATTTCCTTTTGAAATTTATGTAATGTGCACATATCACCTATTTTTAAAAAATGAATATAAGAAGTCCATAGTCATTTGCAGCAGAAATGTAAAAGTTTTCTCTTCCTATTAGATTATGTGCCCTTTGAGACCAGGAATTGTGCCAGATTCCTCTCTATATTCTTGAACCGAGCACAGTGACTTATATACATCATAAGCTCCCAGCTAGCATTTGTAGATGTGAGTAGGAAACTAAGAGTTAGGGACATGGCTGAAAATTTATTGAATGACTATAGATAACTCATGCCCCTTTACCTCTTTTCCCTCTTTTCATAGTGGGGCTGAGAATCAGCTTTCTGGCTCTCTGCAGTATAATCAGTTTTACTGAAATCCATTAAAAGACCTTAAAAACAAGTTAGTAGAATTTTTTCCAGTAACTTGTTCAAAGCATGGAATTTATTATGTTTGTTTATATGTTATAGTGCGGGATTTTTCCAAATGTGACTTTCAGACCCCTCTTCTTTTTTCAGATATTTGTAGAATTTGATGGCTGTAACTGGAAGCAACACTCCTGGGTTAAAGTTCATGGTGAAGAAGTTATTGTGCTTCTGCTGGAAGGGTCGCTTGTATGGGCTCCCCGAAAGGATCCAGTCCTTCTCCAGGGCACTCGAGTCTCAATTGCACAGTGGCCAGCCCTGGTGAGTGTTTCTCACTGAACAGGAACAGATTTGAATTTTAAGCTTATATTATACCTGTGGTATCTATTCAGTAGCTGAACTATTTAGAATTCCCTAAAATTATGTGCCTTGTCCTTAACATACTTTCATCTTGAGTTACCAAGGCAAAAATTAGGAGAAATCTTTTCTCCAGTGGTCTGAAATGTTTTGTATGAGATAATATTTGATACTTTTTCTCTAAATAGTTTTTTCACCTTTAGTCTTTTTTCATAGCAAGATTTTGAAAGGATGTTTATAATCCTTATTTCTTAAATTATCAAGTTTGTTTTATGAAATGAAACAAAAGAATGTTATAAAATTTAATTCTGAGAGTATCCACTTGTTTCCAACTATTCTGTTAGTAAAGTATAGGCATAAATGGTAACATTAAAATAATAATAATAATAATTCTTCTATGGCTGTCAAATTAAATAAATAATATGTAAAACAAACATTTTTTACCTGTTGTTGTTGTTGTTATGTGCCGTCGAGTCGAACCCAACTCATAGTGACCCCTCCTTGGGTTTCCAAGGCAGTATCATTATGGAAGTAGATTGCCCAACCCTCCTTCCGAGGAGTGGCTGGTGGGTTTGAACCGCCAGCCTTCTGGTTAGCAGTCAAGTGCCTTAGGCACTATGCTACCAGAGCTCCTATTTTTCACCAATATTATCTATGGTAAAAAATATTACCAGTCACTGAACTGTCATCTTTATTTCTTTTTAAAGCCACTTGCCAATTGAACTTCTAGAAAAAGTATTTGGAGCCTCTGGTGACTTTTATACATTATTTATAGTAATATTAATTTACCCAAACCAAAAACCCACTGGCATTGAGTCGATTCCAACTCATAGTGACCCACATTGAGTTTCCAAGGCTGTAAATCTTTACAGAAGTAGGTTGCCCATCTTCTTCCTGCAGAGCAGCTGGTGGTTTTGAACCGCCCATCTTCTGGTTAGCAGTCTAATGCCTTACAACGCCACCAGAGTTCTGTATTAATTTACCCAGGCATGTATAAATATTATTTGTATTATCATGTCAAAAAATCTCACGAAGAATTCAGGTGCTGTAGAAAGGTTAAAGGTATAACTCTATTCTGGGAATTAACTGTAATTTAGCCCTCTTGAAGCTTGGCAAGAAGATTAGTCAAATCCCTAGAAATTTCTCATTCCTCTTGTCCTTTTTAACCGTAAATAAGAGCATTGAGCTGACTTTCTGTTCTAGTTTGCTTCCTCTGATTATTTGAGAGGCAGATGCCGGGTTGGAAATGTTTCCAAGGACTTATACTTTAGCTACTCTGTATTTATTTATTGGGGTAAAAGATAGCAATAATGGATATTTCCTCCAAAGTTAGAGATTCAGTTGAATGAGAATTTATTGTCTTTTGCAGGTTCTAATCGATTTCTTTTCGTTATACTTCACAGACTTTTACTCCCCTAGTAGATAAACTGGGTTTGGGTTCTGTGGTTCCAGTTGAATACCTTTTGGATCGAGAGCTTCATTTCCTGTCAGATGCTAATGGGTTACAACTGTTCCAGGTACTTAAAAGTGCTCTAGTCCAGAGCCTATTATTTCTCACCTTGGTAATTTCTTTGTTGATATAAATATGGGGTATTTCTTTGAGCATTGAAATAGATACTTTCTCCAGTAATTTCCATGTATCTTCTAAAGTTTCTGTGCCCCCCTGAAAAGTATTTTAGTGGCCGAGGCTTCTTTCCTCTTCTGCATATCCCACCCTGCTTCACCCCAAAACTTAAGACCACAATTCTAAGGATCTCCACAGAAGAAATGGCATCCTTAAGGTAGCTACTTCTGTAACTTGAGCCTGAGGGGGCCTACACTGATGTCAGTGGCAACATAGGCTGGGAGTTTGGCTTGGTTCCAAGCAGCATGAAAGATTTAGAAGCTTGGTTATATCTCAGTTACAAAAAGGAGTAAGTTAGTAGTTTAAATATAATAGCTTCTGGTTGGAGTTTTCAGAATTTAAGCAAGGTAGAAAGCTGAGATTGTTTTGTTTAAGGAAGTATTTATTTCTCACTTGAAAGAGTTGCTGTCAGACAGTTAAAAATTGGGAGATTTGTAGGAGTTTTGCTGTATTCCATGAGATATTAATGTTGATTTCTTGTTGACATGTCTCACTCCCTCTCAAAGGCAACAACCTTGCTTTATTCATCTTTATAATCCTAATGCTGGTATGTAGTAGGAGCTCAGAATGTTAGATAGGTAAATACCAAAATAAATAAAAACATTTACATTTAATAAAATGTTTTGTGCTCAAGTAAGTATGGGAAATACTGCCCCAAACAGCTTTCTTTGCTACATGACTCGTCGTAGCTTTTACTGTGCTATTGTATGTAGAAAGTTATAATATATAATGTTAACTAAGCCTAATGATCCTAGCATCCTTAGGTTTTGCAGAGCATCTCATGAGACTATAGTTCTAGAGAACATTCTTTGGCAAATGCTGATACAGAGCTCCTTAGGGGTATGATTTTTCTCATCTAGTTAGATGCTAATCATTTTGATATTCACTTGTTTTCTTCCTTTATCTTAACCAGATGGGAACAGATAGCCAAAACCAGATTCTTTTGGAACATGCTGCACTGAGAGAAACAGTTAATGCCTTGATCAGTGACCAAAAATTACAAGAGATATTCAGCCGAGGTAAGAACAGGTAGTCTTTTGTCCTTGAACTCTGAATCGAGAGTATGGTGAATGTTGAAAGTGATAGTATGAGATGCCATAGACATTTGCACGTATTTCCTTTTTGTGAGTAAAGTTAAAGAGTATTTCCTGTTAACTGAATCTCTAGAATACATTGGAAAAATGAGATCTCACTCAGACCAGTGTTTCTTCTTTCTGCTGTATGTCATAATACATAGTTTTGTTGTGGGTTTTATTCTGTTTTTTTCATCTCTTAAACATTTATTAAGGGTTTATGATGTACTAGACATATTCTAATGAGCTGGGTATATACCTCTGAGCTAGAAAATTTCTTCCCAAGTTGAATTTATTGTCCAGAGACTAAAGACTATTAACACACCAATAAATAACAACTTTAGAGTGCAAAGTATATTCATAAAGTAACATGTCCATAGACTCATTCACATTAACATGTTATTTTTAAGAGTGAAAACAAATTATTAGCTTTTACCAGTTGTTCTGGTTACCTAGTGCCACTTTGATAAGAAAATATACCACAAATGGGATAGCCTTAACAAACAAGAGTTTATTTTCTTACACTTTCGGAGGCTAGAAGTCCAAGTTCAAAGTGCCAGTCTCTAGGGGCTGTATGAAAGCCCCTCAGCCTTGGGCTTCAGCTCTGTCTCTTGCTCCTGGCCCAATGAAGCTAGAGGCATCTCTTCACTCAGGCAGCTACTGGCTGCTGAGGCTAACAAGCCCAAGGTCGACAAATAAAATGTCATGGTCCCGATGTTACCAAACCACACGGCAGGCCCTTAATTCAAGTCCATTGAAAGTCCTAAGGTCGGCAGAGCATGGCAGGCTGCTGAACAACGACACGGCTACGTGCAGGGTTCAAGCATGGCATAAACTAGAGACTGTTCCCCAAGGCTTCTCCTTATATACAGGAAGCAGACCACATCCCAAAGGCAGCTACTCAGCTACTCACAGTAGATTGCACCATGGAGTTGATTACCAGTTTCATCATGAGGAATACTACATCCAGCTGCCCAGCCACTCAACCAGGCCCAGCCAAGTTGACACACAAACTAAACTACCACACCAGTTCAGATAACAGATTTTGTCCAAGATTCTACACAAAAGACAAGACTATTCATTTGTGTTTCTCTTCATGTTGCACATCCACTTTCCTTCCTTTCTTGGCTTCATAAATAGCCATGAAATAGGGTCCTTGGTTTAAAAAAAAAAAAAAAAATTTAAACAAGTGAACATGGGGAAACTGATCTATTTGGGGAAGAAGGCTATCAGGATAAAATGGGAGTTAATAATCAAGGAAAGATATGGAAAAAGAAAGAATGTGAGGAAAATTTGGTAGAGGGAGAGAAAAAATTAAGGGGACAATGATGGGTGGGAATATGAGAAAAATTAAGGACACTTAATTATGGCTACAAGAGAAAATAATCTAAAATAAATAATGATCTAGTTGTGTAGTTTCAAATGTACAAAGACATGAAAGAGGGACAGAGGAACTATCCTTCTTAGACACCAGCTGAAGTTGTAAGATAACATTACCTGCTGATAAAGTAGTATCTTTGAAGCTCTGTGTTCATAGGAAGACAGGTGCTGTATTTGTTCAGACTATTATTAGTGCCGGGGCTGGAACCCCACTTGTTATTGAAAGGCAGATAGCAGAATACAAAGTTATATATCATTCCTATGGTCACTTAACCTGATAGTGCACTTAGTTAAGTGGCCTCTCATTTTTTCATGCACACGTCAGGTATCTAGTACATTTCCATACTAGTTTAGTTTTTATTTCTATGTTTCCTTTCCCTCTCTGCATTACTTTCTGAGTTGGAAAATTAAGACTAGGTGAAATCAGGGACCTGAGAGATTCTGAGGAATCTTCACATAACTAAAGGCTTACAAAGGTTACTGGGCAAAACCATTTATGTTTTGTTTTGAAATTGCTAAGTATGATAAATCTGGTATTGATCATTTATTCAGTTCTGTACAGGGGGTTTAAATGTATCAAATATTAATACCATATGATTTTCTTTCAGCTTTTAGAAACAATTATGAAATATAACTGAACCAAAAATATTCAGTACTGACTGATCTCTCCTTTAGGTCCCTATAGTGTTCAAGGTCACAGGGTCAAAGTATACCAACCAGAAGGTGAAGAAAGTTGGCTCTGTGGTGTTGTAAACCATCAAGATTCTATCACCCGTCTTATGGAGGTGTCTATAACTGAGGTGAGGGTCTGTGTTAGTTTAAGGTCCACCCATCTCCTTCCAGAGGGTGGTATAGAGAAAGAGAGCATTTAACTACATCTAAGATTTGGGTTCCATCCTTGGCTCTATCACTTAAGACTTGAGAAAAGCAGTTAACTTTCTTAACCTCCGTTTTCTCATCTGTAAATTAGAGATAATTATATAAATTGCCACTGATCTAACAGTACAATTTAAGGGCCTGACATAATGTATTTGAAAGTGCTTCGAAATCTATAAAACAATTAAAATGTTACAAAAAACCAAACTCATTGCCAATGAGATGATTCTGACTCATAGCAATCCCCGTTGGGTTTCCAAAGCTATAAATCTTTATGGAAGTAGATGATTCCGTCTTCCTTCCACAGAGCAGCTGGTGGGTTTGAACCACCAACCTTCTGGGTAGCAACCATGTGCCTTACTCACTACGCCACCAGAGGTCCTTATCTGAAAATGCCAGGTGGTGTTACTTTATCTCATTCATAAAGGTTAGTAGTTAAAAGACTAGTCAGTTAGCAATTGCTTCTCTGATACTTCTACCACTCTCCCTTAGGTGCTGGAGAATAATGAATTGTTTCTAATGAAATAAATAGAAGAACATAGTAACTTGAGATACCTGGAGAATTGATTTCAGACATTCCCTTAGCAATCAATGTAATATAAGCATATCTTTTGATTTATATCTTTTTTGAGTTCTTAAAAAATTATTAAAGTAATCTTCATTTAAAAAATTTCAAGTAATATACATGTGTATAAAGTAAATATTGCAAACTAACCCTTCCCCTAGGCAAATGTCACTCCCCAGTGATAACCATTAACAGTTTGGTGTGTAGCTCATGTTCTCCCAAGTATTTTCTCTGCGTGTGTATGTCTATATAGTGTTACTTATATTATCTATTTATTTGATACATAATTATATAAATCATGCTTGAGTAGCATATAATATGTATAGTTCTATAATTTACCTTCATAACTTTAATTGTATACTATAGATATCTTTCTATGTAAGTTTATATTGAGATCTGCCTCATCTGTTTTAAATAGATGCATAATAATCCACTGAATGGATGTATCCTAACTAATTTAATCTAATATTGTTGTTGTTGTTGTTATGTGCTGTCGAGTCAGCCCTGACTCACAGCGACCCCTCCTTGGGTTTCCGAGGCATTATCACTACGGAAGTAGGATTGCCCAACCGTCCTTCCGAGGAGTGGCTAGTGGGTTTGAACAGCCAGCCTTCTGGTTAGCAGTCAAGTGCCTTAGCCACTACGCTACCAGAGCTCCCAATCTAATATTGGTGGACCTTTAAAGCATTGCCAGTATTTTCACTAATAGAAATAATAGCATAGTGAATATCCTTGAGCATACATTATTGTGCACTGTTTCACATTATTTATTCCTAGATGTTTTGGTAAATCAAAGAATATGCATATTACACTTGATACTTTCTGTCAATTAGGACCCCAAAAGCGTTTATTCTTTAAATACTTTTAATGATAATGATTGTGGGTTCTGAAGGCTTTTGGTTCCAGTAATAATGCAAAGTATAAAGGTTTTAAAAATGGAGAATTTGAAATTAACATCCCTAAAAGAGATACTGGACATTGAAATCAGTTCTTTCATTCATCATTTAAGAATACTTGAATGTTTACTGTATTCCAAATTTTGTTTCAGGTGTTACTGTTATAGCATTGACTGAGATGGCAGAAATTCCTGCTGTAATGGAACTTTCATTCTAGTGGGGGAATAGAAACAATTACATAGATTAGAATAATAGGTAATTATGTCTTTGTTGAACAAGGATTTAAATATCTTTTTTTTTTTCCTTTCATATATTCTTTGCTCCTCCTATCCTAGAGTGGTGAGATCAAATCAGTGGATCCTAGGCTGATCCATGTGATGCTGACAGACAACGCGACATCTCAGAGTGAGGTACAGTAATGAGCTGAGTACCTGAGTAGACTCATGATCTTGCATTTTCTCATTATGTAAATTCCTCTTGTATGTTATCCATGAATCCCCTTTGGAATTTAGCTCTGGTCACTGTACATTTATTGCTTTCTCCATGGTCTATTCAGTTAAAAGACAATAGTTTCAAGAGAGAGAGACCTGTCTGGGTAAACCTTTTTAATCATTGCTATGTTCTCTAGTGGTTTTAAAATCTAAGGCCTAACTATTTCTTCTTGTATTCTGTCAGGACAGGTATATTTCAAAGAGATAATAGACAATGAAAGCTGTAATAAGCAGTAGTAATTCTCATGACTATCCAATACTATGGGAGCTCTGGTAGCATAGTGCCTGAGGCACTTGACTGCTAACCAGAAGGCTGGTGGCTCAAGCCTACCAGCCACTCCTCAGAAGGAAGGTGGGGGCAATCTACTTCCATAGTGATACTGCCTCAGAAACCCAAGGTGGGGTCACTATGGGTCGGGTCCGACTCGACGGCACATAACAACAACAACATCCAATACTATGCAGTAATAAGCAATGGAAGTGAAGCTACATCCTTTTTTGCTTTCCATGAGATGGTAGTGAGCACCGAGGGAGAATCAAATTCTGGAGGGTGCCTAATTCAGTGCTCAGTGCACAGTGGAATACTCCATAATTAATTGTGAACCAGGCCCACTCTTGGTATATTCAAAATTAACATAGAAAAAGAAAAAAAAAACAAGCGTACATAAACCAGTACCTGAACTAATCAGTGAATCTTGTGTGAATAGTCTTCAAATTAAAGCCAACTATCTACATATTTCTTATAATATCTAGCACCTCTGTGCTACTGTTGTTTTGACTACTCCTGCTAAGTATATTCTCCTTCCTTATCTTCTGTATCCAGTCATGCTTGACTTGATAAAAATAAAAATAGGAACAGAAGAAACAAAGATAATTTCAATAGCTCTTTACTACTGTATTGTTAGCTGTTGTCAGGTCGACTCCCAACTCGTGGTAACCTTATGTATAACAGAATGAAACATTGCCTAGTCTTGGAGGATTTGTCCCTTGACTGTGTTTGTGTGGCTGAAAATACCTGTTACTCTATTAGGGCTCCTTTTATAGTCTCTTCCTTATTTTAGTTAATCTTTAGCACCTACTGTATGCCTAGTGCCTAAGGCACTTGACTGCTGGTGGTTCAAACCCACCAGCCACTCCTCTGAAGGAAGATTAGTCTATCTACTTCATAGAGATACTGCCTTGGAAACCCAAGGAGGGGTCGCTATGAGTCAAATCGACTCGATGGCAGTGAGTTTGGTTTTGGTTTACATGCCAGGTACTGCTCAGCTGGCTATAGCCAGAGAGTACTCGTCTCCTTGTCCTAAGCCACCTATCCACATGTGAGTGGCTTACCAGAAGTAGGAAATACATATTAGTGATGCTCAGGAGATAAGGGTAGAGGTTGCTATGACCTGCAAGTTGGCTGGCTAAGTTAGAGGTGGGATCGGTGGTTTTCAGCAGCAGATGATGGTTCTTCCCTTTTTGGCTTTGCCATGATGTGACTTTCTTCTTGACTAGCAATGTACAGTGAAACCTGTGAGAGCTAGAACTCAATAGTACTGCCTTGTTTTTCCAGATCTCACAAGTTTTCTCCCTTTGACAGGATACAGTCTTACCACTTTTCTTTTGCTTTCTACTAGTGGAAAATATTTGCGTTTTCCTTCTCTGACAGGTTTCCACCTTACATAATACAAAAAGGACAAGGAGGCCACATGTTCTGACCTCCTAGAACCCCACAAGAGGAAGGCAGAATCACCATCAATAGCCCAAGGCCTATTACTGCAAGGCCAGACATGCTGCCTCCCTCCGGCCCTTTCACCAACCATTCCTCCCAAAGCACCCACCACCTCTCTCCTGGGTTCGATAATTCGCTGCAGTGGCCACACAGAACTCACAGATTACGGGGTTTATTAGGGAAGCACCAGGCTACAATTCAAGTTCAGGAAAAAAACGCTCAGTCTCTCTCTCAGCCCACCGTCTCTCAGCCAAGTCTCTCACAGTCTCTCCCCCAGCAGTGCGTGTCCCTCGGTGTCTTACTCAGCAACACGTGTCTCTTGCATCTCTTCCCCAGCAACACGTGTCTCAGGAGCCCGTGTCTCTTTCAGCAGCACATCTTCCTCAACCAGCAGTCAGAGAGAGAGTTCTGCCTCTAGGAGGCCTCCTTTTGAGCCCGGCAGGGTGGTCAAACTAGCCAATCATAGCATCAGAACTCTGAGCACCTGAGAGAGAGTGGGCATCTCCCAGAACATTGTTTTGTGCCACTCCCAACAGACATACTCCAGGTGGACAACTTCAGCAATCAGGAGCTTCTCAGTTGCTCATAGCAAATCCCACCTTGGAGTTTACAAAGACTTACGGGTAGAAAAGCCACACTAAGTAATTTACTACACCATACACAACTTCCGGCTTTTGCAGGTTTTACTGTACAATTACTGTGACTGTTCTGCCAAGTTTTATAGTAACAGAGATCTGTGATCACTACAACTCCTCTAAGTATGAGTGGATGAGTAAACAAGAAAAAAGAGAGAGTTCACTGATATCACTTCTGTAGTTCACAACACTGAAAACTGTTGGTGATAGAGGTTAAAGAAAGGATAAAAAGTTTTAGAAACAGATCAAATGAAAAAAATGCTTAGCAGACAAATAGTTCTTGAATGAAAGATATACAAACTTAGATAATATTACCAATAATGTGGTGGAAACAAAAGTAAACCTAGAACTTTAGTGTTAAGAGTTATAGAAGGAAATTAAAGGAGAAAAGATGGAAATGAAGGTGGCAAAAAATTGAAAAATATGGAGACTAGAACCAGCAAGATAAAATGTAAAATTTGAAAAAGGTTCAATTATAGCAATAATGATTACAGTAAAGACAGAGATCTATACAAAGAATCTATAAACAAATATTTGAGCATAGTAAGAGTTGATTAAGCTGATAAATACTAATGGCTAAATAACTGTATATCTCACTAGTTTAGTACCACACCACCACATGTTATCTGAATAAAAACTAAAAAGAATACCTGCTTCATGGTAGCATATATATAATCTAAGAATGTTCCGGATATAAATCCTTGCTGCACAAATATTACATGAGAGAATGGCAGCTATGTCTGCTGCTCCCTTCCCTGCATCCTCCTCAGGGTAGGAGTTTATTTAGAGATGGCAATTGTTCTTCTAATCCAGTATCCTCTTATGTTGTGTAGCTTCTTAAATGAGGCACAAGTAAAATTTCATAGGATCCGCTGAAATTACTAGAAGAGATAACAGAATTGGCTATTTGGCTTCTGGTGGCCTGCTTATTTATTTATTTATTTATTTATTTATTGTCCTATGTGTAATGCTTTGAAATAAGGTCTAGAGATTGTTTGAGTCTTTATAGTGTCTATGAGAGCAATTGAAACTTTCTGCTGGGTTCACTTTTCCTATTATGAACCCTTTCAAGATGGAATTATTTTCTGCTTTGAGTTTATTCTTAAAACTCTGTGTTTTCAGTAATTGAAAGCATTTTGAGTGAAATGGGGGAAAAATTTTTGAGGCAGATTTTGATCCAAATTAGTGGGACACATATGTCCCAGGGAGTCCATGGTGCTTGGGTTGGTGGGATGAAGCCTGTTTCTTCAGATTTTCACAGTTATATAGGCCCCCACCAGTGTGATGACAGCACACACTAAAAGTAGGATAGCAGCTTCTCACTAAACCCCAGAGGCAGAAAATGTAGGTGGGTAAATATGTCTCACTAGTCATGAAAGAGACTGTCACCAGTTTTTCTAGATAGAGGAGATAATATTTCAGTATTTGAAATGAAAAGTTTCTGTCAAACAAGAAGATAAATATGTAATAAAGAGGATTTTTTTAATCAAGAGATAAATGAACTGCCAATCTAGAAATTTTAGATTTTCTGCTCTGGCAGTCTGTTTTGTAAAAGGAACTACACAAAACTTTAAAACTCTTTAAAGTCCATTTCAGGTAGTAGTGCGTTTTATGTAGGGGAAAGTTTGCCAAGTGGATTAACCTCTAGTAACCGTTATCTTGAATTTGTGTGTGTATGAAATGAGTCATGGGGAAACTAGAGCTTTTGGACAAAGGGAATGTCTTACAGCTGGCATTAGAACTTGGAAACCTGTGCCCGGTTTGACTATCTGCTTCTAGAGATGAGAAAGAACTAATAGCTTATGGTTATCCTAGGATGGAAGGTCCTTTATAATAAATCTTTTCTGAATTTTGTTTTGTAGGGGGGTACGTTAAAAGCAGTAAAATCTTCCAAAGGAAAGAAGAAAAGGGAAAGCATAGAGGGCAAAGATGGCCGGAGGAGGAAAAGTGCTTCGGACTCTGGGTGTGACCCTGCATCAAAGAAATTGAAAGGAGACAGGGGTGAAGTAGACAGTAATGGGAGTGATGGAGGTGAGGCAAGCCGAGGGCCTTGGAAAGGAGGGAATGCCAGTGGAGAGCCAGGGCTGGATCAGAGGGCCAAGCAGCCACCGTCTACATTCATCCCCCAGATTAATCGCAACATTCGCTTTGCCACTTACACCAAAGAAAACGGCAGGACTCTGGTGGTACAGGATGAACCTGCAGGTGGGGACACACCTGTAGCTTTCACTCCATATTCTACAGCCACAGGTCAGACACCTTTGGCCCCAGAGGTGGGTGGAGCTGAAAACAAAGAGGCAGGAAAAACACTGGAACAAGTTGGCCAGGGCATAATAGCTTCAGCAGCTGTGGTCACTACAGCCAGCTCCACCCCAACCACAGTGAGGATCTCAGACACTGGCCTTGCAACAGGGACGGGGCTGGAAAAACAGAAAGGCAGCCGGCCACAGGCCTCGGGAGAGGTAAGTTGCTGCAGAAGCAGATTTGAAAGATTTGTGTTCCCTCTTTTACCCTCTTTTGTTGTTAACACATCAGAAAGCATCTCAAATATCACAAGAAAGGAGTATTTCTGAGATGTGCTTAAATTATACTTTGTGAATAGGCTTTTACTGCTTAATGAGGTGATACTTCTCTCATTGGGCAAATGTGTATATTTTAATAACTTTATTAGCTCTTTAAAGTCACCTGAACAATTGAGCTAATCAGAAACTGATTATACAACCCAATTTAATGAGATGTTAAAGTAGATCTGGTGGGGAATCTTTTTAATTCAGTTATCTATTTAGTTCACGTAGTGCCTGAGCCTCCACCAGGCCTATAAGAGGCAAGGTTAATGAATTACAGTGTTGGTAATAGTGAACACTATAATTAAGGCTATGTGCAAGCTACTATTACCAGCCCCTGTTTTCAGTTCATTTTCTATGATATTTTCTCTTAAGGCTGGGCTTCTTCCCATGATTTGATATTGCCATAAAAGTTTATGGTGAGTTGCTAACTTCTTTTTAAGCATTACCTGAAAAAGTTTGGTGAAATTAATCACAGTAGTATCTAGATTACTGTGTTCTTTATCTGAGATGCATATATTATTACTAAAATGTAACATTTGTTAAACAGAAGTTAACATCAAGTTGATTCCCCAGTCCAAATTTGAAACAGTATCAAAGTCACTTATATAGACTTTGATGTATTTTGGCTACTGGAGTATGATTTATAACGCTGGTCATTTTGTTTTTCAAACTGGCTGTTAACTCAAGTTGAAATACGAAATACAAAGATGAGATGCTTAATGTGTTGTGTGTTTTTTAATTATATAAGAAACTACTGTGTGCTAAGTACTAATAAGGAAAGCATTGATATCCCTATTTGAAGGAGCTCATATCCTAAAATCATTTTAGGTACAACACTACCAGATAAAGCTTAGATATATATTTCATCTGACTTCTTCCCTTCCCCAGCAAATGCACAATTTGTTAATCTCTAGTTTGTAGGGAAATGAGTTCTGGTGCCACAGGCATAAGACATTTGACTCCTAACTAGAATGATGGTGGTTCAAACCCACCAGCCACTCTGTGGAAGGAAAAATGGGGTAATCTACTTCCGTAAAGATTTACAGCCTTGGAAACCCAGTGGGGGTCACTATGAGTCAAAATCAACTCAATGGCAGTGGGTTTACTTTACTATGTAGGGTTGGGGTTGGGGAAGGAGAAGACCTGTAAATGCAAATTTCACACTGTTGGTGGTTTGTCCACTGGTAGTTGAGCAGCATTCCCAAGAGAACCAGGTGAGGATCTTTGTGGATTTCTAGTGTGTATAAACCATCATATTGCCTAAATTATTTAAAATAAACTTTGTGTCAAAAGCATATAGATGTAAATGTGGATTATAAAATAGACCATATTTTACATGCTACAAAAAGAGATCCATTGGATGCCATTATTATGTTTAGCAAAATCTGAATAGATAGAAAAGACATTTTCCAAAGAGGTTGGAAAAATTTCTGTGACTGTGTCAGTCATCTTGCAGATGTTTCAGCCTAGGTCTTCTCCTGGGATATGATTTTGAAGGACAGAAATGGATGTTTCCATTATGATACCAAATCTAAAATGGGGACACAGCCATCGGGAAACTTCTTGCCCTAAAAACTCAGTTGATATCAGTTTGTCATCACTTTCTTATAAGACAAGGACTTGGAATTTAATCATTTGAAGGAAAATGAAAGACCATCCAAATTATTTTTCATTCATGTGTATATTTATTTTTAAAGGGTAACTTTAGTAGTGAAACATGAACTGCCCATGCTAGTTCCTTATAGTCATGCAGGTGTAAAGGCTCGTGGCCAAATCTTGCTAATAAAACAACTGCAAAGCCTCAGGGATCTGTCTTTTTTTTTTTTTTTTAATGTGGGGAAGGGGTTTAAATCAATGATCATTGGTTAATGTGAAGGAAAAGAAAAATTAGGTTTAATTTTTTAACTGAAATGACCTGAAACAGTTTCAGCTGCATATAGCAATTGGCTGCAAGCCACAAGTGTCCTACCTGGGTCCTGTGCCTCTATGAGGCTGTCAAGGAATGTCCCAGTGTAGATTTCTCTTGTATATTTAAAGAATAGCTTAAATAAATTGAAATGCCTCCTCTTTAAACAGTAGCCCTTTTTATCTTTAATATTTTTTGTTTAATCATGATATACAATACACTACATTACCATTTTAAAGTGTACAATTCAAATGGTATTTAGACATAACATTGTTGTACAACCATCATCACTACCTAGCTCCAGAACTTTTTCCTCACTCTGGAAGGACACCCCATGCCCATTAAACAGTCGTGGAATAATTTTTATTTCCGTTGTTTGTTTTAAAATGCATGTTTTGGAATATTACCCTCTACCTTCTGGAAGTTATTATTCATTTATTTTATAATATGTGGTTTGTAAGTCAAGTGCTAGGAACTGGGTTTTATTGTGTTGAGTAAGGGCTTATATCTACATCTATGTGTGTTTTTTTTTCTCTGTATACATACAGGGTAGGTAATATATATATATATATATATATATATATATATATATGAAAGTGGCCACACCACTTATACACACAATCATTGCATGTGGAAGTTAACATTTTCATGATAAAAGAAGGAAAGGGAAGTATTTTGTCATTTCCAATTTGTTATGCTAAATGTTTTTGTTTGGTGGGTATGTCAGTAGATTACACTTTTCTTCTCTGGAGTCTTGGTAGATCCTAATGATAACAAAATGTCTTACTAAACATTTTGATTTTTCACTTCGGCATGTTTAGGTCTTACTTTAATTGAAGCAGATATTCAACTTTTAGGTGAACTTAGATCCACAGAAATGACCAAGTTCCAAAAGGAAAGTTCCATCTTACAGAATTCTATATTAAAAAAAGAATGTTTTACAATAGCTTTGTGATGGGACTGAAGTTACCTTTGTAATATGGGTAATTTATAATAGCTTAAATAAATAAGAGCTTTAACAATAACCCTTTAAAGCCATTGAAGTAGATTAATATTATAAAGGTCACTAATTATATTTCAAGGAGCTCTGGTAGCATAGTGGCTAAGGCACTTGACTGCTAACCAGAAGGATGGCGGTTCAAACCCACCAGCCACTCCTCGGAAGGAAGGTTGGGCAATCCTACTTCTGTAGTGATACTGCCTCGGAAACCCAAGGAGGGGTCGCTATGAGTCAGGGCTGACTCGACGGCACATAACAACAACAACAACAATTACATTTCAAAGTAAAAGCTAGTATCTGTTCAAGAACCCTTTTCCCCAGTTTCTTGGTAGAGTTTTTGCACTTCCAAATTGGTACTAAGAAGCCTACACAGCCACCTAGCACTATGTGAACCAACTGGCTAATAACCAAGGGAGCAGCAGAATGAATGACATCCTGCTATCTCTGGCTCACCTTGCTAAAGAATCCTTCTATGTGGTCTGTGATAGGAATTTTTCTCTGGTACTGGTGAAATCCAGTTACAAGAACAGTTCTGTAGAGGTGTAGGAAAGAAAAGGTGATTCACCCACAAGAAATACTGGCATAGTAGTCACCTAGCTCCAAGAGATCTAACACTATCATGAAAAGCCAGCACCACTAACTCACTAACTCTTTCTTTCAGAATTCAAGAAATTCTATTCTGGCCTCTTCTGGATTTGGAGCATCTCTCCCAAGTTCATCACAACCTTTGACTTTTGGAAGGAGCCAGTCCAATGGGGTTCTAGCCGCAGAGAACAAACCTTTGGGTTTCTCTTTTGGCTGTAGCTCTACACCAGAGTCTCAGAAAGACTCTGATCTCTCCAAAAACTTGTTTTTTCAGTGCATGTCCCAAACTTTACCCACCAGTAACTACTTTACTACCGTTTCAGAGAGTTTGGCTGATGATTCCTCCAGTCGGGACTCATTCAAACAAAGCCTTGAAAGCCTGAGCTCAGGTCTGTGTAAAAGCAGACCCGCTCTTGGAGCAGACATTAAGCCAGGCTCTAAGGCTGGCAGCTCTGTGGACCGGAAAGTGCCTACAGAGTCCATGCCCACCCTCACACCAGCCTTCCCACGGAGTCTCCTAAATAACCGCACACCAGAGAGTCATGAAAATCTATTTTTACAGCCCCCCAAATTATCCCGAGAAGAGCCCTCTAACCCTTTTCTGGCATTTGTGGAGAAAGTTGAACATAGCCCTTTCAGCAGCTTTGCATCTCAGGCATCATGTAGCTCTTCTGCTACCACTGTCACCTCCAAGGCAGCACCCAGCTGGCCCGAGTCTCACTCCTCTGCAGATTCAGCAACTTTAACAAAGAAGAAAGCCCTCTTTATCACAACAGATTCCTCCAAGCTGGTACCTGGTGTTCTAGGCTCAACTCTTACCCCTGGGGGCCCAAGCCTCTCTGCCATGGGGAATGGTCGCTCCAGCTCACCCACCAGCAGCCTCACCCAGCCCATTGAGATGCCTACTCTCTCCTCCAGCCCCACAGAAGAGAGGCCAACTGTGGGGCCTGGGCAGCAGGACAATCCCCTCCTCAAAACCTTTAGTACCGTCTTTGGCAGGCACTCAGGCGGCTTTTTGTCCTTTCCTGAAGATTTTCCACAGGAGAACAAAGCTCCTTTTGAAGCTGTGAAAAGGTTCTCACTGGATGAGCGAAGCTTGGCTTGCAGACAAGACTCAGACTCCAGCACCAACAGTGACCTGTCAGATTTGAGCGACTCTGAAGAGCAGCTGCAGGCCAAGACTGGCTTGAAGGGGATTCCAGAGCACCTAATGGGGAAGCTGGGTCCTAATGGAGAGCGTGGTGCTGAGCTGTTGCTGGGCAAAGGCAAAGGGAAGCAGGCCCCCAAAGGCCGGCCTCGGACTGCCCCTCTGAAAGGTGATCCTGCTGGGGCTATACATGGGCTTTGCCCTGGTGCTGGCCTCAAATGCCTATTGTGCTCTTGGGCAGCAGAAGCCCTCACTTTGATGGAAAGCTCTATAATCTCATAGAATTACATAATCAAAAGGGTCCAGAACCCACTGGTTCAGAGCAGAATTTCATGTAAACCAGCACTGTGAGAGGGTTATCTTGTCCTGTGTAATGTTAATCTCACAAAGGAAGATCCTTGATGATCTTTATCTTCTTTAGCAGTCTCTAATTTTTTGTCAGGAACCATTTCTTTATGTTTACCTCATCCCTTTCTACTTTGCTTTGGCCTATCGTTTTCATTTACTTCAAGGGAGGGGACTCCTGGTCCCCATTCTCATATAGTAGCCTTTTGTAGACTTGATGAAGCAAAGAGAATCACCCCTCAAGTTTACTCCTCTCTGGAATGTATGTAAAGATTTAGCATTTCTACCAAAAATCATTAACTCCTGTAATGGGAGATTATGATGCAGAAATATATATGGGCAGAAGACAAAGTCCTGTGGTAAAAGTAGCTGTTGTCATTAGGAACTTTTGGGAGCCCTAAAGGCCTTAGTAGCACAGTCATACCCTGAGGGGCTGGAGGCAGGTGGCAGCTACCTTCTACCTTGGGTTTTCGCATGCCCAGAGTTGTTTTACTATAATGTTGCACTTCTCACAAATTCTCCATGATCCTTAGCTTCCAGTTGAAACCTTGCCCTGCCTTTCTGTCAGAATGAGACCTCACAGGCACATGCCCAAGCAATGTAAGGAAGAGTGGGCCAAGATAGGATAGGTGTCTATCTCCAAGAGGATCATGTTATCAGGCCCCATTTATACTTCTCATGACCAGCCTTTTCTCCTCCCTCCCTTGCCACAGTTGGCCAGTCAGTGCTGAAAGATGTGAGCAAAGTGAAGAAGCTGAAGCAGTCCGGAGAGCCTTTTCTGCAGGACGGGTCATGCATCAATGTGGCCCCTCATCTGCACAAGTGCCGTGAGTGCCGCCTAGAGCGGTATCGGAAGTTTAAGGAACAGGAGCAAGATGATTCCACTGTGGCATGCCGCTTCTTTCATTTCCGGAGGTACCCAAACTCCTTTATTTGCCTCTTTCCCAATTTTCATTAATGACACATAACTCCCATAATTTTTCTGAAGCTGTAAACATGTCATCGTCATTCTTCTTGCCTTCCTTAACCCCTTTGCTCCCAGAGTCTGTGCTGAGACTTAATTATAACCACTTAGTTGTTTGGATTATAAAATGACATGTGTGGCTTTGTCCCTAGAGAATTGAAGTTGAGTAGTCTTAGCTGCTAAACCATGTGCAACATTGAGTTATTCCTAACATGAGTTTCATTTGAAACCAGTTGTATAAGCAGAAGGACTCTATTTTATATTATGAATCTGCCTGACCACTTACTTCTCTCCAGTGTTGGAGTAACTTGAGTCATGTATGGAGAGAAGGGGAAGTACAAGTAGGAGATAATAATGTGAAGAGTCTCTGAAATAGAACTGATGAAAATCCTAGGACTATGCCCAGCTTTTACCAAACAACACCTATTAAGTCACTGCCCTGCCGCTGTATAAATTTAGAAGAGTTTTCTTCTAAACAATCTTCCAAGAGTCTTTAATTTTTATAATAAAGTTAAGTGGTTTATCCATGTAGTGTAGATTTACTTACTCAGCCAATATTTATCAAGCACTTAATGTATGCCAGCCATTGTTGTGGACATTGAGGATTCAGAAATAAATAAAACCATCAAATTCTAGCCCTCAGGAGGTTTGCATTCTAGTCAGACAGTAGATGAGATGGGGGAAAAAAGTTAAATATATGGTAAATAAATAGTGTGAGAAAAATAAGGGAAGAGTGATTAGAGTGTATGGGAGCTAAAAAGTCTACAAGACCACCTGAGTAGTTGAGATTTGAGTAAAGACCTAGAAGAGGTAAGAGCCATGTAGTTTTCTGGAAAAAGTATTTTAGGTAAAGGGAACAAGTGCAACCTTCCTAAGGCCAAATTATTCCTGGTGTGTTCACAGAGCAGAAGGAGGCCAGTTAGCTAGCATAGAGTCTAAAGGTGAGAATGAAGGTGAGAGTTGAGGTCCAAGAGTTAATGACAGGGCCAGATTTTAAAGGGCTACTCTAAGGGCCTTGGCTATTAGGCTGAAAAAGAAGTCATCGGAGGGGAAAATAAAAAGTCATTGGAGGTTTGAGCTGATGAATGACACTGATGAATATTTTGAAGGATCACTCTGTCTTCTTGGAAATAGAATATATGGATGCAAGGACAGAAGCAGAGGGAAGTTAGGAAGCTGTTAAAATTATTTGGGTGAGAGTGATGGTGTCTTAGACTAGAGAGGTAGTTGATGGAGGTCATGAGAAGTAGCTAGTTTCTGGGTTATTTATTGCTCTTTTTTCAAATTTAAGAAGAGAATTAATTGGCTTGAACTGGAGAATCCAGAAACACTGATGGATTCAGGCTTGGAATTACCCGTATCAGGGGTTGGCAAACTATGGCCCACTGGCCAAATCTTCTACACCACCTATTTTGTTTTTGTTTTTAATTGTGATAAATATATACCTAATGAAATATTTGCCTTTCAACAATCTTCACCTGTATACTTCAGTGACATTAAGTCTGTTAATCATGTTGCTGAACCATCATCTGCATATATTTTGAAGGTAGAGGCCACATGATCTTCTGATGGATTAGATATGTAGTATGAGAGATAGAAAGGAATCAATGATGATTCTAAGACTTTTGGCCCGAAAATGGGAAGAATGGGTTATCATTTCCTGATAAAGAGATTTTTGAGGAAAAGGCAGGTGTAGTGAGATAATGGGGAGTTTTAATTTGGGCATGTTAAATTTGAGATACCTGTTAGATTCCCAAATGGAAATGTTGAGAGGAGTAAAAATGGCGCTATGGCAATGCCAGACCTCCTTGTCTAACTTCACAACAGAGTGAAGAAAGAATCAAGGTCAGCATCAGTCCAAAGCTGATTCTTATGAGGCAGAGTTCAGATATAACTCCTCTCTACTGTCTTTTTTTTTTTTAACCAATTCTGATACCAGCCATCCCTCCCACAGCACTCTACTTCTCTGCTGGATTCAGTAATTTGGTAATGACTGCACAAAACTCACAGATCATATTCAGAGTTAAGGGGTTTATTAAGGAAGTAGCCTGTTAAAATTCAGGATCAGGAATGACTCAGGATATAGTTCTTAGGTCAGGACAGTTTCTTGGCCATCCTCACAGGCAGGCCTCTCTCTTAGCTCTGTGCCTCTCAACCTCTTGGCCTGGCCTCTCCCCTGCTCTGGCCAGTATTACAAAGCTCTTTAGTTCCTCCAGTAAGTGCATGGAGGCATCCTACTCCTCCAGTGAGCTCTATGGGTCCACATTCCCACTGTAGTAACCTTGCTGTGTGGTCCAAGAAGTCCACTGCATCATTTGGCACCAGTCTCCTGGTTCTGCTTGCCACCATTTCTCTGCCACCACTTCTTACTATCTCATTGTGTACCATCTCCAGTGTTACAGCTCTATCTCCTGGGTCTAGGAGGTTCTCAGCACAGGGACCCTGGGTCCAAAGGACATGTTTCAGTCCCAGCTCTTCTTGGTGGTAATGAGGTCCCCCCTCTGCTTTGGGATTGGCTCTCTTTTTAAGCTTAGCAGGATGGCAAAACATACTAATCCCCTACAAGGGTTCCACAAACACTTTATTTGCAGTCTTACATCTACAAGTGTTCCATGTATCTTATTTGCATTATTAGCAGACTGTCCAGTCCCTTTGGTGGACCACAAGTACCTTATTTGCATAGTCTTATCCAATCATTTTATGCAAGTCATAAGAACATGAATGACTAGAAGGTCCATATTAAGTAATTAACTCTATCACAAGAGGACAGCTAGATACACAGTTCTAGAGTTTAAAGAGAAGAGGTTCAGAGGTGGAGATATAAATTTGGATGTCATTATCAAGTATTTAATACTTACTATCAAGAGTGTAAGAGCTCTGGTAGCATAGTGCTTGACTGCTAACCAAGAGGCTGGCGGTTCAAACCCACCAGCTACTCCTCGGAAGGAAGATTGAGCAATCTACTTCCGTAGTGCCTCAGAAACCCAAGGAGGGGTCACTATGAGTCAGGTCTGACTCTACAGCACATAACAACAACAACAACATCATCAAGAGTATATCTGAAATCACGCAAGGAGTTACAGTGTAATACAGAAGAGCAGTGTCTGTCTTATGGGTCCTTTAGAGGAGCAAAACCAGTGAGGGGTGTGTGTGTGTAGAGAGCGTGACAAAGAGAGATTTACTTTAAGGAAATGTCTCACATAGTTGTAGAGGCTAATAAGCCCCAAATCCGTAGGTCCGGTGGCAGGCTGGAGACTTTTGCTGTCTCGTGGGATTGTGAGGAGTGGCAAACCCAAAATCTGCAGGTCAGGCGGCTGGCTGGAGACTTTTTGCAGGCTTACTTACATTCCAGGAACTGGAATTCAGGTGGCAAGCAGAGGGCAGGGTAGAGAGAGTATGCATGCATGTGCACTCAAGCAAGCAAGCTTTGCCAAAACGTCCATTTATATACTGGAGACAGCCACACCCCCAAGAAATCTCCCTTTTCAACTGATTGGCTGATTTATTAGAGCACATCACAGAAGGTTAATTACATTATACTACATTGTGGAATGGGAGCTCTGGTAGCATAGTGGCTAAGACACTTGCCTGCTAACCAGACGGCTGGCGGTTCAAACCCACCAGCCACTCCTCGGAAGGAAGGTTGGGCAATCCTACTTCCGTAGTGATACTGCCTCGAAAACCCAAGGAGGGGTCGCTATGAGTCGGGGCCGACTCGATGGCACATAACAACATAACAACAACAACATTGTGGAAGAGCAACCAGTCCAGTTTCTGCCAGACCAGCAAGAACCATAGTTTAGCCAAGTTGACCCCTAACATTAATCATCACAAGCAGCAGTCTGTGGACTGAGTTCTGGAGCTCTTCAAAAGATGGGAAAGATGAAGAAGAACTAGTAAAGGAAACTGAGAAAGAACATCCAGTGAGGTAGTAAGAAAACCAAGAGAGTGAGGTATTTTGAAAGCCAATTGAAGAAAGTATTACCAGAAAGCAATAATGAACTATATCAAATGCTGCTGCTGATGCATCATGTAAGATAAAGATTGGAAGTGACCATTGGGTTCAACAAGGCAGAATGACTGTTTTGATAGATTGGTGGGGGGATAGCTGAGTGGAGTGGATTAAGAGAACGTAAAAGGGAAAGAAACTGATAACGAATATAGACAACTCTTTCAAGGAACTTTGCTGTAATGAACACATAGATAGAGGAGGGTGTGGGGTTGAGAGGACTTTTCCGGTAGAAATTACAACATTTAAATGCTGATGAGAGTGATTCAGTAGATGGGAAAATTGATAGTGTAGAAAAGCAAAAGTAGCAGAGGGATGTTTTGAGTCGTGAAAGAGGTAAGACATAGAGCATAGGTGGAGAAATTGTTCTCTGGGACTAGTTCATTCATAGTAAGAGGAGCTGAAATGGAGCAAGTGGGCCCAATTGAGGGAAGGGGTGGTGATAGGAGCTTATATAAGCTCTGTTTTGGCTCCTATTTTCTCTGGAGAACAAGAAGCAAGGTCTTCAAAGGGGATATAATGTTGGGTATTTGGAAAGAAAGGAAATGGTGTGAAACAGACATCTAAGAGAGTAGGTACACCTGGAAACTAGACTGTGACTGCCAGGCAATATTAAAGATTCACCTGGTAGGTGGACATGAATTTAAATTGTTACAATGAGCATTTTTCTTGGTCATGTTTAGTAATGTGGGTGGAGCAGGTGGAGGGAGAAACTGATAGGCAACTCTGGAGACAGCTTATTAAAGAATTCATACCTATTAAGTATTAATAAGGAGCTCTGGTAGTGTAGTGCCTAAGGCACTTGACTGCTAACCAGAATGCTGGCTGTTCAAAGCCATCGGCCACTCCTCGGAAGGAAGGTTGGGCAATCTACTTCCGTAGTGATACCACCTCGGAAATCCAAGGAGGGGTCACTATGAGTCGGGGCCAACTCAACGGCACATAACAACAACAAGTGTTAATAAGCATTCCTATTAGTGTAGAGAGTATATACTGTATTGGTCAAATATGGTGAAAGTTCTCAACTCAGTCTGATTTCCTGTTAAGTCTCATTTGATTTCTTTTAGATCCTAGGATTTTACTTGTGTGTTAGTTTGCAAGGCTGCTACTGTTTACCATGTATTTGACTGTCGACCTTCCCATCTCAGGTTGATCTTCACTCGAAAGGGGGTACTCCGCGTGGAGGGGTTTTTGAGCCCCCAGCAAAGTGATCCTGATGCTATGAACCTGTGGATTCCTTCTTCCTCCCTAGCAGAAGGAATAGACCTAGAGACCTCAAAGTACATCCTAGCCAATGTTGGGGACCAGTTCTGCCAGCTTGTGATGTCTGAGAAGGAGGCAATGATGATGGTGGAACCACACCGTAAGGCACCCTCTTACTCATCTTCCACACACTCCTAGTTGGAAATTTTTTTCTTTCATTTAATGGGAACAATGACAGAATTACATATTCCATGCATGAATTAAAACTGATATGCATGAATTAAGACTGAAAAGTTCCTGGGAAGTACAAATGGTTGGCACTCAGCTAGTAACCAAAAGGTTGGTAACTCAGCAACAACACAAAAGAAACTAGTGATCTGCTTCCGTAAAAATTACAGCCAAGAAAAACCCTGTGCAGTAATTCTACTCTGTAACACATGAAGTCTGCTAAATCATAAAACAATAGCCAAAACAAAATCAACAACAAAACTGGTAAGACTTCTCTTTTGTAGCAGTCTGAGTAGCTGAAGCCCTAACCGTGTTCAGCCGATCTCATTGTTTCAGTCTTTGGCAGTTTACAAACCCCAAAATTCCTTCCCTAATTGCCTTTCATTTGTGTTGAGGCATTTTTTTATGTATTCATTTGGAGAGACTTGGTAGGCTCCAGAGCCAGGTAGACCATAATCTTTACAGAAGCTGCTCACCAGGCCTGAATCATCTACAGTGCCGCTAGGTAGGTTGAACAAGTAACCTTTGAGTTACTAGCCGAGTGCAGACTGTCTGCCTCACCCAGGGACCTTCCTCCTTACACATGCATGTTGGCCTCCATTTCAGTTTGCTTTGAACCAATTTTTATTCATAATCAATGCTTTATGGACTGTAAACAAATGAAGTGTTACTGCTTGCCATGTTTCATACCTACAATCCACATTATTCAAACATGTGTAATATTTCTCTATCTATGAGATACTGTGCTCTATTTCCAGACCAAAGAAAATTGTGCTATGAAATTATGCCCTAAATTTCAAGGAAAAACAAATCTTATTTTAAGCTCCCCAAGACTGAAAATTTTACAGTATCTTAAATGGCAACATGTAGCATTCATTCCATGTTGACATGAGTTTATCATACTCTGGTATTACCACAGCCCTTGAAATATCATTATATTATAAATAGTTTTACACAGTTTGTTTACAAATAGAATTCTATATATTTGTTTCTTGTACAATTACTGAAACACCTCGTGGATCTTTGAGTTTTGTTTCTGGACAGAGAGAGGAGTTAGGGATCAGTGAACCTGGGGTCTTTTGCTATTGGTCAGCATGGTCAATGCCAACAATATTTTTCTTCCTCTTTCAGAGAAAGTGGCATGGAAGCGAGCAGTGCGTGGTGTTCGGGAAATGTGTGATGTATGTGAAACAACTCTCTTTAATATCCACTGGGTTTGTCGCAAATGCGGATTTGGGGTCTGCCTTGACTGTTACCGGCTCAGGAAAAGTCGTCCACGCAGTGGTAAGCAAATTGTATTGTGAAGCTTTTCTTTTTAAAAACTTTTTTTTTTTAATTGTGATTTGGGTGAAAGTTTACAAAGCAAATTCACTATCCATACAGCAGTTCACATACACTTTGTCTCATGACATTGACTATGATTTACCCTAATGCAACAGCTCCCCTCCCACCTCCTCCTGAGAGTTACCTCTTCCCTGTGTCCATCCTTCCATGCACTCCTGCCCCCTCAGCTATCTCCCTGTGCATAAACAGCTCTTCTTTCTCCCATGATTTTTCTCTCCAAGGAGTGTATCTGCCACAGGTAAATGTTCAATTCATATGCCTGTCTTTTGTTTGGCTGGAAGCCACAGGTGTGGGTTTAATTCCAGGCCTGAAGGGCAGCTAGAGGCCATAGTCTTGGTTCCACCGGGCTCTATCAGACCAGCAAACCTGGTCCCTTTTTTTTTTTCAAATGATTTTGAGTTTTGTTCCACATTGTTCTCCCTCTCTACTCAGGATCTCCTACATAGATTTCCCTCCAAGTGGTAGCCGGGCACCATCTAGTTCTTTTGGTCTCATAGTCATATAGGCTGAGGATCGCATGGTATATCAGTCACTTGGACTAATTGTTTCCATGAATCTTTGGTTTTCTTCATTCTTCTTTGCTCTTTTTTTTTTTTTTTTTTTTTTTAATTGTTTTGTTCCTTTTAACATTTTTATTGTGGTTTTTATTGGGTGAAAATTTGCAAAGCAAATTCATTTTCTGTGAAGCAATTCACATACATTTTGTTTCATGATATTGACTGCAATTCCCCACAAAGTAACAGCTCTCTTCCCATTTCCCTATAGTTACCTCTTCCCTTTGTCCTTCTTTCCTATGCATTCCTGCCCCTCAAGCTGTCTCCCTGTGCAAACACTGTCCTTTTGTTCTCCCATGACTGATCGCTCTGAGGAGTATGTCTACCTGATGTAAATGATCACCCTATATGCCTCTCTATTGTTTGACTTGAAGCCACAGGACTGAATTCAGTTCTAGACCTGAAGGGGCCATAGTCTTAGGGAATCTCATCAGGCTCCATCAGACCAGCAAACTTGATCATATTGTGAAGCCTTTCAATTGCCAATACTAATTCCAAAGGCTAAGACAAGCCAAGAGGGTTATTTTTGATCTTCTCTTGTTTTTGTTTTGTTTTGTTTTTAATAATAACCTCATTGAGATAGTTCACATGCCATAGAATTCCCTCTTTTTGAGTGTACAATTCAGTGATTTTTAGTATATTCACAAGGTTGTACAACAATCATTACTGTCTAATTCCAGAGTATATTTATCAACCCAAAAGAAATCCCATACCCATTAGCAATTACTCCCTATTCTTTATTCCTCCAGACCTTAATAGCCACTAAATTTTAATTTCTGTCTCTGGATTTGCCTGTTTTGGACCTTGCATGTAAATGAAATCATATAATATATGACCTTTTGTGTGTAGCTTTTTTCAGTTGGTTAGTGAAGCTTCCTACGTGTTGTAGCACTTATCATTACTTCATTACTTTTTACTGCCAAGCATTATTCCATGTTTTCCATTCTTTGTATGTTTGTTTTTGTTTTGGCAGAGGGGGTATAGAATTTACCACATTTTTTTTTTTTATCCGTTCATCAATTGATGGATATTTGAGTTGTTTCCATTTGTGGGCTATTATGCACACTGTCACTGATATTTATGTAGGGAGGTTTTTGGTTTTGTTTTATAAAATCAGTAACACTTTTTATGTAGAGGTATTTGAAGAAGAAAACAAAGTATGTACAGGTTTTTGTGTGGACCTATATTTTTAATTCTCTTAGACGTATACCTAGGAGTGGAACTGCTAGGTCATATGGTAACCCTGCTGGCACAATGGTTAAGTACTGCTAACCAAAAAAGTTGGTGGTTTGAACCCACCAACAGTTTCATGGGAGAAGAGACCTGGCAGTCTGCTCTTGTAAAGATTACAGCCTAGGAAACCCTATAGGGCAATTCTACTGTGTCACAGGGTTGCTATGAGTTGGCACACAACAACATCAGCAGTGGTAACTCTTTGTTAAACTAAACTGCAGCTATACCATTTTACATTCCCACCAATTTTTCCACACCCTCACCAGCACTTGTTACTGTCTTGTCTTTTTATTATAGCCATCATACTGGGTGGTAAGTGATATTTCATTGTGGTTTAGGTGAATGTTTACAGAGCACTTATTTTCACATTCAATAATTGATACATATTTTGTTTTGTGACTGACATTAGTTGCAATCCCCTCAATGTAAAACATTCTTCCCACTTCCTCCCTAGGTTCCATATTTCCATTTCCTCATCCTTCTTGCCCCTTCCTGCCTTCTGAACTTTATTTTGGCAAATGCTGACCTTTTGGTCTGGTATGGTTGATTGTTCTGAGGAGCATGTTCCTTATGGGTGGTGGTGGTCACTTTATGGGCATGTCTATTATCTGGCTGAAAAGTAATCTTTGGGAGTTGGTTCACTTCGAGGTTTGAAGAGTGTCTAAGGGCCATAGTCTCAGAGGTTTCACTGGTTTCTATCACAACAAGAAGTCTGGTCTTTTTTATGATTCTGAATTTTCTTCTACAGTTTTGTCCCCCTCTCTGCAGGACCTTCTATTATGATCCTGATCAAAGCTGTCAGTAGTGGTAGCTGGGCACCGTGTAGTTCTGGTCTCAAGCTTATGGAAGCTGTTGTTCATGGAGTCTGTTAGTTTCATTAAGTATTTGATTTTTTTCATTTCTTCTTTGCCCCAGACACTTCCCTTGCTTCTTCCTTTACCTTATTATGTGCCAAGAATTCTCCTTGCCCCTTGATTTCCTCATTCTTCCCTCTTTGGAGAGACAGTGTAACCAGTATAACATAGTGGTTTAGAACTTAGGGTACAGGGATTTGAAATTTACTTCCATATCTTATTATACCAATTACGGTATCTTAGGCTGGTTACTTAATAACTGCTCAGAACCTCAATTTCCTTATCTCTAAAACAAAGATAGTATTAGTACTTTGCTCACTGCATTTGTTGTGAGGATTAAATGAGATGATATATGTAGTAAGATGGTTAGCACAGTCTGACATCCATTAGGTAATATATATATCATAAATATATTT
>NW_006921643.1:3176116-3180262 GCF_000298275.1 Orycteropus afer afer
TTAAAATAAATATTTATCATAAAATAAATAATATATCATAAATGTTAGTGCTCAGAATCTTCCATTCCTACCCATGAAAGATTAACTGCTAGAAAAATTGCCCTTCCACCATAAACAACAGGAAAACAAGACAATATATACAAAACAACAATTTTCAGACATTGCACAACAGGCAGCATGGGACTGTGATTCCTGAGAGAAGGGAACAAACACAGTGAACCCTACAATTGCCCCAGCTTACTGCCTAGAGGCAATTTCCAGGCTGCAGTACAGGGAAAGGGGACTAACAGAAAGATAACTTAACAACCTCATCAAGTTGAAAAGATAGACTTCAGGATCCAGGAAGTGTGAGGCAGAGTACTAAAGAGGTAGAAGCTACACAGAAAGCACTGTAGATATGCAGAGAGATCCCCTCAATTTTGTAGTTAAGTAGTTATCTTGACTGTGCATTAGAAGAAATTCCCCAAGACCCAGGAAAGAACCTTCAGAAATCAGTAGACTGAATAATTTGGAGAACTCAAACAGCTGAGAACAAGTTGTATTCCTGTCAGCTAGAGTACAAAGACATTGGGTAGAATCCAAAAGGGTCACGCCTTAGTAGTGGGACTGATTTAGTCTCAAAATAAAGATTGCTCTGGAGTCACAACCCTCAAAGGAGCAAACTGATCTGCAGATTATCTAACTGTGTGCCAAAGTAACATCAAACACTTTCTAAAGGATTACAACAAAATCTGATACCCAGAAACATAAAAGTCACAAACTTCTACATTTAATCAAGAATTATCAGATATGCAAAAAAGAAGGAAAATATGATCATTAAGTTAGGAAAAAATCAGTTAAAATCCAGAAATGACAATAATGATGGAATCAATAGAAAAGTCTTTTAAAGCAGCTATTATTATAAAAACATAAAGGAAAACATGAACATGATGAAAGAAATAGAAGATTTATAAAGACTTAACTGAAAATTCTAGAGATTAAAAATACTTCAAAAACAATATCAACAAAACCCACTGGGTGAATAAAAGAATAATGAATTTGAAGACATGGCAATAGTACTTTACAAAATAAAGTACAGTAGAAAAGAATAAAGTAGAGAGAGTAAGAAGTCTTAAATTTTCAAAATGAAGTGTCTCGTTGAGCTGCACAAAATATCAGTCTATAAAATATGTAATTGGAATCCCAAAAAAATTAAGGTGGGAGGGAGACAGAAGAAAATATTTGAACAAATAAAGAACACAGTTTCCAAATTTGATAAAAACTGTAAAATCAAAAATCTAAGAAGTTCAATAAACCCCAAGCAGAAGAAACATTAAGAAAACTACACCAGTATACATCGTAACGTCATAAATCATATTGCTGAAAACTTATGATGAAGAAAAATCTGAAAAGCACCCAGGAGGGGGGGAAAAGAAACATTACAAAGTGACAAAGATAAGGATGACTTGTCAGAAACACAGAAGGTCAGAACACAGTGGGATGACATGTTTAAAGTGCTGAATATTAAAGAAACCTAACAACTGAGAATTCATAATAATGAAAATGTCTTTCAGAATGGAAATTGAAATGCTTTTTCAGATGAAGAAAACTGATATAATTAATCACAGTAGATTTTCAGTATTAAAAAAGTTACAGGAAGTTATGTCGTTAGAAGAAAAGGATACAATACAGAAATTTGTATTTATACAGAGGAATGAAGAACATTCTAAATGGTAAATATATGGTTAACTATAAAAGATCATTTCTTTCTATTTTTAATCTTTTTAAAAGATTAAACAATGCCATGAGGCAAAATGTATATGAACTGCTGTGTGGAAAATGAATTTGCTCTGTAAACTTTCACCCAAATCATATCAAAAATCAATTTTTTAAAAAATGTTATATTAAATAATAAAATTAAAATAAATATATATATATTTTTTAAGATAATTGATCAAAGCAAAAGAAAATGTGGGTTTACAATACATGTAAAATTAGAATGCATAACAGTAGCACAAAGGAAAGAAGGGGAGAATGAAGCTATAATTTTGTAAGATATTTTACCACTATATATGAAAAAAAGGAGCCCAGGTGGTGCAGTGGTTAAATGCTTACATGCTAATTGAAAGGGAGGCCAGGAAGTGAGTGGAGCAGTTTGGAACAGCTAAGGGAGATGAATTTCTCTGTCAGTTTGTCATCCTGTGGTAGTTTACATGTTGCTATGAGGCTAGAGGAGCTCTGGTAGCATAGTGGCTAAAGCACTTGACTGCTAACCAGAAGGCTGGCGGTTCAAACCCACCAGCCACTCCTCAGAAGGAAGGTTGGGCAATCCTACTTCCGTAGTGATACTGCCTCGGAAACCCAAGGAGGGGTCGCTATGAGTCGGGGCCGACTCGACAGCACACAACAACAACAACAACAACAACATGAGGCTGGAGGCTATGCTACCGGTGTTGCAAATGCCAGCAGGGTTACCCATGGTGGACAGGTTTCAGCGGAGTTTCCAGACTAGGACAGACTCGGAAGAAGGAAGGACCATCTACTTCTCAAAGAATTGGCCAATGGAAACCTTATAAATAGCAGTGAAATACTGTCTGATCTGTTACTGGAAAACTTTATAAATAGCCCTGAAACATTGCCTGAAATAGTGCCGGATAATGAGCCCCTTAGGTTGGAAGGCACTCAAAATAGGACTGGGGAAGAGCTGCCTACTCAGAATAGAAACAACCTTAATGATATGGATGGAGTAGAGCTTTTGGGACCTCCATTTGCGATGTGGCACAATTAAACAGCTGCAAACATCCATTAATAATCAGAACATGGAATGTATGAAGTATGAATTTAGGAAAATTGGAAGTTGTCAAAAATGAAATGTAACTCATAAAGATCAATACCCTAGGCATTAGTGAGCTGAAATGGACTGATTTTGGCCATTCTATGCCAGGAATGACAGATTGAAGAGGAATGGCATGGCATTCATCATCACAAAGAATGTTTCAAGATCTGTCCTGAATTACAATGCTGTCAGTGATAGGATGGTATATACACCTACAAGGAAGACCAATTAATACTATTGTTATTCAGATATACACACTTACCACCAAAGCCAAAGATGAGGAAATTGAAGATTTTTTACCAACTTCTGCAGTCTGAAATTGACCAAATGTGCAATCAAGTTGTCTTGATTATCACTGGTTGTTGGAATGCAAAACTTGGAAACAAAGAAAAATCACCAGTAGTTTGAAAATATGGCCTTGGTGATAGAAATAATGCTGGGATTGCATGATAGAGTTTTGCAAGACTAATGACTTATTCGTTGTAAATACCTTTTTTTCAACAATACAGACTGCGTGTGTACATGTGGACTTCACCAGATGGAGAACGTAGGAATCAGATTGACTACATCTGTGGCAAGAGGAGATGGAAAAGTTCAATATCTTTAGCCAAAACAAGGCCAGGAGCTAGCTGATTGTGAAACAGACCATCAACTGCTCATATGCAAGGTCAAGTTGAAGCTGAAGACAATTAAGTCCACGAGAGCCAAAATACAGCCTTGCTTATATCCATCCTAAATTTAGAGACCATCTAAAGAATAGAATTGATGCATTGAATGCCAGTGACTAAAAACCAGAGAAATTCTGGGATGACATCAAGAACATCATCCATGAAGAAAGAAAAAGGTCATTAAAAAACAGGAAAGGAAGAAAAGATGAAAATGGATGTCAGAAGAGACTCTGAAATTTGTCCTTGAATGGAGAGTTGCTAAAACAAATGGAAGAAATGACAAGATAAAAAAGCTGCGCAGAAGATTTCAAAGAGCAGCTCGAGAAGACAAAGCCAATTATTATAATGAAATGTGCAAAGACCTGGAGTTAGAAAACGAAAAGGGAAGAACATGCTTGGTGTTTCTCAAGCTGAAAGAACTGAAGAAAAATTTAAGCCTCGAGTTGCAGTATTAAAAGATTCTATGGGCATAGTTGCAGGGGACATCAAGCTCAATTGGCATAACATACTATACAGAACATTGTTCCACCTCCTACTTTGGCAAGTAGCAACTGGGATCTTAATAGCTAGCAAGCTGCCATCTAGATGCAACAGTGGTTCTCTCCTCGTCAAGAGCAAAGAAGAAAGAAGAAAACCAAAATTAATGGAAACAATCAGTCCTAG
>NW_006921643.1:3181476-3184142 GCF_000298275.1 Orycteropus afer afer
GGGTTTGAACCGCCAGCCTTCTGGTTAGCAGTCAAGTGCTTTAGCCACTATGCTACCAGAGCTCCTAGATCTTGGCTGGAAGTAAAGAATACCAGAAAGATGTTTACTTGTGTTTTACTGACTGTACAAAAGCATTCATTCTGAAGATTATAACAAATTATAGATGACATTGAGAAAAATAGGAATTCTAGAACACTTAACTGTGTTCATAAGGAACGTGTATATAGACCAGGAGGCTGTTATTTGAACAGAACAAGGGGATACTGCATGGTTTAAAATCAGGAAGGGAGTGCATCAGGGTTGTATCCTTTCACCATACTTAGTCTGTATGGTGAGCAAATAATCTGAGAAGGTGGACTATATGAAGAAGACATGGTATCAGAATTGGAGGAAGACTCATTAACAACCTGTGATATGCAGATGACACAACTTTGCTGAAAATGAGGATGACTTGAAGCACTTACTGATGATGATTAAAGACTACAGTCTGCAGTTTGGATTACATCTCAAAATAAAACAAAAATCCTCACAACCGGACCTCTATAAGCAGCATCACAATAAATGGAGAAAAGATCGAAGTTGTCAAAGATTTCATATTACTTGGATCCATGGTCAACAGTAGTGGAAGCAGCAGTCAAGACATCAGACAATGTACTGTACTGGGCAAATCTGCTGCAAAAGACTTCTTTAAAATGCTAAAGAGCAAAGATGTCTCCTTGAAGACTAAGGTACACCTAAACCAAACCATGGTATTTTCAGTAGCCTCATATGCCTGTGAGAGCTGGACAGTGAATAAGGAAGATCAAAGAAGAATCAGTGCTTTTAAGTTGCGGTGCTGGCGAAGAATACTGAAAGTACCATGGACTGCTAAAAGAACTTAGCAAATCTGTCCTGGACGAAGTGCAGCTGGAATGTTCCTTGGAAGCAAGAATAGCCAGACTTCATCTCACTTACTTTGGTCATATTGTCAGAAGGGACCATTGCTGGAGAAGGGTATCATGCTTGGTAAAGTGGAGGGTCAACGAAATAAGAGAAGGCCCTCAACAAGGTAGATTGACCCCAGTGGCTGCAACGATGGGTTCAGGTGTAGCAGAGATTGTGAGGCTGGCACAGGACTGGGCAGTGTTTCGTTCTGTTGTACATAGGGTCACTGTGAGTTGGAGATGACTTGATGGCACCTCACAACAACAGCACCAGGTGTGGGAGGGAAAAATAAAAAATGTGAAACAAAAAATGGGACAAATAGCAAGATACTAAATTTAAACTCCATAGTATAAACACTCCAGTCAAAACCAAACCAGTTGCCTTTGAGTCAATTCTCATTAACTTATGTCAACCCTGTGTTAGAGTACAAATGTACTCTCCATAGAGTTTTTAATGGCTGAGTTTTTTGGAAGTAGATCACCAGGCCTTTCTTCAGAGTCACCTCTGGTTGGGTTCAGACCACCCTTTAAATCAGTAGTCAGACACTTAACCATTTGTTTCACCCAGGAACTCCTGAAGACTCCAATTAAAAGGCATATATTATCCAATTGGATTTAAAAAAAAAAAAAAAGACCTAGCTAAAATACTGCTTACGAATACACAGATAAGTTAAAAATTAAATGATGGAAAATTATATATTGTACTAACACTATTCAAAAGAAAGCCAGAGTAACTATATTAATACACAAATTTTACAGCAAGTAATATTAGGTATAAAGTGGATCATTTCATAATAATAATAGGATTAATTTAGCAATAGGACATAACAATCCTAAATATTTATGTACCTAATAACACTTTTAAAGTGTATGATACAAAATCTCATAGAACTGTAAGGAGAAATAGATAAATTCACACCTACAATTAGAGGTTGCAAAACTATCTATCAATCATTGATAGAATAAATAGACAGAAAAACACCACCATCAGTCATCTTGACCCAACTGACATTTATAGAATACTGCAACAGCATTATTTTTTAGTGCACATGGAACATTTATTGTAGTAGACTATACCCTTGAGTCATAAAATAAGCTCCATTAATTTAAGGCAATTGAAAATCGCTGACCACAACAGAATTAAATTAGAAACCAGTAGTAGACATATACCTGGAAATAATCTAAACATTTGGATATTAACACACTTCTAAATAACCCATAGGTCAAAGAAGAAATCACAAGATAACTTAGAAAATATTTTGAAGTGAATGAAAATAAAAACAGAACGTAAGAACATTTGTGGTATACAGCTAAAGCAGTGCTTAAAGGAGAGTACAAGAACTTACTACTTGTATAGAAAGAGAAAAATGTCTCAAACTTCTAAACTTCTGCCTTAAGATACTAGAAAAACAATGAGAAGATAAAAATTACCAATACCAGGAATGAGAGGGCCTCACTACAGATCCTTCAGATATTGAAAGGATACCAAAAAACCCAAACCCATTGTTGTCAAATTTGTTCTGATTCATAGTGGCACTGTAGAACAGAATAGAACTGCCACATAGGGTTTCCAAGGCTGTAAACTTTATGTTTACATAACTCACAACTGGACCAATGAGCAGCATCACAATAAATGGAGAGAAGAATGAGGTTGTCAAGGAATTCACGTTGCTTGGTTCTACAATCGATGCCAACGGAAGCAGCAGTCAGGACATTAGACGACGTGTAGCATTGGGAAAGTCA
>NW_006921643.1:3184477-3216776 GCF_000298275.1 Orycteropus afer afer
ACAATGATGGGCTCAAGTATAGCAGGGATTGTGGGGCTGGCGCGGGATCGGGCAGTGTTTCGTTCTGCTGTGCATGGGGTCGCTATGAGTCGGAAACAACTCGACGGCACTTAACAACAACAACAACAAAAAAAAAAACTTTATGTGAGAAGACTGAGCACTTAACCACTGTGCCACCAGGGCTCTTTATTAAAAAAAAAAAATACTGCCATTGAGTTGATTCCAATTCATAGCAACCCTATAGGACAGAGTAGAATGACCCCATAGGGTTTCCAAAACTAAATCTTTATGGAAGCAGACCGCCTCGTCTTTCGCCCATGGAACAGCTGGTGGGTTCAAACCACTGATAGCAGCTTAACCACTGCACCCCCAGAACTCCTTAAAAAAAGATGGCAAGATAATATTATGAACAACTTTATGATGATAAATGTGACATGTGAGATATAATGAACAAATTCCCTCAAAAAAAAAATCCATCAAAATTTCCTCAAGGAGATTCGGATAACCAAAAAACCTTATTTTTTTTAGAAAAGTTAAATTTGTAGTTTCAAAAACCTTCCAACAAATAAAATTTCAAGACCAGATGGCTTCACTACTAAAGTATACCAAACGTTTAAGGAAGAAATAATACCAGTTGTAGGTAAACTTCTTCAGAAAATCAGAGAGAACACTTATCAACTCATTTTATGAAGCCAGCATTACCTAAATTCAAAACCAGATAGACATAAGAAAACTAGATATTTCTGTTATTTATAAGGAGCTCTGGTGCTGTAGTGCCTAAGGCATTTGACTGCTAACCAGCCACTCCTCAGAAGGAAAATGGGCAGTCTACTTCCATAGTGATACTATCCAGGATCTCCAATTTTGATCCCTTTCCAAGTGAGTGGGTGGCAGTGGTAGCCAGGCACAATCTAGTTCCTCTGGTCTCAGGGTCATGTAGGCTGAGGTTTACTTGGTCCACTAGTCCTTTGGACTAATTGTTTCCATGGGTCTTTGATTTTCTTCACTCTTCTTTGCTCCGGAAATGAAGAAATCTTTTATCATTAATCGTTGAGAAGATGTAAATTACAACCATAATGAGTTACCACTGCGTATCCATTAAAATGGCTAAATTTTTTTAAAAAATGACAGTACCAAATGTTGACAAGGATGTAGAAGAACTGTAACTCTTCAACATTGCTGGTAGGAATGCACATTTGGTACAGTTACTTTGCAAAATAGTATGGCCATTTCTTACAACGTTATCACATACACTTAATTGTATTAACCAACATCCCATTCCTAGGTATTTAACCAAGAGAAATGAACATTTGTTCACATAAACACTTGCACATGAACATTTATAGCAGCTTTATTTGCTGTAGCTAAAAATTGGAATCAAAATGTCCATCCGTTGATGAATGAATAAAGTAATTGTGGTACATCCATACTATGAAATACTACTCAGCTTTAAAAAGGAATGAATTATTGATACAGCATTATGGTTGAATCTCAGAAACATGCTAAATGAAAGAAGCCTGATGAAAATGACCATGTAGGATCCATTCATATGAAATTTAGAAAATATAAAACTTTATTATTAGCAAGTTGATCAGTGGGGAGGGAAGAGTATTAACTATAAAGGCCTTGAGGGAACTTGTGGGGGAGGATGTGGAAATGTTCTGTATTATGATTGTTGTCATGTTCACACAACTGTATACATTTGTGGAAATTCACTGAGGTATACTTTTTTTTTTTTTAAGTTTTTATTGTGAGTAAATCAGGGTGAAAGTTTACAGAGCAAATTCATTTTCCATATACCAGTTCATATACATTTTGTTTCATGACATTGACTGCAATCCCCACAATGTTACAGCTCTCTTCCCACTTCCTCCGGCTTACCTTTTCCCTGTGTCCTTCTTTCCTGTGCATTCCTGCCCCCTGAGCTTATCCCCCTGTGCAAATACTGCCTTTCTGATCTCCCATAATTGTTCTAAGGAGTATAGGCTATCTGATGTAAATGTTCACTCTATATGCCTATTGTTTGGCTGGGCGCCACAAGAGTAAGTTCAATTCCAGGCATGATGGGTGACTAGGGGTCATGGTCTTGGGGATTTTACCAGTCTTTATCAGACCAGTAAGCCTGGTCTTTTTTATGATTTTGATTTTTGTTCCACATTTTTCTCCCACTCTATCTAGAATCTCTTGTACTGATCCCTTTCCGAGCAGTTGACAGTGGTAGCTAGGCACCATCCAGTTCTTCTGTCTCATGGTCATGTAGAAGTACACACTTTAAATTTATTGTGTGTAAATTATGCCTCAGTAAAGCTGATTTTTTTAAAAGTTAGCTGTTACCTTCTTTGGTCAAAGAGAAAATTGGCTTTAGGATTAGTTCTGAAACTCTCACTCACTGATATGGATACATCTTGTGATCCTAATAAACTAAATGAAGTCATTTCATTTCTGTTTCAGAGACAGAGGAGATGGGTGATGAAGAGGTTTTCTCCTGGTTGAAGTGTGCAAAGGGACAGTCCCATGAACCAGAGAACCTCATGCCCACACAGATCATCCCTGGCACAGGTAAGGAAATGCCATTTTTTTTTTTTTTTTTATTAGGATTTGGGTGAAGATTTACAGAGTAAATTCACTTTTCATACAGCAGTTCACATATACTTTGTCTCATGTCATTGACCAAAATTTACAATGCAGCAGCTCCCCTCCCACTTCCTCCCCATAGTTACCTCCTCCCAGTGTCCATCCCTTCATACTCTTCGAGAGGCCCATTGTCTGCCAACCCTGTATATGATCTTGGATACACTCTCCATTTAGACATACATAATTGTTTAGCTTGTTCACCCATCTATCCGTCCCTATACCCATATTTGCTTTCATTAACAACTCAGTGTTGTATTTACAAAGGGGTTCATATTTGTTGTTTGTACTGCCCATGTAACTCTCTCTGTCTTTCTCATCCTCAATGCTGCCATATTGGTCACTCACATTTGGTACATTGCCCTTCTCTTCACCCAAATCAATATTTATCTCTATCTATCTAACAGCATTCCCTCCCCTTCCCTCCCACCCCTGGTAACCAACAAAGAAAATGTCCTCCAATATATAAACAAGGAAATGCCATTTTAAGATTTAATGAAATAAATAATTTTTTCACTTGAGATACAATTCACAAACCATAAAATTTGTTGTAATGGTTTATCTCCACCTGATTTTTTTAAGGCTTACTGGTTTCCCTGAGAATCTAGATCTTTAGATGTACATTAGATTTCATGTTGCCACTCCATACTCTGCTCTCCCTTTTCCATCAGAGGGTGTGTTAGGCTGGGTTCTCTAGAGAAGCAAAACCAGTAAAGAGAGAAATTTATCTTAGGAAAATGGCTCACACACTTATAGAAGCTGACGAGTCTCCAGTTCTTGGATCAAACGTCAAGCTGGAGGCTTTTTCGGACTCATGCAGCCTCAGGGGCTGAGGAGCTGGAGGTTGGCAGGCAGTATACCAGCTGTTGACTCCAACGAATGATGAATCCAAGATCTCCAGGCCAAATGGTGGATTGTTTGCTCATGGACAGTTGTAGGCAGTACAACAGGATCCTGATCCACAGAAGAGTATGTCTCTTTTTCCCAGGATGTCCATAAACATATTGGAAGCAGGCCACACCCCTAGGGAAACTCCCTTTCAACTGATTAGCTGCTCAAAGCAAGTATATCTGATCCCATCATGGGAATAACCCACACAGTTGCTTAAACCACTCAGAATTGTGGTCCAGCCAAGTTGACACACAACTCCAACTATCACAGAGGGATTGGCCACTTTTCCAGATATCATTTCACATTCCTGGTTGACAGAACCAGAATGGAACAAGCCAGTTGCCAGGCTTCCATAAAGACCCCTTGTTAACAGGCTTGTAAAAATCCAGCCAAATGTAATCAAACCTCTTGATTCATGAGGAAGGCAACTTGACAATAGGATGGTCATGCTTGTATCCCAATCTCAGCTTAACTTTAGTGATTCCTCCAGAAAATATGTGCCAGGGGTTGTACATTAACATACATGCATTGAAGATGGTAAATCTGCTAACTACTGCCTACATTCTCCGCCACTTATGGAAGACTTTGGAGAGTACCACCTCAGTGCTTTTAAGCAGAAGGGCTACCTGTGTGTAGGATGCCTGCTGGTCCAAATATTGCTTAAATGTTTGTGTAAATTTTGTATTGCTCTTAGGTTTTTTTACTTTTTTTTTTTTTAAGCATAAGTTAAGATACATAAATGTCAAGTATACAATTCAGTTAATTGTATATGTCTCGAACATAAAGGAATTTACCCCTAGATTTTTTCCTGGAAGATACCTTGTAAAATTTACTAAAGAAGAGAGAGAGAGAGTAGCTTAGTAGTTCAAAGTGCATAAAACTTCAGGACTAGATAACTTCCAATTACATGGACTTGAGAAAATGTCTCACTTCTCAGAACCACAGTTTCATTATCAATAATTAAGGATAAAAGCTGCTACCACATTGAAATGTGGTAAAGATTGAGGGAGATAATGTGTATAATAAGGCCCTTAGCAAAATAACATGGCATATAAAAGCATTCTGATGTTGTTATTGTTTCTTTTTTTCCCAGCTCTTTACAATATTGGAGACATGGTACATGCTGCCCGGGGCAAGTGGGGAATTAAAGCAAACTGCCCTTGTATTAGTCGGCAAAACAAATCTGTATTGAGACCTGCTGTCACCAATGGGATGTCACAGGTAAAAGTAGTGTGTGGAGGTACAGCTGTGAGTGAAGCAAGCTTAAGTTCTTGGTACTAAGAAATGCCCTATTGTCATCTCTATCATTCCAAGCATTATAGGTTTTCTAGAAAACTTGTTGCCATTGAGTTGATTCCAATTCATAGTGACTCCATAGGGCAGAATAGAACTGCCTTATGAGTTTCCAAACCTGTAATCTTCACAAAAGCAGACTGACACACATCTTTCTCCATGGAGTGGCTGGTAGGTTCAAATTGCTAACCTTCCATTTAGGAACTGAGCTCTTTAACCACTTGCCATCAGGGCTTCTTAGCCTTTCTAAAGAGGGCTCTAAAAGAGTTAGTTACTTAAGGAATTTTAATTCCCCCTGACTGGAATAGGTTTATTGTCATTCATTATTAAATCATTTCAAAGTTCATTGTTAAATAACACCGAGAGATTCTTTGTACCTTGGCAAGATTTATACCTCAGGGTCCTTGTGTGAGTGAAGAGTATAGAAAATGTTACTGGGAACACTGTTTTTCTTCTTAGTCCTATCTGTGTACTTAGTCCCTATTATTGGGGTCTTTATAGGCACAGAGGACAAAAATGTAGAGATTGGCCCACTGAGTTGGGCCTGCTTTCAGTCTACTCTGAAAGCAATGCCAGACCTCCAGTGAGAAGCAGTAGTTTTCTCATTGTTCTGTCAGAGGTGCAGGAAATTCTGGTTTGATGGTGACTGTTTTGAACAACTGATTGTTACAAGCAACTGCTTACATTTCAAGACCCTTCTAGGAACATAACTAACACCTAGTCAGTCTGGACCATGGATATAGTCCAGAGGTCTAAAGACATATTTTCAGTAGAACTGACATATTAGAGCTAGTTATTTGGAAAATTCAGTAATACAATAATAAACATTTATTGGACATTTATGTGTGCCAGACACTATGCTAAGCCCTATGCATATACAATCTCATTTAATCTTCAGAACAACTCTATGAGGTCACGTTATCATCGTCAATTTACTGGTGAGGAAATTGAGTTTCAGGCATGCTACACAAAAGCCCTATTTCATTTCAAACTTCAAGTCTTACTACTTCTTCCACAGTCTGAGCATAATTTATGTAGAACTCAATAAATACAGAATGAATGAATGAATGAGTGAGCGAGTAAATGAATGAAGTAGCAGTGTATTGGGCTGTTTCACATTGCTCTTCCCAAAGCTATTTAGTGTCAGCAGCCATTACTATTTGGATTTAATTTTTCTGCCCAAGGACAGCACTCTATTCATGTTGGCTTCTATGTTTTAGCTTCCTAGCATAAACCCTAGTGCCTCTTCTGGAAGTGAAACCACCTTCTCAGGGGGAGGAGGAACAACAGTGGTAACAACTCCAGAGTCCGAACATGTTTCCAAAACCGAAAGCACTGACGTCAGACCTGAAGAACCTCTAAAAGCAGACAGTTTAGCATCAAGTAGCAGTAGTGAGCCAAAAGCCATCAGGCTGCCGTGCCCTGACACTGGCCCACCCTCTTCTGCCCTTCACTGGTTGGCGGATTTAGCAACTCAGAAAGCTAAAGAAGAAACAAAAGGTGAGATAAACACAAGACTGTACCCAGTCTATGGGTTATTTTGGGATTCTTCAGACTCACACATTACCATCCACATTTATGAAACATGCCACTTGCTTTCTCTGGCTGGTCACATAAAATGACGGAATCTCTTTCAACTTCTTTCTAGAAGTAGAGCTTTTTGAAAAAAGGCATATGCCTGAGCCCTGCCCTAGACCTCCTTAGAATTGATACAGGTTTTTTTTTTTTTTTTTTTTAAGTTTCCCATATGATTCTTTTATGCAGCTCGCATTGAGAGATAGACTAAGAGGAGTAGTTTTTGAGTGCACAGGAATCACCTGGGGAATCTGTTAATATGCGGATTCTTGTTAAGTCAGGAATATCCATTTTTTGACGATCACTCCAGGCAATTCAGGATGAGTATTTTGGAGACCCACTTGAAGAAGCATTGACTTAGAAAGTGAGAGAGATGAAAAATGGATGGGAACATACAGAAGTTTGAAATCAAGATCTGGAACAGAAAGGAAGATGGAGGAAAGCCTCTCTTTGGCCCTGAGACCTCCCAGATTCATAGCTTCTCAGGCTTGGCCCAGCCAGACAGTACTGTTTGGGGGCCAAAGAGGAGAAGAGAGTCTTTCCTCCTTCCCACATGGCTGATTTTTAGGAGTCATTTGCCTGCTGGGTTTTCCTGTTTGCCTAATGCTGTTCCCGGTTATGTTCTTACAGAAGCAGGGTCCCTGAGGTCGGTGCTCAGTAAAGAGTCTCATTCACCCTTTGGGCTGGATTCGTTCAACTCCACTGCAAAGGTCTCTTCGTTGACTCCAAAGCTTTTTAACAGTCTGTTACTGGGTCCCACTGCCTCCAACAACAAAACCGAAGGCTCTAGCCTTCGAGACCTCCTTCACTCCGGGCCCGGAAAGCTTCCTCAAACCCCCTTGGACACAGGCATACCCTTTCCCCCGGTCTTCTCTACATCATCAGCAGTAAGTGTCCTCTCTACAACTCTAGCCTTCGCTGGTTTCCCATGAAAAAACTATCAGGGATCTGATGACTGGGTTAGAGGGTATATGGGTGCTTTGTGTTCTCTACGTTGTCTGTCCATTTGACAAGATCTCTCTTTACATTAAGTTTGGTGAATGCTTGAGATCATTTTAATGTAGTTAGCTTTTTGTGTCATGTTAGGAAGTCAGTAGAAATTGAGACATTGAAATTTTTCAGTCATCTGCAGAAAAGTCATTACACTGATCGCTTTTTTCTTGACAACAACAGACAGTTCTTTAATTTTCTTTTTTTAACCTGGGCAGTGCATTCATATTATTCTCTTGGATGTCTAATAGACCTCTCAAACATAACACATCTAAGACCAAACTACTGTTATGCTGCCCATGAGCCTGCCCTTCCTTTAAGTTTAATTCCTTTTAGTTCTTTTTGGGTCAGTGGCATCTCCATCCTTAAAGTTGCTGTTGCCAAAAATCAAAGTCATTTGGGACTCCCCTCCCTCACATTTTACAATCTAATCTGTCTGCAGTCCTTTCAGTTTGATCATAAAAATGTATTCAGAATCCAGCACCCATTTCTCATCAGCTCCACTATTTCCCCTCTAGTTCAAGCATCTTCTCTTGCCTGAATTATTGCAGTAAACTCCTTATTGGTTAGTCTCCTTGTTTCTGCCCTTTTTTCCACTGTACAGTCTATTCTCAATACAGCAGTTAGAGTGCTGCTGTGCCTCTACTAGAAATGAAACCATCTTCTTAGGTGGAACTGCAGCAGTAACAACCCCAGAGCCCAACCATGTTCCCAAAGCCAACAGCACTGACATCAGATACGATAACAGATCATGTCACCTTTGCATAAAATCTTCCAAGAGCTTCCTATTCTCTCATAATATAAGCAGAGTCACAAGGCCGTATCCCTGTCTGATCCTCTTTGCCTCATCTCTCTAACCTCAACTACCACTATCTCTCTTGTACACTCTGTTTCAGCCACGTGGGCTTCCTTGCTGTTCCTTAAACATGGCCAGGCATGCTTCCTCTACAGGGCCTTTGTACTTGTCATTCTCTCCACCTAGAATTCTTCCCATGTAACCATATGGCTTGCTTCATTATCAGCCTCCTCTCTTGAGTAATGTCACCTGCTAAAATGTCATCTCCTGAATATTCCTTGTCAGATCATTCCACTCCCATTCTCCACATATACCTGTTTAATTTCTTCATACCACTTAAAACTATATGTTTTACTTATTGTCTGTCTCTTTTCTCTCCTTAAAGGTAGAGATTTTTTAACTGTTTTTTTTTTTTTTTTAACTGCTATATCCCTAGTGCCATAGTGTTGGATACATAGTAGTGTTTAGTAAATATGTATTCAATGACTGAATTCACAATGTGCAAAATTTAAGAGTAAAAGAGTTTATAGTGAAAAAAATCTCCTTTCTGCCCCTGTCTCCCAGCTACCTGTTTCCTTTCTAGAAGTCAGTAGTGGTTATTGAATGTCCTTTCAGAGATGTCACGTGTCTATATATTTTCCTCTCACAAAATGTTCTACACCTTGCTTTTCGGTATATCTTAGAGATCATTTCATATCAGAACAGAAACGTCTTTGCATTCTGTTTTATGAGTAAGGGTCAAAATTTGATAAACTCTGGCTTGTTGAGCCATGTACAAATTGGATTCTTTCTTTCTCTTTTGGATAAGTGACTAAAAAAAATAATTACTTTGGGCTCCATTTTGTTTATACTTATGTCTGCCCCTAGGTTTTTGCTTGCTCACTTGTTTGTTTTCTTTTTTAATTTTCCCAGGATATTATGTGATTGTACATATTTTATAGGGATAGTGATTAGTGATACTTCAGGTATAGGATTATCATATTTACAGAAACTCCTGACCCCCTTCAGTTTTGTGACCTTAGATATGTCACTTTCATCTCTGGGCCTGAGCTTTCTTATCAGCTGGGGCAAATGAGAGATTCTCAGTGGGATAGTAGTAAGGGAAGAATGGGAGAATGGAACATTGCTTTCAGAATATACATTTCCGTACACTCTGGTATTCCCTTTTATTGGGGTACTACACAACCTGCTAGAAAATCACTGCCTTGATAAATCACTTCAGTTACTAATTTGAAGTATTATATCCTTTGGGCATACAAACTAAATCATATCTTTCACTCAGTTATAGCATTTTGTGATCCTGAAATCTACTTGCATATAGTTAATATAGGACTAAATGCCAAAGGTATTTCTTAGATCTCAAATCTCTTGAAGCAGAGGGAGTCTTTCTATACTTCTTTCATAAATGTAAGGCCAAAGATGAAGGATAGGGAATTTGAGACAGTGACTTAAGAGTCCCCCCTCCAGTTATAACGGATATTTAAATAAATTAGGGAGTTTAATCAGATAGGTCAGGATGCCTTCTTATGAACATATCTGTTAGACAGGGTTTTTTGAACACTTTTCTCATGGTGCCTCAGTCAAGTTTACCTGATGGGTTTGTGTCTGGCAGGGAGTGAAGAGCAAGGCCAGCCTACCCAACTTCCTTGACCACATCATTGCCTCAGTGGTAGAAAATAAGAAAACCTCAGATGCTGCAAAACGAGGCTGTAACTTGACTGATACCCAAAAGGAGGTGAAGGAGATGGTGATGGGATTAAATGTGCTAGACCCCCACACTTCTCATTCCTGGCTCTGTGATGGGAGGCTTCTGTGTCTCCATGACCCCAGCAACAAAAACAATTGGAAGATCTTCCGGGAGTGTTGGAAACAAGGCCAGGTAAGAAAGAACAAGTAGTTCTCAGGGCCAGCTGTCTGCCTGTGCTACTGCCTGCCACAGCTGTCAGGACAGTTCCGGGTCACTCTAAGAGATCTTTTTCTAGAAAGATTGACATACTAACCAATTTCTTATAGGCAGCCTACTTGGAGTTGTCTTAGATTTTTGGAAATCAAAAAGATTCTTAAAACTACATTGTGGATCCTTTTATTTCTAAGCTATGTAGCCCTTTGTTCTTGAAAGGGCAGTTGAAATTCCTGTTTGGTGAGTTAGCATTGATGACACTTTGCAAGAAGATCCTTAAGTATGAAATGGGGTAGAGTTGAAGGCAGGTAGAAATGGGTGGTACTTTTCTAGGTAAATGTTTCAAAGCCACACAAGTTTATGTGATAACACTCCCTTTTCATTCCATTTTCAATGTAAGGAAGTATTCTCAAAGTTGCATTTGTCAGCTTTTTGTCCTCTCACCTCAAAATAGTGGTAGATGCCAGGGCAGCAGAAGTAATTTATATGACATGCTTCTCAGGGTGAGAATCAAGTAAAACAATAGAGTAGAAAATATTTCTGCTTGTTTTAGCTGACATGTTGAAATCTGATTATAAAATTGTCCCCAGGAACCCTTCCTATTCTCTCCCTTAACCTAGAGCTAAACGTACTTCCTAAATGGCCCTGATTGGAATACTTTTGTTTCCACAGCCAGTGCTGGTTTCAGGGGTACATAAAAAGCTCAAGTCTGAACTCTGGAAGCCAGAAGCCTTTAGCCAGGAATTTGGAGACCAGGATGTAGACTTGGTGAACTGCAGGAACTGTGCTATAATTTCTGATGTCAAAGTTCGGGATTTCTGGGATGGTTTTGAGATCATATGCAGTAAGTAGCTTTGATATTTAGTTCATTAAGGGCAGACTGGGAAGTAAGCATCTATACACCCAGCCCTGCCTCTGGAAAAGGTTAAAAAAAAGATTTTTAACCTTTTTGTGGGAGGAACAGTCTTTCCTCCAGCCAACCACATAGCCTGCACAGCCATCACATTGCTCCCTGAGCGTGGCTGGGCTTAAGCATTGGATCTCATGGAGTCTGTGGAGGACTTTCATGTACTAAAGCAGGAGGCTGGTAGAGCAAAGCCCACCTAATCCACTATGGGGGTTTACAAGTCTGAAAATAAGATGTTAGTCTCCTAAAACATTTAGTCACTGGAAAATTTGGCAGGAGCCCACCCAGCAGATGTTGGTGACAGCGCTTCCTCTCTTCCAGAGCGACTACGGTCAGAAGATGGGCAGCCAATGGTGCTCAAACTCAAGGACTGGCCTCCCGGGGAAGATTTTCGAGACATGATGCCAACAAGGTGCGTGAACTAAAGTAAAGTAGTATCATCTTCAGAGACTTGAGCCTTGTTAAGTCATTGTGAAGTAATCACAAAAAAATGAACTTTGCCTCTTCACTTTTTCTCCTGTAACAAACTATGTCATCTTTCCTGCCTTTTTGTAGGTTTGAAGATCTGATGGAGAACCTTCCTCTGCCAGAATATACCAAACGAGACGGCAGGCTCAATCTGGCCTCTAGGCTGCCCAGCTACTTTGTAAGGCCCGATCTGGGCCCCAAGATGTACAATGCCTATGGTATGAGGGAAAGGCCAGAATTGACTATTTTGGTGGCTATTCTCATTTTACCTGTAGAGTGAGATCTGTGGTCACAGTCATGTACAGAGATGATTGAGGGAAGGTGGTAGGCTCTGGGGAAGTTGAAAGTATCCCGGATAGTTTTAAGTATATTTGCTTGTTTTATGTTGATTTGCGTAACATTTTTAGTGGCTCAGTCCAGAAGCTTGTATGTCTCCAGTAGTAACAAAGCTTCCTCTCAAAAATTCTAGCCAAGGAAACATGATTTTCAGTTTTACGAAACTTGATAAAATGATAGTGAAGAAGCCTGGGTACCATATTACCTGGTTAGTTGTTTATGAAGTTTCAGTAATGTACTAAATCACTGTGAAAGCTCAGCTTCATTTGAATGTTACTAATGCCCATATAGGAGCTCTGGTGGCATAGTGCCTAAGGCATTTGACTGCTAACCAGAAGGCTGGCGGTTCAAACCCACCAGCCATTCCTCAGAAGGAAAGTTGGGCAGTCTACTTCCGTAGTAATACCACCTCAGAAACCCAAGGAAGGGTTGCTGTGAGTCGGGTCCGACTTGATGGCAGTGAGTAATGCCCATATATGTTTAGCTTTTGAAGGAGAGACACTTTTGGGGGTGGAATGGGTTCTATAACCAAAGCTAATGATAGTGTTAACCTAGCTACAAGTCATTTTTAAAATAGTAGAAAAAAGATGAGAATGACTTATTGATAAGACCATCCTTGGTCACGTTTTTAGTTGTAGAGTCTAATGGATTCTTTAATATTACCCCTTCACCTTGCATGTCTTTCTTTTATCTTTAGGTTTGATAACTGCAGAAGATAGAAGAGTTGGCACAACAAATCTTCACTTAGATGTGTCTGATGCAGTCAATGTGATGGTGTATGTTGGCATCCCCATCGGGGAGGGTGCTCATGATGAAGGTATGACTTCTAGAACCCACTGTTTCAAGATGGTGTAGTATGGCCTTGAGGTAGAAGTGGGTTTCAGGCATTGCCAGTGGCTTTTTCTTAAGTCTTTACAAGCCTGATGTATGCTCACTATACAAAAAGAAGTTCAAACAGAGAAGAGTACTAAACGAGTACCTTTGTCTAGAGTCATTATCTTCCTAGGAATTCTGCTCTTTTCCCGTCAGTGTGTAGCATCACAAAGAGGTATGAGGAATAAAGGGCAAACAGGCCTACGTGGCCCATCAGCTGGATCAGCTATGGCTATCAGTGGAGTGACAGGTGAAAAAGCCACTTTACCCACACAGAAATGAAGCATAAAACTGCTGTTTTACTGCATTTGCACTCCTTATCTCAGTATTAAAATTAATAGGTGCTCATTATGGAAATTTTAGAAAATTTTAAAGAATATAACTCAAAATCTCAGGGTCCAGGATTAACTGATACTATTTTGGTGTGTTTCCTGCCAGAGATTTGCTTTTGATGCTGCACACCTGTAGATCTTTCCATTATGCTGTCTTCTAGGAGATTATAATAGGCAAGCCTGAGAAAGCTACCCTCTTCACATTCCACAGAAGCTTTGTGCTTTGTGGATTTGAACCCACAGAATCCTAGAATTTGAAGAGGTCTTGTGAAAGTATATGGAACCCATTTATTTGCAGCAGGACATAATCTGCTGTTAAGGTTATACAGTTAGAGCCAGAAATGTGTTTCAAAGGAAAAGTGTACCAGCAAAAGATGTAGAAGCTCTGTTAAGTAACAAAGGCTTAGTGTCACTCTCTCTATGTGTAGGAAGCTTAGACCAATATGAGTTTTGATCCGTTGATTCTACCTTGTATTTCTTCAAAGTTGGAAAGTAATGGAGATTAATCTTTTTTGAAATTGGACATTTTGCTTCACTCAGAGACACTGAAATAGCTAGTTACATTGACAGTGTCCCTTTGCTCTTTTCAGAAGTACTCAAGACTATTGATGAGGGAGATGCCGATGATGTGACAAAGCAGAGGATTCACGATGGAAAAGAAAAGCCAGGTGCTTTGTGGCACATCTATGCAGCCAAGGATGCAGAAAAGATTCGAGAGCTGCTTCGAAAGGTATGACCCTGGGTGGACTCTGCTCCCAGCTCACAGATTAAGGATCTGGGAACTGAGATGGCTTGTCAAAGCACTGTAAAGGCCTGAATGTACACACAGAGGATGTTGAGTAGAATCAAGCAGAAGCTTTGGCCCACCAGGACATTGCTGCAGCAAATTGGATTTAGGCTGTTTGTAATTTTTGTATATTTATCTATCTTTCCCTGATGGGATTTTGGTCATGGTTTTAGGTTGGAGAAGAGCAAGGCCAAGAAAATCCCCCTGATCATGACCCAATTCATGACCAAAGTTGGTACCTGGACCAGACCCTCCGTAAGCGACTCTATGAAGAGTATGGTGTGCAAGGCTGGGCCATCGTGCAGTTCCTGGGTGATGCTGTCTTCATACCTGCTGGAGCCCCACACCAGGTGAATGCCAACCTAGGGGTTGGGCTCAACAACTCCATTGGCTTCCCTATTTCTTCTTCTCTTGCTAATCTGGCAAGAGGTATAAATGCCTAGATTAGGCTCCTTTTTTCTTTCACTGTAATTTAATTTTTGCCTTTTAACTTTCTTCCTTGCAATCTTAAGTGTTTTGTTACAAAATTTTTGAAGTGAAAGTCCCAGCTCAGCTGCCTTTGCCCCACCCCTTTCTTGCTTCTTATCCTGCCCTCCCAATCCAGTTTCCTTCCTGTTGGGAACCTACTGCTATTAAGTCTGGTGTATATTTTTCTAGAACCTTTTTTGTGCATGTACTAACATTTTTATTTATATATTTATACTAATAATTTTCTGCATTTGTTTTTATAAAAGTAGAATAATAGTATTCCTATAATTTGTTTTTTAAAGTATATCATGGACATTTTCCATATGTTATTGAATCTCTAATACCTGATGTTTTCCCTCTGCTCCCTGTTCCCCACCCCCAGGTTCACAATCTATACAGTTGCATAAAAGTAGCAGAAGATTTTGTATCTCCAGAACATGTAAAGCACTGTTTCCGCCTGACCCAGGAATTTAGGCATCTCTCTAACACTCATACAAACCATGAGGATAAACTGCAGGTAAATAACTCCTTAACACCACTCTGTCTCTTCATCTCACATACACAGAAAGACACATTCTTCCTCCTGAGGGTATTCTCTGGGAACTCTTAACAGTGAAGGAGAAATACCTAAGGGATACCATGTCTTGGAGGTTTTTTAAAGAATACTCATCTTTTAACCTGATTGTCTCTTTGCCCTTGAGAGATACACTGTTTTTAATGCTAGTAACTGACTCAACTGACTTTTCCAGTTAGGTGGGAAAAGCACTGTGGTAGTATGTTCTAGGCATGTTTCCAAGAAGGGGTATTGTCCCAAAGCAGATTTCTCATCTTTCTCCCATGGAATGGCTAATGGATTCAAACCACTGACCTTTTGGTTACCAGCTAATGCTTTAACCATTATGCCACCAGAGCTCCTCCCAAACAAATTTCTATACATACTCAATTCCTTAGAGCCCTGCTAGAGACTGTAACCCATGTCCCTAAGAATCTAATTGACAGGGGCGAGGACTGGTTTCTCCCCATGGATCTAAGCTGGATAATTAGATTATGGTTCTTTCCTCTGCTCCTGAAATGTACTGGAACTTTAAGAGCAGAATTTCATTGTTAATACGGTTGGGTGCTTTGTTGTTGTTGTTGTTGTTATGTGCCTTCAAGTTGGACCCGACTCATAGCGACCCCTCCTTGGATTTCCAAGGCAGTATCACTACGGAAGTAGATTGCCCCATCGTCTTCCTGAGGAGTGGCTGATGGGTTTGAACTGCCAGCCTTCTGGTTAGCAGTCAAGTGCCTTTGGCACTATGCTACCAGAGCTCCCGTTAGGTACTTTAGCAGCTTAAAAAGAACAGTCAGGAAGCAAGACTCCTCAGGCAGAAATTCAGCAATCCAAATAAACAGTCTCCCAACATTGCACTTGCAGTCTCTTTTCCTCCATCATGCTTGTGGCTCAGGTATATGTACATTATTTATTTATTTTTTTAATTTTTTTTTTTTTTGGTGACTTCCACCCTGAGTCTGTTTTGCTGTTCCTTCTTCACAAGTATGAAACAGTTCAACCATAAAGTTATTATACCCAACATAATCATATTGATACTATAGATAGAAACAAATATGCAGGGATATGTATTTCAGATCCCTTTTCCTTCAGGTCTCTACTTGTAACATGTAACTTTATCCATAAGATCTTTCCTGACCACTCTTTGGAATAACATCAACTCTCACTTCAGCACACTTAATCCCCTTTCATTGCTTTATTTTTTTCTGTAGTATTTTTCTGATATATATAGTATATATGTAGTATGACCATCTCATGTGGCATGTATTTTACCTGTTTGTTTTTACCTCTATTAGAATGTAAGCTGTTTAAGGGATTTTACTGTTTATTCACTGCTTTTCCCTTGTACAATGTTTGATACTTAGTAAGTACTCAGTAAATATTTGTTGAGTTAATACAAAAAAGTAGTAGAGAATAATAGTATAAGGGGAACTTGTGTGCCCATCCTAAGAAATAAAACATAATGAATATAATTGAAGTCCAGGTGCAGCCTTCCTCATTCCATTTCCCCACTCCTCCTCCCACCCCCACCCCAGAAATAACTACAGTCTTGATGTCAGCCCTTGTTAAAAACTGTCCTTAGCCTGTTCACTTTCTTTTAATAGTTTTTATTATATCTTCCTACTTTACAAGTAATACATGTTCCTGTTAGAAAATACGTGTGTGCATAAAAAGAATATACATCCCATAATCCTACCCACCTCTACTGTGTCAGTACTCTCTTATTAGCTGTGGGACCTTAGACAAGGTTCTTGACTATGGAACCTTGGTTTCCTTAGTTTCTCATCTGTGAAATAGGAATAATAATAGAATTTACCTCATAAGATTATGATAATGATTAAATGAGAGTCCATATGAAGGGACCAGCACATAGATGATTGTGATTGTATAGCCTTTCAAAATATTTCAATGATTATAGACTTTGCCTGATTACAGACCTTGTATCCTATATAACTTGTAAATCATCATGGAGATTGGTTTAGGAAGTGCACAGTCCTTGTTAGAGAGTTTCCTCATTAACAAGTAGGCTTACAGTCAGTGTTGAACATACATTTGCAGAACACAGCATGGGGCTGCCATGAACTGACTATGCTGATTGCTCTCTCCAGGTGAAGAACATCATTTACCACGCAGTGAAAGATGCTGTTGGCACCCTCAAGGCTCATGAATCCAAATTGGCAAGGTCTTAGGATGGTGAAATTCCAAACTCTCCTGTGAAGCAGGTCTTTCACTCCCGACACAGGGAATGACAGGGTTCTCTGCTGGAGCGGAGGCCTCTCACTCGGAGCCAGCGTGGTCAGTATTACAAACTCTCCAGCCACTCTTTTCTACGCTGCCTCAACACTGAAAGTTGACACAGGAAAGTCGCACTGTTCACACACACAGTTTCAGACTCCAAGCTGAGGATGCCACATCCCTATCCCATGGCCTTTTGGGAATCCAAATTGCCCGAATACTGCTGGGCTTTCCTGCACATTCTCGTGAATTCAAATTCATGGAAACCAAGAATGTGGGCACGTCTTTCTTTTCTTTTTCTCTTGTGCCTAGCTAGGTGAGAATGTGTTTGGAGGTAGGGGGATTACATAACTGGTACAAGTATGGGGTAATTGCTTGAACATGCCTGGTGGAAGCCTGACAGTGTCTCTGCATGTGACCTCTGATGCAGCCCATCCCAGGACACGGGGTGAAGCCATTCCCCACACTTTTCCCATGAACACTGGAGTCTTGCAGGACCCAGGGAGAACCCACTGCTTTTCCCAGGAGGCTCCAGGATTAAGAAACGTGTGTATTTAGTGAAAAATAGGTTTGTAGTGAAATAGTTACTATTTCATGAAAGTAGATATTTTTAGAATTTTTGAAATACCACAGTTGTTTTCCTGGATTATGAGGAAAGGCACATTACGTTTAGTCTTCCTTTCAATAAAACTCTTTGAAGAACTATGATTTTTAGAAATCAACTCCCCAATATAGCACAAATCAGCCAAAGCAGAATTTAAAAGAATTGGCTTTTAAGGATTCTTTTAGTTTCTCCCCCTCCCATCTTAGTCTTATCTTGAGGGAACAGTCATCTGAGAAAGAACTTTGTCATGTCTGAGCTGTGTTGTGTTCCACACTGGTGGACTCCAGGAACTGTTTTCACCTATTACCAGCGTTCCCTTGGGACTCATCATAAGTTTCCAAATGGGAAGGAAAGTTTGATTTCCAACATGAGTTGTTTTGTTTTGGGTTTTTTTTTTTTTCTTTCTGTTTTTTGTTTTGGTCCAGAAATATTTTTAGCAAAACTTTCCAACTCAGTGGAGTTTTATTAAGAATTTATTTGAAAATTATGGAATTCATTGGCCCATAGGTACATTGGGAAATGTATCTATCTTCTCTCCAGCTGTACTGTAGTGCCCTGCAGGCTTGTTTATATGTTCACAGTTATTATTATTATTGTGGGATTTTTTTTTTTAATAAAAGTCATTTACTGTAGAGTACTTTTAATTTCACTTTCTGTATTTTAATTTTGTTGAGGGGCTGATTGGGATTTCCATGTTCTTATTAAAAATCTAACAAATCTGTTTGGAGTGGACTAAATTCTTCCTGTGCCAACCTTTGTAAACTCAGGACCAGGTTGAGGGAGGGCAGGGTTGAGGTGGAATGGCTCCTTACTTTGCTTATACCCAATTATTGCTCTTTGCTTCCTGAACTTAGACCCAGTTGGAAGAAAGGAAAGTGGCAAGATGAGATCAGTATGGTTGGGAGTTTTGGAGTGAGGGGAAGAGACTGACATGAGTTAGAAGATAGGAGGACAGAAGATTTTTTCCAGTTTTTGCTGTATGGATGGATAGAAAAGGTGGGGTCCTTCCTTCCTGAGGCAGAGTCTGGGGGAAAGTGTATGTGGCCTGAGCAGGGTTTGGGGCAGTCATTGTGGGGTTCCTCAAAGCAGGAGACCTGGCTGCCCACACATGGAGTGTGTGGTCCTGGATCCAGTTTAGAGTTGTCAGGAGAAGGCCCACATGGAATTTATTTTCATTTATCAAGCAGCAATTTAAATGACTGCATTCCAAATAGGGCCGCTTAGAAAGGAAGGTATACAGAATAGCAAGAGTGTTATCAGGGGCTGCTTCTCTGGAACCTGTTGGAAAATGTCTTCCAGAAGTTTGAACCTGGAAATACATTTATCAGGGTCAAAATAGACCATTATGTGGTTCGAGGATACCAAGTTTGAATAGGACCCATAACTCTTTGAAATATAGTGCTCTGAGTGTTTCCTTTCAGCCTGGATGGGCACGGATTGATGCTGTGGTCACTAGAAGGACTATATTTCAACTTAAAGGGTAAAAGAATGCACAAGCTTTGAAATGGGACAGAAAAAGAGAGCAATGGCATAGGGAAGAGGGGGAGGTAGAAGCTTGGTTGCTTTGGTGAAAATCAGGAGGTGACCTAGCCTACATTCTGGATATAAATGTTTCAGAATTAGGGCATCTACTGCAGCCAGTACTTGCTGATGGAGATGAAACTGGACACCCTGGGCCCATATCCTACCTGGGTGGGTTTTTTTTGTTTTGTTTTTTATATTTTGGTCACCTTTGTTCAAATTAGTCTGGCCCTTCCCCTGTCCCAGTGTTGGGTATCCACTTTAGGTGCACTGGGGTCTGTTCCCCTGAAAAGGTTAGGAAGCGAATGGGACAGGGCCTCTTCCAGCTGGGGTGATTGGTAGTTATTGAGAAGGGGAGGGTTGGATGAAGGCTTTCTAGTCAACAATTGGGGTAAGTATCCTGTTTAAAGTTAATTTCTTGAGTTCATATCTTAGCAGCATGACTTAGTGATTTTGTGACCCTGGGCTTTTGTGACTCCTTAAGCTTCCCATTTCCTTATCTTCAAAATGAGATAATTATAACCTCTGCCTTATAGGATAGTCACAAGGATTCACTGAGGTGAGGCATAAGAAGCTGTAGCACAGAGCCTGGCACACAGTAAGCACTCAATAAATTTATAGCTATTATCTCTCTTGGTATGACTTAGCCTTTCAGCCTGGTGTGGGCAGGGCAGGAGGTGGACTGGGGCTGATAACCGCATGGACCTGGGAAGGTCTCCGAAGACCTCAGCCCAGGGCTTGGAACCCGAGAAAGAACAAGCGATTAGAAGGAGACAGGGCACAGAGGGTCAGAGGCGCATGCCCAGCGACAGCAGGTGCAGGGGGGCGCACCGCTGACGCCGCTGCGGCCTCCCCTTTAAGAGCCGCCGACGCCCACGGCCCGCCGCTGCGGCAGGGACCTCCCCTTTAACGGCGGCGGCTCCGTGCTCCGCTGCTCCCGTGGCGGCCGCTGCTGAGGCTGCTGCTGCTGCCACTCCTGCTACCGCCGCCGCAGCCCGGCCTTGGGCAGCTACATCCTCGGCCGGGCCGGGTCCCCGCCCCGCGCCCCGCCCGGCCCCGCCATGGTGTCCTGGATCATCTCCCGCCTGGTGGTGTGAGTGCGGCGGCGGTGACGGGGCGCGGCCCGTTAGGGGGAGGCGTTGGGGGCTCCGGGTGATGGAGGCTAGCGATGGGGGGACATGTTAAAGCCCCGGGTAGAACACCCCGCGGCTTTCAACAGCAGAGCCACCTAAAGGCACTTCGTGCTTATTAGGGGTCGCCAGAGAATAGAGGTGTTAGACCCTGGACTGGAGGAGGGAATATGAGGGGAGCATGACAGGCCTGACTTCCCAGGGACCTCACCCACTGCTTTTATTTTTAATTTCCTCATCGACCACCCTGCACCCGCCCCCATCCTCAGGGCTGAGCCGCTCAAGAGTTCATTTATAAGGGGCGGCAGGCAGTCCCCTCCCCCACCTAGCGGGTCTGGCTAGACGAACTCCTCAAACCTGGGCCCCTATCTCCCTTGGGGTAGAGGGGCAAGAAAAAAGAGTGGGGAACAAGGCAGGACCTGATTACTCCCGTGGACCCATTATATAGCTTAAAGCCATAGCCAGTTCCCTTGGCCCAGACCCTGCTCTCCTTACTGTCAAGAGACTTGAAGTTGAGGGCACATACCCTGAAGGCCTACAGCCCTCCAGGGAGCACATCTCCAAGGGAGATCTTTGGAGGACAAAGTGTGGGAGGTGGGTGGGAGAGGATGTGTGTGCTCAGTCTGCGATTGTAAAAACCACTGCAGGGAGGACATTAGGTGGCCTTCATCCTAGGCTGCCAGCCACAGTGTGGAACTATGCTCCTGTCACCTCCCCCAGGCTGCAGGAGAAAAACACTCCCCATGACCCCAGACTTTGTACTAGAGGATTCTGCACCCATACCCCACCTGCACAGGCCAATTTGGAAGTATCCTGTCTAGATCAGGCAGCTCCATGTGGGAACAGGTGCACCCAAACATTGTTAAGGGATGGGCCTAACAGAGACACACACACACAGCCTCAGCACAAACCCCTGCCCTAGTTTAGGACCCTGCTGCCCCTCAGCCTCCAGCTTGGGGGAATGATACCCCAGATCTCAGTAGCTCTTCCCTGCTGCCCTCCCATTCAGTGCTGTGTCCTATCTTCCTCTAGACACATCCTCTCCCACATCCTCCTTAGAGGGAAGCCAGGGCCTTCATACCTCCAGTGGCCTTCAAGGTGGCTGTTTCTCTGTTGCCCCAGTGAGTTCCCTGCGGAGCATCTCACTCTTCACCTTGTGTTTTGTCTGTGGTTTATACATGGGATCACCATGAGGCCCCACTCCAATCAATGCTCAAGCCAGGCCCTTCCCCTGAGGCTAGTCCCAAAGGAGTTTACAGTGAACCTTCTGCCCCTTGCAGGCCCTCTTGCCCCAGCTTCCTAGGGCCATGGTGGTTCCTCTGACTGCCAGGCAGAGTACCCTGTTAAGTGGTGTCCAGTTCTCTTGCACTGCTGACCGTACCCAGCTTGGCTCCGAAACAAGGAGGCAGAGGATAAAGTGCAGATATGCATAAAATAGGCATGGTGTCCAAGGAAGGAAAAAATCCCCGTGGCAGTGACCAGACCCCCCCACACAATATGTTTGTACATAACCAAGGAGCTTGGACCCTCTGACCTTTCTGTGCCTCAAGGACTGGAGAAAAACTGAGCAATGGAAGAGAGCCATCACCCCAGCCGACTGGTGGTCTCCATGCATGTATATCACCTGACTTCTTTCTAACCCTTGGCCAGAATTCATCACTCCAGCCAGTGTGGCACTCTGCAGTTCTGTCCCTTTTCCCCTTACCAACCCAGGGACTGATGCAGAGCTGGGAGGGAGAGGCCACTGCCTCTGGCTGAGGGGCCCAGTAACCATGCCTGCCTCCCTAGGCTCATCTTTGGCACCCTGTACCCAGCCTACTCTTCCTACAAGGCCGTGAAGACAAAAAACGTAAAGGAATATGTGAGTGTATGACCCCTTCACCTCCCACCCAAACCACACAACAGAGAGGGAAAAGAGTGGGTCACATTACATATGGGGGTGACTTTGTAAAAACACTGCCAGCCGCTAACAAGATCCTGGGTCAAAGGAGGATCTGGATGTTCCTCCCCCGACCCCAGCCCTGATGTGATCTGCAGGCAAAGTTAAGGTACTGGGTGTCCCTTCCCCACAATATCCCTGGCATAATTGGCAAGCAGAGGTGTGGTCCTGGGTATTCCCCCTGCCTATCCCTGGCATGATGAGTAGGACAGAGTTGAGGTCCTGGGTGTTCCCCCAGGACAGAGCTGAGGTTGTGGGTTTTCCTGGCCCCTCACCCCAGACGCCAGTGAACACGGCCCTCTGCACCCACAGGTGAAATGGATGATGTACTGGATCGTCTTTGCTTTCTTCACCACAGCTGAGACACTCACGGATATCGTGCTCTCATGGTGAGGTCTAGCACCTCCTCCCTGCATTGCAGGGCCCAGGGCCTCAGACTTGCCCCAGCTAGCCAGCCAAACAGAAGATTGAGACCCAGGATAGAGCTCCCCACATTCCTACGGGGTCCTGGTCAACAGAATAAGCACAGACATAACCCCCACCTTTCTTTTTTTTTTTTTTTCCTGGTGGCAACCAAAGAACCACAGTGGAATTCAGGAGACCTGCTTCTGCTACACTAATTGTAACCTTGGGCAAGTCACAGCTCTCTGTGTCTTGGTTTCCCTACTTATAAAATAGAGGTGGATTGAATCTTAAAAACATTGAATGCTTATATTTTGTGGGAGCTCTGGTGGCATAGTGCCTAAGGCATTTGAGTGCTAACCAGAGGGCTAGTGGTTCAAACCCAAGCAGGCACTCCTCGGAAGAAAGGTTGGGCAATCTACTTCTGTAGTAATACTGCCTCGGAAATCCAACGAGGGGTCGCTATGAGTCAGGTCCGACTCGACAGCAGTGTGTTGCGTTTGCATTGCTTATATTTCAAAGGCATTTTTCCCAGGGACTTACCAGACTATGTATGAGCACTTTGAGGACAGGCAGACATCTACAGTATACGGCAGAAGCTCAAAAATGTGTATATTAAATGAACAAATGCCTCTTGGAAGAGAGGACTAGTAAAGTGCAGTACATTGGAAGTCAAGAGGTTTTACAGAAGGGTACAGAAGCTCTGGTAGCATAGTGGCTAAGGCACTTGACTGCTCACCAGATGGCTGGCGGTTCAAACCCATCAGCCACTCCTCGGAAGGAAGGTTGGGCAATCCTACTTCCGTAGTGATACTGCCTCGGAAACCCAAGGAGGGGTCGCTATGAGTCAGGGCTGACTTGACGGCACATCACAACAATAGAACAAAAGATCATTGTATTTGTTGCTTCTGAGGGCCTTATGGCCTTTGAGAAAAAGTAGTTTTGTCAGAAGAAGGAAAGGCACAGACTAGAAGAGTAACTGTTAGAAATTGAGGGTAGTGAGCACAGACATCTCTTAACATAAGCAAAGGAAAGTTTTGGTGATGGCCTTATGAGGCTGTAGAAGGTCTTGCAGAGTTTGTAAAGTGAGGAAAAGGAGCCATGGGGAATGAAGATCAGTCCTTAAAAGGGACATATCATGGCAGTGAGAGATGGATCCAGAGCACAGCTAGAGAAGCCTCTGTCCACTTCATGGGAGGGAAGGTTGGAAGGGAAGGGCACGATGAAGGCCTAGCTGTAGACCTGGAAGGTTCAGGAGCTTGGATGGTGTTGATCCCAGGGCAGAGGGAGTGGGATGCTCTGTAAGATTGAGAAGGTGGGGACTCGTAGGGAAGAGGGCATAAGGCCAGTTGCTACCAAGGGGAATTCCTCCTGGGGTCACCTTTCACCCTCCCATGTAGGGTCTCTGCTGAGCCTCTCAGTGCCCTTGGTAGTTAAAAATGACCATTTCCATGAGCCACTGGTGACCCGACTGCACCAAGAGGAGGAAGGCTGCCCAGGGTCACGCAGGGGGTAGTGCTGCAGAGCCGGCATACTTCCTGACACCTTGCCTTGTGCTTTGCCACTTGCCTCTGTCCCCCTCAACAGGTTCCCCTTCTACTTTGAACTTAAGATCGCCTTTGTGATATGGCTGTTGTCCCCTTACACCAAGGGCTCCAGCGTGCTCTACCGCAAGTTCGTGCACCCAACACTGTCCAACAAGGAAAAGGTTTGCCCCCAGTCCCAGCCTCTCTCCTCAAATTTCCCCAGGTGATGGCATCCCCAGCGCCTGCAATATATTTCTGGCTCTCCCTATGGGTAACTAGAACCTGAAGTGACCTATCAGTGCTGTTGTCTGGGTGTGAACAAGGGTACAGCAGGCCCTCACCAGCAGGCCCACTCCTCACCTCTTCCTTCTTCCTGTTGACCCTTCAGGAGATTGACGAGTACATCACACAGGCCCGAGACAAGAGCTATGAGACCATGATGAGGGTGGGCAAGAGGGGCCTAAACTTGGCTGCCAATGCTGCGGTCACTGCTGCCGCCAAGGTGAGATGGGGACATACCTAGACTCCCAGAGCCACCACCTTGTTGACCTTGTTCCCTTGGCCAGGCCCCCTGTGAATCTACCTGTCCTCAGGGCTGTGGAAGCTTTGGGCTTGGATAGCTCTGGGTTCAAATCCTGGCTGTACTACTCTCCAGCTGTGTGACCTCAGGCAAGTCACTTCTATTCTCTGAGCCAGTTTTCTCATCTGTAAAAAGGGAAAATATGGCACCAACCTCTCAGCACTTTTGTAGGACTGGGTGAGGACAGTGTGGATGAAACACTGAGCCTGGTGGCTACTATCAGCACCACGGTGACCTCCATCTCCACCCCGCCCCTTTCTCCCGGTTCTCTCGGTGCGTGGTGGTGACCCTAGGGCCAGGGGGTGCTGTCAGAGAAGCTCCGAAGCTTCAGCATGCAGGACCTGACCCTGATCCGGGACGAGGATGCACTGCCCCTGCAGGGGCCCGATGGCCGCCTCCGACCTGGCCCTGGAAGCCTCCTGGACACCATTGAGGACTTAGGTACAGGCAGAGCTGTGGGGCCTGTGACCAGGGGAGGCCAGGTGGGAGAGACACTTGTACCATACAGTGTCTACCATTTCCTCCCCACCCCCCCAACAAGGAGATGAACCTGCCCTGAGTTTAAGGTCCAGCATGAACCAGGCAGAGCCCCGGACTGAGACCTCTGAGGATGATACAGGGGACAAGGCCCCCAAGAAGGTCAAATCCATCAAAAAAGTGCCCAAAGCTGAGGTGAGAGCATGAGCCAGAGCTTGGAGAAGTATGGAAGAAGATGGCTCCAAACTGTTTTCCTCTCTCCCTCTGTTTGCCTCTCTTCTTCCCACAGCCACTGGCTTCCAAGACGCTGAAGACCCGGCCCAAAAAGAAGGCCTCTGGTGGGGGCGACTCAGCTTAAAGTCCCCCAGCCCTCTGCAGGCTGCAGAGCAAGGAGAAAGCCCCAGCCCCAGCCCCTGCTCTACACCTGTGCCAGTGCCCAGAAGTCTCAGGCCTGGGGGCACCTTCACATGGCCATTTCTGGTGCCTCCCCCAGTGGCCACTCCTCTGGAAAGGGCTTGGAAAAGAGGAGGGTGGCCCTCCTGTAGGGGTTGAGGGTAGAGGCTGGACCAGGGACTAAGGACTAAGCCACCCAAGGAGGTGGGGACTCCTGGGAGCCTGCCCTTATTATTCTCCCACCCCAGCCCTGCCCTCACCCACCCAGTGCCTTGCTGAAGACCATGGCCATCCCCTTCTCTGAGGTCCTATCGCCCCAACTGTTCTTCCCAGAGAGGGGGACATAGCCCAGATAAACCAAGGTATCTGAGAGAGAGGGAGTGAGTGGGGAAGGCCTTAGGTATCCTGGGCAGGGGGCCAGGGGTGGGAGTTGGTATATGCATAAATGACTAGGGTGACCAGGCTATAGCTGCAGCTGGGGCTTTTCCCCCAGGCATTGGGTAGAGCTGTGTGCTACATGTCCCTACTAGGAAAAAGAGGTAGGGGCTCCAGGAGTGTGTGTGTGTGTGTGAGAGAGAGAGAGCGTGTGTGTGCATATATTCACGTGTATTTCTGGGTCCAGGGCTGGGAGGCATTTGGGTAAGGACTTTCCCTCTAACAGTCACCTCCCCCTACCCTCAGCCCCACAACCAGCTGGCCCCTTCCCTTTTCCAGCCCTCCCTCCTAGTATCTGAGCCTCAGTGGACCCCCTCTCATTCTTGCCCTGTCCCTGCTGAGCTGGCAGTTTTCCTCTTCACCTGGAGGCCCATCCTCCTTCCTTCTCCCAGGTCGTCTGCCTGTGCCAAGCTGACTGGGCCTTCTTTGAGCAGACCTCACCAGAGCCCAGCCTTCACCTCACATCTTGCCCCAGCTTCTGCCATAGTTTCATTTGGGGCCAAGAAGAACATGTGAAGAAAAAAATTCAGGAGCCAAGGGGCTCCCAATTCTGTGGAAAGAGAGTGAACGCTGGACTTTTGACACTGGATGAGCCAATAAACAAAATTCTGGCACCTCATTTTTGGGGCCTCTATGCTTTGTTCTCACCCCATCCAGTCAAGTGAGAGACAAGGCCCAATGGGGGATGGGGGTAGGAGAGAGATCAGACTGGTGAGTCCCAGGAATTCTGATTTCCAAGGTAACAAAGATGGGATTGGGCTTAGTTCCATCTGGAAAAATATATTTGGGGTTCATGAAGATAGGTCAAGGATGTAAGGGCCAAACGTTGTCTTGGCCCTCAGAATCCTTCCCTGAGGCCCCTTCCCCTAGTAGGCTTTCTGGTACCCCACTAAAAGTGCCTGGTGTAGACTTTAGGGACAAAAAGCCCTGAGAAGGCTCCCAAGGAAAAGAAAATGGGATTAGGGCTGCTGGGCAGGGCTTGGGCGTTGAGTGGCCACACTGCCTAGAAAGGCCAAGAAATGAATGGGGGAGAGGTGTTGTAAACCAAAGCTCACAGGAAGAGATAGGTGGAATGAGACAGGTGGCGAGGATCAGAAGCCAAGAAAGGGGCTGTGGAAGAACTAGCCATAAAAATCAAAAAAGGAGGCCAGCAAGGAGGACAGGAAACCAAGGCCTAGGGCCAAAGAGGCAAGCCCCGGTGTGGCACTAGGTCAGGGAAAGGTTGAGCTCTGAACAGCTGGCCTGGGAAGAGAAGAGAAGAAAGAGGGAGGCTGCCAGGCTTGGGATCTGAGCCTTCCCTCCTGAAATAGAGCCATGGTCTTTAGGAGTCAAGAAGCAGAACTGGCTAAGAATGAGACTCTGGGAGACTAGAAGGGGAAGAACTGGAAAGAGACAAAGGAAAAGAATGCAGAAGGAGAGTGAATGAGGAGAGAAACAGCAGCTCAGCCTTGTGGAAAGAAAATGGAGGAAGCCAAACATGAGCGATGTGAGTGGGGACTTGGACTCAGGTTCTGAGCCCAAGGCTGGCCCCTGTCCTGGAATCACAGAGGCATGTCCTCCTGCCACACTTGAGCTAAGCTAGCCAAGAACCCCTTGAAATGAGATCATGGTGGGGGCAGGATGTGAGATACCTTCATCTTCTCTGCAATCCTCCAGGAGTCATTCCTTTCACCATTGGCCTCTGAGCAGTGTGACCAGCTTCTCTCAGAAAAGAGAGAGAAAGGTGCTGGAGTAGAATTTAGGGGAGAGATTCCTTTGTTCTAGAAAGATCCTCCAGAGTGTAATATGCTACAGTCCCATGCTAGCAAGCTACCACATGGCCAGGATAACAGGTTAGGTAATCTGTAATATAAATCCCATTTGCTACATATCACACACATACACACTCAGATACATGCTTGCATCTAAGGTGACAGGTGGCTAAGGACGTCACTGCCAGCATTGGGTAAGCAGAGTGCCTCGTGCTCCATGCACATCTGGGTTTCTCCATGTCAACAGGAACATGCTTCGATTTCCAGGCTCATTCATTTGTTGCCATGGAAACATCCAGGCTTCTAGAACTCTAGGCACAGCCAGGCCCCTGTGGTGTGGAAAAGGAGAGAAGACATAAAGGGTGCCAAAAAGAATGGGTAGAAAGTCTCCTGGGAGGGAGCTCGTGGGACACGTCTGGGTTTAGGTGACCCCTTGCTGTCTCCTCATTCCTTGCGACCACCTATCCTCTTCCCTCTGCCTCAGTGGATCTTTCCAGGCCAAAGGAGTGGGGAAGAGATGTCAGGACACAAGTATAAGGTCAGAGCTATGTGGAAGATGCATTCAGTGTGGTACTGGCTGGGTCACCAGGGAGTGTTCAGAGGTAAGGCTTTGGGGTGGGAGTGGGAACTGGGTCTAACCCTGTGTCCTCTGCCCAGACCTCCTTGGGGACACTGGACAGCCCTCCAGGCATGTGGCCCCCTGTCTATGATGGCCTCAGGCCTCAAGCTGCTTCATCTGGCTTCCTCTCCCTCTTGTGGATACCCCACACCTGGGAAACCTACTTAAAATGGGATTTCCAGGCTGTGACGTCAGAGGAAAACCAGCAGCTTCAGCCTGTGCCAGCTCTCGCTCTGATCAGCAGAGCTGAGCCCAGCCTTACACAGTCTGGAAGGGAGGGGAGCAGACAGAGGAGGAAGGGTGCTCTGTGGGCTCTGGGTCCCCGTCTCCATGCCTAGGGCATCCAGGATGTTAGGAAGTGGCTGTTTCCAGGCCAGAACAAAATTGTCAGCACCCTCTCTAACCTTCTGTTGTAACCTTTTCTGGTTTGGTCTCCATTGCCTTAAAGTTCAGCCAGTACAACATCATCCTCTCACCTTCCAGTTGCCCTAGTCTTTCCCTCTCTGAGCTGGGTCAGGCTTGCCTGGGGAAGGGGAGCACTTCAACCCCTCAGAGCCAGACAGCTGCCTTCATTTTGGTCCTATCTGAACGTATCTCCCAGATCTAGGCTGGAAGCAGCAATGTGTGGTAGAGACATCTGCAGAGAGGGAAAAGGCCCACTAGATGGCGCAGCTCCCTCCCAGTGTGGGATTCCCCCGCCTCTTGGGAAGCCAACCTTCTGCGGCAGCCAGTCTGTTCCACAGCATTAGGTAAGCAGAGTACCTCGTGCGCCACTCTGGATTTTGAGGGTCATGAAGAAAAACACACTTGTGCATGGACAGGACAAGACAGCTGTGGATTCTCAAGCAATCACTCCCAGCTTCCTAAATTCAGCTTCTGTTCATACCCCTACTCACCTCTCTCAAGAGATGGTTAGACCCAAAAGATAGACACTGCCTTGGGATGAGGATCAGGCATTCTTCCAGGAGCCAGGAAATCACCAGGCTGACCTGAGAGGTCCTTGTGGCCTCAGGGGCCCTGCCTGGGATTCTAAAGTGGCACCTAGAATGGCTGCTGGAGCTAATTTCATGGGCAGGAGGGGAGAGGGACAGACCTACAGGCAGAGAGGGTAGAGAACTTGAGAGGGGAACAGTTTCCCTGGCTGTGACCTCCATGAGGGCTGCAGTGGCAGTCACAGCTTGCCCCAGATTTCCCTGCCCCCTTCTCTTCCGTTATTTCTATCTGGGGTGCTGTAGGGTCAAAAGACAAGACAAAGATCTTATCCCCAAACCCTGGCATCCCAGGGCATTTTGTGCAGGGGCTGAAGGTGGTGGTCCTTGGGATCTACCTTTCCCTGACCTCTTTCCCAAACTGACCCCACCAGCCCTTCATCCCCTATGAATTATCCTCTCCTTTTGTCACAATCAGATGAATGACCAATAAATAATGCTCCCTGAAATATTGATGGCAAGTTTTACACCAGTATCGCTTAGCTGTGCTTGTCATTGGGGAGTTCGAGGGATGACAGGGAAATGCATACCCCTCTCACCTCCAGATGGCTCTTCCCTGACTCCCCCAACAGCAGGTCTCTCATTGTCAAAATTTTAACCCACTCCTGATCATGATTCAGCCCATCAACTGAGAATAAATGTAGCAGAGATCAGCCCTCCTGACTGGGCAGATGGGGCAGCCTCCAAGGGAATGACGGGCTAAGCTAAACCAAGCAGAGATCCTTACAGAAGGAAGAATGGGCAATCTACTTCCGTAGTGATATACCACTTCGGAAACCACCATTATATGGTCAAGATCTCATTTCGTCTGCTCCATGAGCATCTTGAAACTGCCAGGTCCAGTTTTCTAAATGATCGACTCAGAAAGAGACAAAGACCTGAAGCCTCTCCCCCTACCTCAACTATTTGGAGCCTGAGCAGAAAGGACTCACTGGAGAGCTCCTAGACTTCTCAGGCCCAGATCATTCTCATCTGGTTTTATTCTCCAGGAAGAAGGGGTAGAGAGCGAAGCCAGGGGAGGTGGAGAGTAGGAGGAGGTGGCCGTGGGAGCTCTTGAGCCCTCCTGAGTCCGACTCACCTAGCATTAGCTGCCGCCTCTGCAGAAGCCAGGCCCACCCAAACATTTACACGCACAGTTCCTTCTACCTACAGCACTCTTCTCAGCTTCAACTGGTCATATGACTTCCCTGCTGCACATTTAAACTGTCAGGTGCCCCCTCTAGGCCCCTGTAGCACCCTTCCCAATAACATATCATTGCCTATTTCCTAGCTGTTTCCCCACCATACAGAAAGCCAGGGTTGTGTGAGGGGTTAGGTGATAGGTCTGTCTGGTTCACCAGTTTCCCTAGCATCTAGCAGAGGGCTTGGCACACAGTAAGCACTCAGCATATTTTTGTGAATGTTTGAAGGAAGTTCCTGCAGCATTCTTCCACTCCTGGAAAAACACCACCCTTCCAATCTCTACTGAGCCATTTGCACACACCTGAGGAGGGGTGTCTGATCTACACAGGAGCTGCCTTCACTCTGATTCCCCCAGCATGTATCCATGCTAGCTCTCTCCCTTTCTTTCTCTATCCCTCACACAGATGGGAGTCAGCTTTCCAGCCACATTCAGTTCTCACTTTAATTCAAAAGCTAAATTGGGGGGAAGAGCAGCTTCACACTCCAGATTTAGCCTGGGAGAGAAAAAGTGAGACAGCCTGGATGTTACCAGAAGGAGAAAGTTGGGTCCAGGATGGGGGGTACCCAGAGCCCAAGAGAAAACAGTGGAACCTCACTACCCAGCTCCTAAAAATAAACCGGCCCAGAGCTAGATGACCCCCAAAGCCTCTTTCCTAGATCAGTTTAGCCACTAAAGGCAACAACTCACCCAGTCTGAGGGGAGTGATTTGGTGATAAGAAAGGATTCTCTGATTAAAAATATCCAGGGAGAGGGAGGCTGCTGTTTTGGCCACTGGTATATAGGAACCCACAATGTTCTGAAATCAGAGCTTCATCTCTCTTGCAAAGGCTGAAGATTATTCCCTCTGGATGATGAATAAACACATAGTCACTGTCAATTTCAGGACACCATCATCCAGTATGATGACCTCTCTGCAGCTGGACCCGAGGGGAATTGGGTCCTGAAAGTTCCAAAGAGCCGGTCCCTTTACCTCTGGTAGGAACAGAGTGTTGCCTCTGCCTAGAGTTAGGCAAAGATCCTTCTGTAGATGTTCCAGGGACAAGAGTGGACTCTCCCTCCCTCTTAAAACCACTTGTCAATGTGTTCATTTGGATAGAAGCTCTTCTTCCTGGTTCTGGGTGCCAGCTTCCTCTTCAGTCACTCACTATAACTTGACCCTAAAACAGAGATCCTATGTGAGTGTTGTGGATACAAGGATATTTTAAGGAGGAAAAGAAAAAAAAAAAAAAAAAGATCCCCTAAAAAAGAGGAACCTCCCATTCAGCTTCCCTAACTACCCTATTGCTGCTGAACCAAGGGAAATGGGTTACTCCTTTGGGCTAAGCCACCTGCCAGTAGATTTGGGTCAGTTTTTCTTGCTGTCTTCTGCCTCTGATTGGCAGGTCCATGAGGGGAGTCCCTGTGATAGTGAGGCTGATGTACCTAGACCTCAGTCCCTCACCTAGACTGTTGCATGGTTGCCTGTCTGGTCTCACCACCAACCCTTCCCCACCCAATCTTCTATTACTTTTAAACAACAAACTGGCTCTCTGGCTGTCTGGGAACAATTTCAGTGGTCCAGGAGCTGGGTCAGGGGCTCCCACAGTTTCTGTGCTTCCCCCATTAAAGCATGTATCACTGTTGTAATTACTTATGACTAGGCTGTGAGCTACAAAAAAGGGGATGAGATACACTGCTGGTGGGACTGTAAAATGGTACAACCATTGTGGAAAGCA
>NW_006921643.1:3224834-3228170 GCF_000298275.1 Orycteropus afer afer
GTGACTGAATTTTGTTGGGTTAATTTCCCAACCTCTAGCATGCATATGCCTCACCAATAAGTCTAGACTCATGCTAGGTCCAATCAGCATAATTTCATCAGTATAATGGACCAGTGTGATGTCTTGTGGAAGGGAAAGGCGATCAAGATCCCTACAGACTAAATCATGGCATAGCGCTGGGGAGTTGATATACCTCTGAGGAAGCACTGTAAAAGTATACTGTTGGCCTTGCCAGCTGAAGGCAAACTTCTTCTGATGGTCCTTTGAAATTGGTATTGAGAAAAAGGCATTGGCCAGATCAATAGCTGCATACCAAGTACCAGAAGATGTACTAATTTGCTCAATTAATGAAACCACATCAGGAACAGCAGCTGCAATTGGAGTCACCACCTGATTAAGTTCACAGTAATCTGTCATTCTCCAAGATCCATCTGTTTTTTGCACAGGCCAAATAGGCGAATTAAATGGGGATGTGGTGGGAATCACCACCACCATCCTTCAAGTCCTTGATGGTGGCAGTAATCTCTGCAACCCCTCCAGGGATGCAGTATTGCTTTCGGTTTACTATTTTTGTAGGTAGAGGCAGTTCTAATGGCTTCCACTTGGCTTTTCCTACCATAATAGCCCTTACTCCACATGTCAGGGACCCAATGTGGGAATTCTGCCAATTGCTGAGTATATCTATTCCAATTACGCATTCTGGAACTGGGGAAATCACTACAGGATGGGTTCGGGGACGCACTGGACCCACTGTGAGATGCACCTTAGCTAAGACTCCATCAATAACTTGACCTCCATATGCCCCCACTCTGACTGGTAGGCCACAATGATGCTTTGGGTCTCCTGGAATTAGGGTCAGTTCAGAGCCACTGTCCAGTAATCCTTGAAAAGTCTGATTATTTCCTTTTCCCCAATGAACAGTCACTCTTGTAAAAGGCCTCAGATCCCTTTGGGGAAAGCTGGGAGAAATATTGACATTATAGATTTTTGGCAATGTAGTGGGGTCCTTCCTCAAAGGGACCCATCCTCCCCCTCATTCAAGGGGTTGTGGGTCTGTAAACTGACTCAAGTCTGGGAATTGATTGAGAGGCCATGACTCTGTATTCTTGCAATTCAATCCAGGCTGCTGTTCATGTGACCTAGAATTCTTCTGTCCAAACAGATGAAGTAAATATTTAATAGGTTTGCCATGTATTTCACTACTAGGAATACCATGCGCAAGTAGTCAAGTCCCATAATTCCACATGAGTCAGAATATTCTAATTATTGTTCTGACTCTACTGTCCATTATGGTAACCACACCCACCTTGCCTTTGCCAATTAACTGCTGCCACTTTGTCCCTACTACCACGGGGTCCAATCAGCCTCATTGTAGTTAAGTGTCTTAGTTCAATTAGGGCAGTTCCCACTGCTCTAAATTCGGCTTGCATAAAATAGCAATCATAGCAGTCTTCAAGGATGCTGGAGCTCCTTTCACAAATTTATTCCTCACCATACTGGTGAAAGGTGTGTGTTCTGGACTCTCCATTTCTGGCTCTAGGGGTCTCATCTAATAAATCCATTCTAACAGGCCAATTTCTCTAAGCCTCTGGATACCTTCTTCTACATTATACCAAGGTAAGTCTGGTACTTCAACTTGACTTAAGGTAGGCCCCCACATAATCTATGCTTCAGTGGGCCAATCAAATAAACTATTAGATCCTTTCCTAACCTCTCGAGCCGAAACATTGAATGAAGAATCCGTACATAGTGTGCCTAAATCAATAAACTCAGACTGATCCAATGTTACATTCCTTGTACCATTATCCCACACCCTCAGTAGCCATTCCCATACATATTCTCCAGGTTTCTGTCTGTACATGTTAGCAAAATCAAGTAGGTCTTTTCAAGTGTAGCATACCACTTCCTCAGTCACACTTTGTATTTCACCTTTTGGGGCTCACTTGGACTTAACTGCAGTTATAGGTCTAGCAGCAACAATGGGTGATTGGGGCAGTTCCTGAAAACATTCAGCAATGTCTTCTATGGCCTCTGCCTCAGGCAATGACCCAGCAGGAACAGTTGGGTTAATTCCATCAAACAGAGGTGGAAAGGATAATGGTTTTACAGTAATCCCTTCAGATTGGAGGGATTCAACAGAATTTACAGACCTCATATCTTGATCTTCCTGACTACCTGCCCATATGTCCCCATTTCAGGTTTCAGGATCCCATTTTTTCCCAATCAATGCCCTCACTTTAACTTCAGACACCATTCTGGGTTGGTAATTTAATTGATATTGTAATTCAGCCACCCTTACAATAAGACTCTAGGTTTGGTTTTTGGCAATATCAGCTGTTACTAGAAGAAATAAGGCTTTATTTCAGAGCACAACTGGAAACACTGAAGTCTTTTATGAGGCACTTAAGCTGTGACTCTGAAGCCCTGAACTCATCTTGCTCTTTCACCACTTTGTCTAGTGTAAGTAGGACCAGCCTACTTACCACCCACAGGGATCCAGGTGAGGAGAGGAACTCAGCCACGCCCAAAGCAGCAGTGAGGGAGAGCAGGAAAAGGGGGATTAAAAGCCAGGAACTTGGACAGAAGACCAGTCAGCTGCAGGGATCCAGGTGAGAAGAGGGAACTCAGGAACACCCAAAGCAGCACGGTGGGAGAGCGGGAGAAAGGGGATAAAAAAGCCAGGAACCCGGACAGAGGAGCAGTCAGCCGCAGGAATCCAGGTGAGGAGAGGAACTCAGGCATGCCCAAAGCAGCAGGGCAGGAGAATAGGGAGAAAGGGGATTAAAAGGCCTAGAAATCTGGACAGAGGAGGAGTCAGCTACAGGAACCCAGGTAAGGGTGGTACGAGAAGTTTCCCACAGGGAGGCAAACTTGTCTGTCAGTTTTTCCTACCATGGTGACATGTTGATGTGAGTTTTGAGGCTGAGCCACTGGTGTTACTAACCCAGCAGGATGCACATGGTGCACAGGTATCAGCCCAACTTACAGACTGAGACAGACTAGGAAGAAGGAGGAGGCTGTCCACTTCTCAAATAATTGGCCAGGGAAAACCTTATGAATAGCAAAGCAACACTGTTTGATACATTACCGCACAACCTTATGAATAGTCTGGTTAGGTTAGAAGGCTCTCAAAATAGGACTGGGAAAGAGCTGCATCATCTGAGCAAACCCAGCCTTATTCCTATGGATAAGGTAAAGCTTTCGAGACCTCCATTTGCTGATGTGGCACCACTCAAATTGAAGAGAAACAGCCGCAGCCATCCATTAATCATCAGAACATGGAATGTACCAAGTATGAATCTAGGAAAATTGGAAGTTGTCAAAAAGGAAATGGAA
>NW_006921643.1:3229586-3264023 GCF_000298275.1 Orycteropus afer afer
TCTTCCTTCCAAGGAGTGGCTGGTGGGTTTGAACTGCCAGCCTTCTGGTTAGCAGTCAAGTGCCTTAGGCACTATGCTACCAGAGCTCTCCACACACTTATAGAAGCTGGCCAGTCCCAAGTTCTTGGATCAAACGTCAAGCTGGAGGCTTTTCCTGACTCACGCAGCTGCAGGGGCTGAGGAACTCAAGGTTGGCAGGCAGTATACTTGCTGTTGACTCCAATGAATGACGAACCCAAGATCTTCAGGCTGAATGGTAGATTGTTCGCTCATGGACAGTTGTAGGCAGCACAACAGAATCCTGATCCACAGATGAGTGTCTCTTTTCCCAGGATGTCCATAAATATACTGGAAGCAGGCCACACCCCTAGAGAAACTCCCTTTCAATGGATTGGCTGCTCAAAACATATATGTATGATCCCACATCACAATTGCTTAAACCATACAGAATTGTGGTCCAGCCAAGTTGACACACAGCTCCAATTATCACACTTACCTTTTTTAGTATCTTTAATGCCTAGAGACAGTTTGATAAATAATTGTTGAATTAATTAATTAAAATGATATGTTCACATGTCTGTCTTCCATATTCAATTCAAGAATCTCTGTAGAGGTTTGATTCATTCTGGGACCCCAAAGAGAAATTCTTGGTATGAGCTAGGGTTTAGCTAGAGGGTTTGGAAGTCACACTGAGTTGGAATCCTGACTCCACCATTGACCGGCTTTGTGACATTGAGCAAATTGCTTACCCTCTCTGAGCCTGTTTCCTCATCAGTCAAATAGGAGTGAGAATGGTACCTACCTCATAAGGCATTGTTAGGACTAAATGGCCATCAGGTGTTTAGCACAGAGCCTGTCACATAGTAAACATGTTGGGGAATGAGGGTGGAGAATGCATCCAGAGATAAGGAAAATCAGAGGAAACAAGCCCCACTGATAACATTATTGTTGCTTTTGCTGTGTTCTGTTATATGTGTGTAGTGACAGTGTCAAAGTGGGGAACCCCAAGGGCTGTCTTCCCCCTCCCTCATTCACCCTTATTCCCACCTTGTCTAGAGAGCCCAAGCTCAGCCACCAAGGAGCAGAGCAGCCCCAGCTCTAGGCGGGTGGTGAGGGGCCAGAAATAACTGCTGTTGCTATTCCTGACTTTCTGGGCTGGATGGAAACACTGCCTTTCTAATCTAAAGGCTGCTCTCGACTTCCTGAACATCAGTAAGCTCTTATGTAATTCTCCCCTCCCTCTGCCTGCCCAACGAGCTTCCAGAGATTTCTGCAGCCAGCTTTGCTGCACACTCAGCTGGGGGTAGGGGGAAAAAAGTAGCCTCAGGCTGGGTTGGATTGTTCTCTGAGCCCAGGGTCCTGCCAGACACGGGCCTGGGACAGAGAGGCAGAGGGACTGATGTCCAAGGACATCTCTTTCTCCATTTGTGGACACTCTGGGGGCAGAGAGGACTCAGAGAACCCTATCTAACCCCTTCACTCAGCCCCTCTTTCCTTAGCAGATCCAACTGAGGGCAGACTTTACCCCCTCCCCAAGACTTTTACTCCCCTCCCAGTATTTTCCATGTTGGGCCTAACCTAACTGTTTGTCCGACCCCTCAGGTAGACTCTGAGGACAGCAGTCCAGACCCCTCCTCTCCCAGGAAGACTTTCTGCCTGCTGCCAAATCTTCCATGGTCTTGTCCCTGCAGCCCTGGTCCCCTCTTCAGAACCCTGGAGAGCCTCTCCTCAGACCACAGCGTGGCTCTGCACAGGCCCTCTCAGAGCCTGTCCCCTCTCCACCTATCTTAGCACTCAGAGTTCCCTGGCACTCGGCTCCCCATCTGTAATTGTATTAGACATAATGGCTTTACACTTCAACACTCTAGAGGGGAATCTCTCTCATGTCCCCTGTCTTTCTCCATGTCCTTCTATCAGTCTATCACTCTCAGTTCATCTTCTGTCCCACCCCATACCTAGCTTCTTCAGGTTTCCTCTTACCTCTCAAGAGCAATTCATGTCACTGAACTATATACGTAAAGACTGTTGAAATGTCTAATGTTTTATTACATATATGTTTACTACAATTTTTTTTTAAACTACCCTCCCTAGGGTGGAGTAGAGCTGCCCCAGACCTCTTCAAGATCAGGCCCTCCATGTGTCCAGTGGCACTGTCAGCCATCGGAAAGTGTGACGGGCACCCCAGACAGAGCCCCAGAGACTCACTTCCTGAGCCCTGGGCCAGTTATAGCGCTTGTGGGTGTTGACGTGGCCCAGGGTTGGGGAGGAGGAAGTGGCAATGGAAAAAGGGGCTTGTTTTTTTCTGAAAGCTGCAGCCTGCTCAGCCCTGGGTTGGGTGTCCAAGACATAGATGGTTCTCACTGGCTTTCTCATGAAGCTTCAATTGCCATGGCCAAAGTCACTTCTTCTCTCCTTTCGGCCTATTCTTCTTTCTCTCCCCTTTGCAATGGAAATGTGAGAGCAGACAGCAGCTCAGGCCTGCAGACAAGTCACCTGACTGGCAAAGTCTGAGAGCCCCAAGCTCACCCCAAAGCACTGCTTGAGGCTGGCAGGCACCCAGATCAGGATACAGAAGTGGCTAAGGTCCCTCCTTATTCTCAACCTGGTTTCCTTCAGGCCCTAGGCCTATTGTTCCATCTGGGCTGTTGGTCACAGGTTTGTGCTTACAAAGCCAAACTGAAAATTTCACCATGTCTGCTCCTTTCCCTATCCCCCTATCACAGCAAATAAAAGTGTGTCATTGGCCAAAAGACAGACCAGAGGAGAGTGAGGATGACTGAGATGCCCCCAGTCCTGCTACAGCGAAGTCAGGTCCGCGGCATTATGATATTCAGGGAGGAGGCTTTCTGGCCTTGCTTTTCAGTTGTCTCATAGCAAGGACGACTAAGGTCTGGGCAACACATAGGAGCTTGAGATCTGCTCCTCTCACTGTTCCTGTGAAGAAGCTGCCTTTCAGGAGCAGAAACCCCAGAAGACCACCTTTTTCTCTACACAGAGTATAGAGGGCAGAACAAGGGAGAGTGCGGGGGGAACAGCTTGAACCCTGAACTTTCTTGCTGCCCATACCTTAGCCTGAGGTTCTACACTGATGATGGCCAAAGCTCTCTCCCTCCTGAGGCCTTAGCACAGCTGCGCCCTCTGCCTAGAACACTCCCACCCACTGCACTCCTCTGCCATCCTTTATCTCTCTCACCTCTCACAGGACCTTTCCCTGCCACTGGCCCTGCCCCTGTAACTCACCCCTTGCTTGTCTTGTTTCCATAATCTGAAATTATCCTTATTATTTCCTTAACTATTTCTTTCCGTCTAACCCATGAGGGCAGGAGCTCTGGTAGCATAGTGCCTAAGGCACTTGACTGCTAACCAGGAGGCTGGCGGTTCAAACCCACCAGCCACTCCTCGGAAGGAAGGTTGGGCAATCCTACTTCCGTAGCGATAACTGCCTTGGAAACCCAAGGAGGGGTTGTTAGGAGTCGGGGCCGACTCGATGGCAAATAACAACAACAACCCATGAGGGCAAAGACCCTGTCTCACTGCAGGATCCCTAGGACTTGATACAAACAACCAAACCAAACTCATTGCCATTGAGTTGATTCAGACCCATATCGACCCTATAGGACATAATAGAACTGCCCCATACAGTTGCCAAGGCTGAAATCTTTACGGAAGCAGACTGCCACATCTTTCTCCTGCAGACTGGCTGATGGATTTGAACTGTCTAGTTTTTGTTTAGCAGCTAAGCACTTAAGCAACTGTGCCACCAGGGCTCCTTCTGATATAAGCAGTGGGGCCAACAAACCTTTTTGAAATTTTTGGTGGAAATATACATAGCAGAACAAGCACCCATTCATTGGTTTCTACATGTTCAATTCAATAACATTGGTTGCATTCTTCACTTGGTGTCACCATTCTGGCCATCTCCTTCCATATTGTTTCACCACCATTTGACGTAGATTCATTACTCCCTAAACTTCTCATCCATGCTTTAGATCATCTTTAACAAAACAACCATATAGCTAAATTAGTAAAGAATGTTTGCTATGAGCATTGAGCTCTTTTAAAGAACTATCTATATAAACCTTTTTTAAAAAGAATGACTGCTTCATTCAAGCCTGCTTCCCACAACTCCCCAGCAGAACCCTCTCCACTCCAGTCCATTTTCCCCAGATAGCCCACACATGGGCCTTCCTCCCCACCACACCCCCATCTTCTGCCTAAAATAGACTTTCACTTTCTCACCTCAAAATTTGGTCCTTCTCATGTACTTTCTCCTGTAAATCCTCTTAATCTTCCCTGCCCTCCTTCTAGTCCTCCTTCTCTTATTTCTTATGTCCCTTAGAGTCACTGGCTTTTGGTGGCTAACTTTTTATTCTTAGTTCTCCTGTAATATAGAATGCAGGCTTCCTTCTACCAAACTTTGGAAGCTCCTTAGAGGCAGGGTTTATGCCTCAGTCCCTGTTCCCAGGCCTTGCCCACAGAAAAGGGTTTTTTTTTTGCTGTTGTTGATAGTGGGTATATTACTCAAAACCTGTTGTAAGTAACCAAAACTGAACTCAAACTGAATTGAATAAAAAATAATTCATGTTGGTTACCAGAGGTAGAAAGGGAAGGGAAGAAACACTGCAAAAATTAAAAAAAAAAAAAAAATTCATTGGCTTAAATAACCAAAAAGTCCAGGCAGGCTGTATCCAGGGACTGACTCCCTGTACGTGTCTCTCTTCTGATTTCCTCTGCATTGGAGACAGGCTCTTCGGTGCTGATGGCAAGATGGCCTCCAGGCTTATTACCATCAGGGGAAAAGAATTCCTCTTTCCCAAGAGTTCCGGAAAAAGTCCCAGAAGTGATTCTCATTGGCCTGATTTAGATTTAGGTCATGTGCCATCCTGGCTCAATCACTATGGCTGGGGAGATTAATGCATCCTAGATGGCAGCCTGTGAAAGTTTGTGTTCACAACAATCCTTCAATGTGGGTATTATTGATATTAACCCAAGGCCATCCAAGATGCAACAACTGGTCTCTCCTCAACCAGAGAAAAGAAGGGCAAAGAAAACCAATGACACATGGAAACATTTAGTCCAAGGGACTAGGGGACCATGGGAACCTCAGCCTACATGTCTCTGAGACCAGAAGAACCAGATGATGCCCAGCTACCACTGCCAAATACTTAGCAAGGGATCAAAATTGGAGCTCCTGGATAGAGCAGGAGGAAAATGTGGAACAAAACTCAAAACCACCAAAATAATAATAATAATAAAAGACCAGGCTTACTGGTCTGATAGAGACTCCATCTATGGCCCCTAGTCACCCTTCAGGCTTGGAATTGAACTCACTCCCCAGCTTAACTTCCAGCCAAACAACACACAAGCCTAGGAGGTGAACAACTACACCAGGAAGGCACCCTCCTTTAAACAGTCAACCATGGGAAATCAGAAGGGCAGCATTTACAAAGAGAGAAAGCTCAGAGGGCAAGAATGCATAAAGAACAGGGTAACCACAGGGAGGAAGTGGGAACAGAACTGTTACACTGTAGGGATTACAATCAATGTCACACATAAAAAAATGTTGAATGAAAATGAATTTGCTCTGTAAACTTTCACCCAAATCACAATTAAAATTATTTATATACATATTGATATATACATGTATGTATATATATGTGCCAGTTTTACAGTGAGGAACGTGAGACACAAAAAGCTTGGCCAAGCAACCCTACCTATAGCAAAATGAGCATTCCAACACAGGACAATCTGACCCTGCTGGCCTGCCCTTCCTGCCCTGCAGCAGACCACCACAGCTTCTGCCACAAATCTGCAAATCAGTGGACAATGGAAATGTCACCTACCCATAGTCTCTGGCATGAAGACCCCAGATCTAGAACCCAGAGGCAAGAACTAGAGACATTCTACTTCATTGCTGGATTCCTTAAGTAGATTTTTGTAAGAAAATGTGTGTGTGTGTGGGGGGGGGATGTAGGCGTGATACAAAGAGATGAAGCCCAAAAGAGTTAGTCCTTCCTCAATCAAAACCCTCATGGCGACCCTTGACCTGACTCACCCCCTCCTCTCCCGGTATCTTCACATACTCTTTCCATACACGCACCTGCTGCTTTTTAAATTCAGAAAGAAAAAAAAAAAAAAAACCAGCACCTCCCCTGAATTCAAAACTAGAGAGGGAGCTTCCCTTCCCGGAATCCCTGTTCCCTTTGGGGTGCGCATTCGACTGCGGGGAAGGCTTTCCTGTTCGCGTTCTACTCCTAGGAGACCCGCGAGAATCCCCCCACGCCCCACCCCCGCAGTCCCTGCTATATGGCTCGGGGAGGGCGGTGTGCCATCCCGAAGTCTGGCCGCCTCGGCTGTGGCGGCTCCTCAGGGACTGCAGGGAGAGCCCAGGCTGCGGCGCCTGCTCAGTTCGCTCTCACTGCGTCTAAGGCTCCCCCGGCCTGGCTGGGTGCCAAACACAGCAACCAAGATTGAGAGTGAGAAGGCGGCAGAAGAGCCCGCTCGGCAAGGGGCCCCCGAGTGGAGCTGCAGAGTGAACTTCCAGGGGGCAGCACTGAGCCACTAAATTGGTTCCTTTCTTGGCGTGGGGTCCACAGCCCGTAGGGAAGTCCTCTCTTCAGACTCCCGCCTCCACTTGGACTGGACAAGGGTGGTGAAGTCCCTCAGCATCACCACCACAAGGACCACCAGCCCCTGGTGGGAACAAGACTCAATTGTCTCCTAGAGCAGGTCCCCTCACCCCATCAGCTCTTCCCCGATGGAGATCAGGGAACAAGCCTTTCGGTTCCGGGGACGCAAAGGGCCTCCTAGGTCCAAGCAGCCCCATCCTACTAGAAGGTGGCGCAGAAGCAAGCGACCCACTGCTACCCACAGAGGCCCAGGAACCATGGGGCCAGGATTTCCTAGCCTCAGTTTCTCCCGTGACACCTAGATAGATGCCGTGCCATTGGTCGAGGCCTGGGGTCAAGGCCCCGCCTCTCTAGGGCATCCTCTGCCCTAGCCCGCCCAGCCGCTCCTCCCCCCGGCTCCCGGCTAGCTCCCACGGTCCCAGAGGTGGGCGGGCGGGTCCTCGATGACGGCTGCAGAACCACGGCCCGACATGCCCTCACCCCCGCCCCGGGCTTTCCCCGCCAGTCCCCGCCAGGGAACCGTCAGAGCGGCCACGCGCCCTGTGCTCTGCACCCCGCGACCTTCCCGCGCGGGTGCCCCCCGATCCTGCGCGTGCTCGGACTCCCATCTTGGAACAAGGGAGGCGGGCGGGAGCGAGGGAGCAAAAAAAGCAGCGACCCGGAAACGCCATATAAGGAGCAGGAAGGATCCCCCGCCGGAACAATCCTTATTTGGGCAGCACCTTATTTGGTGTGCTCCGATATGGCCCGGCTGCTTCCGGCTCCGGGAGGAGGGAAGAAGGAGGAGGGAAGGGGCGGGGGCAACGCCGAGAACTCGGGAGCAGCTTGGGTCCGGGAGGCCCCAGCTACAGCTCGGGCTTCCCCGAGGCTTGGGCTCCCAGGGTGCGAGAGCCAGCGAGAGGCTCAGGGTGTAGGATGGGGGTGCCCACCACTCTCCAATAGGGGGCTTCACGTCACTCCGGGTCTTCCCGGCCCGTTCTGCCATATTTGGGCTTCCTGCTTCCCATATATGGCCATGTACGTCACGACGGAGGCTGGCCCGTGCGGTTTCAGACCCTTCAAATAGAGGCGGATCCGGGGAGCCGCGAGAGATCCCAGCGCGCAGAACTTGGGGAGCCGCCGCCGCCGTCGCCGCCGCCAGCTGCCACCGCCCGCCGCCGCCGCAGGACCGGCGCCTACCCCAGCCTCCGCAGCAGCGCCGCGTCCGCACCAGCCCGCGGCGAGGGCGAGCCTGGGGCCCCGCCTGCGCTCTCTCCAGTGTGCCCCGCACCCCGCATGTGACCCGGCCAGGCCCCCACGAGTGTGCCCCCGCAGCTCCGGCTCTGGGCTGCACCCACCTACCCTAACACCGGCTCGTTAGCCCGCCCATCCGGGATGGCCGCGGCCAAGGCCGAGATGCAGCTGATGTCCCCGCTGCAGATCAACGATCCATTCGGCTCCTTTCCTCACTCACCCACTATGGACAACTACCCTAAACTGGAGGAGATGATGCTGCTGAGCAACGGGGCGCCCCAGTTCCTTGGTGCCGCCGGAGCCCCTGAGGGTAGCGGCGGTAACAGCAGCAGCAGCAGCGGGGGCGGTGGAGGTGGAGGGAGCGGCGGCAACAGCAGCACCAGCGCTTTCAACCCTCAGGGGGAGGCCGGCGAGCAGCCCTATGAGCACCTGACCGCAGGTAAGCGGTGGCCTGCGCTGTGAATTAATTAGTCCAGTCGCCCTCTTCCTGGCATCCAGTCCTTCCTCTCGGCCTCTGCAGCGCCTCCTTCACAGCAGGAGCCCTTCTGGTCCTTTGGGATGCGAACGGGTTTCCCTTTCATTCCTGTTATCCCCAGGGTCATGTGTTAGAGGGATGCCTAGGGACTCCCCCCTTCCTTGTGCCTAGCAGTGCGCAGAGGAGCAAGCTTTTGTTTTGGATAGAGAGCCCTAGGGCTGCGTGGGTGGGTGCAGAGGGGGAGGACTTGTTTTGATGAGCAGGGCTGCGCCCCCCACCTCCAGAAAGGCTTGGCTTGCTTTCTGCCTGTCCCCAAGAAAGGGCCTTGATCCGTGGCAGGGATGTCCAGGCAGCCCGGAGTAGGGGGCGCGCAGTAGCGGCGGCTGTGGGGGTGCTGGCGGGAATCCCTAGCCCCGCGCAGCAGCCGCTGCGGAGTGATGTGAGCTGCAATGGAGGGGATTCTCTGTATTTGCGTCAGCTGTTGTTGAAATGGGCTCTGCCTCTGGAGCACATCCAGGAACATCGCAATCTGCTTCTATCAATTATTAACTAGCTCGGGAGTCAATGGTAGCTGGCCCAACCTCTTGCTTGGCAATTCGCGTCCTCTTCCTTCTCCAGTGATTGCTCTCCTGTAACCAGGCCTCCCCCTCTCTCTCTCCTGCCAGAGTCTTTTCCTGACATCACTCTGAATAATGAGAAGGTGCTGGTGGAGACAAGTTACCCCAACCAAACCATCCGGCTGCCCCCCATCACCTACACTGGCCGCTTCTCACTTGAGCCTGCACCCAACAGTGGCAATACCCTGTGGCCTGAGCCCCTCTTCAGCCTGGTCAGTGGCCTCGTGAGCATGACCAACCCACCGGCCACCTCATCTTCGGCACCCTCTCCAGCGGCCTCCTCCTCCTCTTCTTCCTCCTCTGCTTCCCAGAGCCCGCCCCTGAGTTGTGCAGTACAGTCCAGCGACAGCAGTCCCATATACTCTGCAGCGCCCACCTTCCCCACACCCAACACTGACATCTTCCCGGAGCCACAAAGCCAGGCCTTTCCTGGTTCAGCTGGCACCTCGCTCCAGTACCCGCCTCCTGCCTACCCTGCTGCCAAGGGTGGCTTCCAGGTTCCTATGATCCCTGACTACCTGTTTCCACAGCAGCAGGGTGACCTGGGCTTAGGCACCACAGACCAGAAACCCTTCCAGGGTTTGGAAAACCGTACCCAGCAGCCCTCGCTCACTCCACTCTCCACCATCAAGGCCTTTGCCACACAGTCGGGCTCCCAGGACTTGAAGGCCCTCAACACTACCTATCAGTCCCAGCTTATCAAACCCAGCCGCATGCGCAAGTACCCCAACCGGCCCAGCAAGACGCCTCCCCATGAGCGCCCCTACGCCTGCCCTGTGGAGTCCTGCGACCGCCGCTTCTCCCGCTCTGATGAGCTTACCCGCCACATCCGCATCCACACAGGCCAGAAACCCTTCCAGTGTCGCATCTGCATGCGCAACTTCAGCCGCAGTGACCACCTTACCACCCACATCCGAACCCACACGGGCGAGAAGCCCTTCGCCTGCGACATCTGTGGGAGAAAGTTTGCCAGGAGCGACGAACGCAAAAGGCATACCAAGATCCACTTGCGGCAGAAGGACAAGAAAGCAGACAAAAGTGTTGTGGCCTCTTCAGCCACTTCTTCCCTCTCTTCCTACTCATCCCCAGTTGCTACCTCTTACCCATCCCCAGTTACTACCTCTTACCCATCGCCTGTGCCCACCTCCTACTCCTCTCCTGGCTCCTCAACTTACCCATCCCCTGTCCATAGTGGCTTCCCCTCACCTTCAGTGGCCACCACGTATTCCTCGGTTCCCCCTGCTTTCCCTGCCCAAGTCAGCAGCTTCCCTTCCTCAGCGGTCACCAACTCATTCACCGCCTCCACAGGCCTTTCGGACATGACAGCAACATTTTCTCCCAGGACAATTGAAATTTGCTAAAGGGAAAAGGAAACAAAAAAGGAAAAGGGGGAGAAAAAGAAACATATGCGATTACAGGACAGGAGAAGGAGATGGCCACAGGAGAGGGGTGCTTTTAGGTCAGATGGAGGTTCTCAGAGCCTAGTGCTTCCCTCCTCCTTCTTGACCCCAAAGTCAGTGTGGAAGGTCTGTTGACCAACAATCCTTTCTACCCACTTCCCCCTTCCTCCCCACTTCCTCCTCTCTTTGACTTCAGCTGCCTGAAACAGCCATGTTCAAGTTCTTCACCTCTATCCAAAGAACTTGATTTGCATGGATTTTGGATATATCATTTCAGTATCATTTCCATCGTATGCCTGACCCCCTTGCTCCCTTCAATGCTAGAAAACTGAGTTGGCAAAGTGGGGTTTGGGCCCCTCAGAGCCCACCTCTGCACCTTATACAGTGTCTGTGCCATGGATTTTGTTTTTCTTGGGGTATTCTTGATGTGAAGATAATTTGCATATTCTATTGTATTATTTGGAGTCAAATCCTCACTATGGAAAAACAGAAAAAAAAAAAAAAAAAAAAAAGAAAAGCCAAGCGAACAAATGGTGATCCTCTATTTTGTGATGATGCTGTGACAATGAGTTTGAAGCTTTTTTTGAAACAGCAGTCCTAGATGTTACTCAGAGCATGTATCAGAGTGATGTTCCGTTAACCATTTTGTAAATATTGCCCGACCGTACTCTCACATGTGGCAAAATATGGTTTGGTTTTTCTTTTTTCTTTTCTTTTTGTTTTTTTGAAAGTGGTTTTATTTTGTCGTCCTTTTGATTTTAAAAAAGTTTCACGTCTTGGTGCCTTTTGTGTGATGCGCCTTGCTGACAGCTTGACATGTGCAATTATGAGGGATGTGCTCACCTCTAGCCTTAAGGGGGGCAGGGAGTGATGATTCGGGGGAGGCTTTGGGAGCAAAACAAGGAAGAGGGCTGAGCTGAGCTTCGGTTCTCCAGAATGTAAGAAAAAAAAATCTACAACAAAATCTGAACTCTCAAAAGTCTATTTTTTTAACTGAAAATGTAAATTTATAAATATATTCAGGAGTTGGAATGTTGTAGTTACCTACTGAGTAGGCGGCGATTTTTGTATGTTATGAACATGCGGTTCATTATTTTGTGGTTTTCTTTTACTTTGTACATGTGTTTGCTTAAACAAAGTGATTGTTTGGCTTATAAACACATTGAATGCGCTTTATTGCCCATAGGATATGTGATGTATATCCTTCAGAAAAATTAAAGAGAAAATAAAGTAGCTGTTATTGGGTGTGTGTTTTCTGGGCTAGGGGAGAGGCTGCATGGTACTGTCCCTATTGAAGGGCTTAAGGTTTTCTAAAGACAGCCTTTTAAGGAACACTGATGTTGCAGTGGTTAACCAGTTGGCTGCTAACAAAAGGTTGGTGGTTTGAACCCACCAGCTGCTCTGTGGAAGGAAGATGTGGCAGGCTGCTCTCATAAAGATTTATAGCTTTGGAAATCCTACTGGGCAGAATTGACTCAACAACATTAAGTTTGTGGTTTTCTTTTTTTTTTTTTGACGGGCTTTTACAGAGACAAGGATAGTCCAACCAGAGCCATACCCTCTGTGTGCCATGCATCACTGGGGCAAATTCTTCATGAGGACCCCGTGTGGGTCTCCTCAGTCAGGTGGGCTGCACTGTGCCTTGGCTAGTTAAAGCTAAAGAAGCCCAAAGTTAGTGATAGAGATGTGTGGCCAGAGGCATTGCCACTCTTCTGTCACCAGTTGTTTGGCCTGCCCTGCCACTAACCTTCAGGTATGGAAAATATAAGCGTGGGGAGGACACAGAGCATTGGGAAACGTAACAAAACTGGGGCTGCCCTAGTCTCTCCCTCCCCTGCCCCCTTTCTCCAGCAATCTGAGCTTGTCAAAGAAAGATAGAAGAGGCGAGGGCCAGTTCTCAAGCCAAGAATCCTTCCAGGAAGAAAATCTTACCACTTGCCAGCTGGAGCTGCGATCTTTGGCAGCCTCTTGGGTCTCAGGGCAGAGTGGGCAGCAGGCTGGCCTGGTGTCTAAGTTTCCTATGCAGGCCAAGCCTGTCGCTATTGTGTAGGAGGCATGAAGTGCTTGGTTCCACTGGCACCAGCCCCCTGAGGGCACATTCACTGTTGGAGTAATCCTTGTAGGCTTGTGAGAATCCATCTACTCTGTAAGAGGCCTTAAACTGGGCGCGACGGAAATAGAACAATCCCTGTTCTCAAGGAATGCAGATCCTTGGTAGGTGAGATAGAGATGCCAGCTAAAAATTACAACATGGTGTTTATGTTACATAATGTGGGCAAGCATGGGAGCAGAGAGAAGGGCAGCCAACCCACCTGGGAGCTCGGGAACGGTAGAAAACTTGAGTTGGGAAGGGTAAGTAGGACTCAACAAGATTGGCTTGGTTTTTGCATAAGGCAAGGAAGATGTTCACTGAGTCTCTACCCAAGAGTGTGGGTGGGACAGGTTACTAAATGGAAGCACTGCCGCCAACCCTGACAGAATTCGAAGTCTTTTTTGAATTGGTCAGAAACCATCATCCATTGGGCAAATGAGTAAAGTAAATTTAGCATCCTCGTGTCCTGGAATTTTTGTACCTTGGCTTCCACTCCCAACTTCTGACCCCCAAAATCAGGAGCAAGGAACTATGCCCTTCACCCTGTATGGTTATTGAGCTCTAAATGAAGTTAAGGTCTACACTGCTTCTCCCCATCTCCTCCTCTGAGGATCTATCTCAGCTCACACCTTTTCCTGGGACCAAAGGAATTCCAGGAACCCCCTACTATAGGCCCAACTCTCCATTCTCTCCCCCCACCCTCAACACTGTTTATCTCTGCCCATGATACCAGACTCCTCAGCCTGGAGCAGAGTGAACCAGGCCATCTTCACTAGCAAATGGCACATCCTTGTGAACTTTTTGGCAAAATTGCCATGTCCTGATGGAACAATATTTGTGTTGGCAAACCTTTTCCCAGCCCCACCCACTCTTCCCCATCTCATTGCAGGGCCAGGAGCACAAGTCTATGCCTGTTCTACATTTTTAAGAGTATCTCACCTCAGACTCCCAGGAAACAAAAAACATAGCAAGAATAAAAAATGAAAGAAGGAGCAAAGAGACTTTGTTCTTTTAAAGCAGAGGATCTCGAAGCTTACCATGCATCAGAATCACCAGGATTAGCTTGTTAAAATTTCAGATTTCCAGGAGCCATTCCTAGAGCACCTGATTCCCTAGGTCTACCAGGGGTCCCGGAACTGACCTTGGTAACAAGCGTTCCTGGTGATTCTTATTCCAGTGCTGGTGACTTGTTGAGAAACTGCCAAGCCTGCTAGGCAATTTTTGTTAGTAATGTTACCAGAATTTCTTTAGGTCTGACAGTCAAAACTCAAATTCCTTTATGTTTGAAATAGGCAAGACTCAAGCAATTGTCTCATTTTACAGTGCTATTGTATACTGGGGAGCTCTGGTAGCATAGTAGCTAAGGCACTTCACTGCTAACCAGAAGGTTGGCGGTTCAAACCCACCAGCCACTCCTCAGAAGGAAGATGGGGCAATCTACTTGCATAGTGATACTGCCTCAGAAACCCAAGGAGGGGTCGCAATGAGTCAGGTCCAACTTGACGGCACATAATGACAACATTGTATACTGAATGTGTTGCTTGGTATAAATGGAAAAAAAAAAAAAAAAAGTTCATTTTTGCTCCTGCCCCTATGAAAAAAATCTGAAACCAAAGTCACAGGGCACTGCTGATAAAAGCTCTCATCATCCTAAAGGCTGAGGTTTGGGAAGGGGCCCAGAGAGTACAGAACAATTGATTGCTACCTGGGGACATTGTCTTTGGCTTCAGAGATAATGGGGAAGGACAGGGAAGAGCAGGGTGGAGAGGAAGTAGAGAACTCATCCAGCTTAAGACAGGTTTAGAATCTGTAGTAAAAGCATCCAGGTCTTAAGGACTCTTGACCCATCCTCCTTGGATCTGACTCTTTGCCTTCAAGTCGATAGGCATCAGGAGCTCTGGTGGCACAGTGGTTAAGACATTCAGCCATTCCAGCCTACCAGATGCTCCACGGGAGAAAGATGTGGCAGTCTGCGTCTGTAAAGATTTATAGCCTTGGGAAACCTGTGGGTTGTTCCCATGGAGCAACTGGTGAATTTGAAAAGCCAAAAAGCCACCTTTCGGGGTAGCCGCCTAATGCTCAGCCTAATGCTCAACCACTTCGCCACCAGGGCTTCTTTCCTCCTACCCTAGAGGTACTGCTTTCGCTTGAATTTCAAGAATATTCAGCTGCATCCATTTTGAAAGATTGAAAGCACTCAGGAAGGTGGAGTTTAGCCTGCTTATATAAGGCTGGCGGTTCAAACCCACCAGCCACTCCTCAGAAGGAAGGTTGGGCGATCTACTTCCGTAGTGATACCGCCTCGGAAACCCAAGGAGGGGTCGCTATGAGTGGGGTCCGACTTGACGGCAGTGGGTTTGGTTTGGTTTGGTCAAGCTGGGGTTTGTAGTGTGCACCCTTCTACCTTCTCCATTTGCAGTCCCCCCTCCTCCACTGCCCAGGAAGAAATAGAGTCAGGTAAAGGAGGCCTGGTGGCACAGTGGTGAAAGCACTTGGCTGTTAACTGAAAGCACTTGGCTGTTAACTGTGTGATCCCACACAGGAGCTCCTCAGGAGAAAGACCTGGAAATGTGCTCCCCAAAAGATTACAGTCTAGAAAACAGTTCTTCTCTGTCACATGAGTCACTATAAATTGAAATCAACTTGACAGTACCTAAAAACAGCATACTATCGGGGCAGAGTTATCCCCTGCCATGTCCCCCCCTCCCAATCCCCAGCTGTTTAGCTGGTTTATGCCACATTTAGTGTAGTTTGAACAGGTTAGGTTCTGGGCAGAGATACCAGCATCCTGAGAGAAATGAAGCCAAGCCTAAAAGAATCAGGTGTTAAGCAAATAAGATTTCAACATTTTACCCATAAACCTTTGGGTGCTAATAATATTTTTGCATCCAAATAGCAAATCTAGGCCTTCAGTTCAGTCATTTTTCTTTCTCAGTCTCCCTTGTCCCATTACTCAGAACTGGGAGAGCCTTTTGTGGCTGCTAAGCTTACTTGAGAAGATCTCATAGGTCAAATTGGTACCCTCAGCAACTCAGATCCAGCTAAATTTATCTCCTCTCTCTTTTCAGGGCATTTTCTCCAACAAGTCCATTCTCTTCAGGACTAAGCAGGTTTGACTGCTGTCGAGTCAGATCTGACTCATAGCGACCCCTCCTTGGGTTTCTGAGGCAGTATCACTTCGGAAGTAGATTGCCCAACCTTCCTTTCGAGGAGTGGCTGGTGGGTTTGAACCACCAGCCTTCTGGTTAGCAGTTAAATGCCTTAGGCACTACACCACCAGAGCTCCTAGCAGGTTTTTTTTTTTTTTTTTTTTTTTTAATTTTATTGCAACTCTATTGAGATACAGTTGATATATAATAAACTGTATATATGAAGGAGCTGTGGTGGCATAGTGGTTAAAGTATCCAGCTGCTAACCAAAAGGTTGGTAATTTGAACCTACCAGCTGCTCTGTGGGAGAAAGATGAGGCAGTCTGCTTCCATAAAGATCTACAGCCTTGGAAACCCTATGAGGCAGTTCTACTGTGCCTTAAAGGGTTGCTGTAAGTCAGAATCTACTTGATGGCAGGGGGTTAGTGGGTCCACATAAAGTATATGATTTGATGAGTTTGACTGTGTATACAGATGACATCATCATCACAGTTAGGATAAACAACATATCCATCATCTCAAAAAATTTCTTTATGTCTGCTGGTGATCTGTATCTTCCTCCTTCCACCCCTGTTCTAGCAATCACTGATGTACTTTCTGTCACTTTCAATGAGCTTGGATTTTCTAGAGTTTTATATAAATGGACACTGAGTGTGTACTCAGTATTGTCTGGCTTATTTCACTTAACATCATTATTTTGAGATTCATCCATGTTACATTGTATAGACAACTCATTCTTTTTCACTGCTGAGTAGTATTCCACTGTATGACTCTGCCGTAATTTGTTCATCCTGTCACCTGTGGATGGAAATTTGGGTTCTCTCTCTTTGGGGTTATTACAAATAAGGTTGCTGCGAACATTTTGGTACAAGTCTGTGTGGGTGTGTGCTATAATTTTCTCTTATCTCTTCCTCCAAAGTCTCCTTACTCTGGCTCCTTCTTCCCATGATGTCCCCATTTACTTGCCTCTTTCTTACTCGAGGTAATACACACCAGGGCCCGTCACACTCACAGAGTCAGGATCAGATTCCTAAAGGATTTGCTTCTACTCATCTTCCTTCACATAAACAGATCCAGCACCTTTATCATTTTTATTGCTCTATTACAAATTCCCACCTGTTTGTTTGTATCTTCCTGGTAAAGAGATGTGTAAGGCAGAGCGAGATATATTATCATTTATTCAGGTTGATAAATGCATACAAGTCCTCCATGAGACTTTGGGTTTCCAAGGAGGAAAGGTACCTGGCATACCCTAGTGGGTACTCCCACCTCAAAAGGAGGAAGGGGCTAAGGATTAGATGGCATGGGGAGTTGCCTAGGGAAAGAGTAATCCTCAGTTGTCTTTTATTACTATCTCCTGTGGGCTCTTCCCTTGGTCAGTTTTCTGGAACACTGGCCTCACTCACTCACTCACTGTCACATAGTAGCCCTCTCCTATCACATTCTGTGATAGTGTTGTAACCAGCACTTCTCCCTCTCCTGAGTTAGTGGGCACCTCTTGGAAGGAAGAGCACAGTGTGGTAACTTTCTTAGGGCTCAGCACTAGCCCATCTGAAGACTATTTTGCTCCTTCAGTCAGGCAGTCAGTCAGGCAGTCATCCAAAAGATATTGATCAAATACCTAAATTTTGCCACGCCCTGAGCATATAATGATAAATATGATAGAGCCCCCACTCTGGGGCAGCACAGAATTGAGTGAGAGGAGATTTAGAAATAAGCAATTGTCATACAGTGTGATATTAACATGATATATGAGAGATGCGTGCAGAGCAGGGAGTGAGTACTTCTGGCCAGGAGGAGGAGGCGTAGGAGCAGGGTGTAGGTGGAGGACTGGGAGTTCACAGGAGAAGGATTTGCAGGCCAAGGGTATGGCAAGTGCAAAAGCAAGGAGGTGTGAAAGGCCAGTGTGTTCAGGAACCAGTGAATTGATGGTGATGTGTCCAGGAAACAAGGAGAGGAGGGGCAGGGAACGCAGTTGGAAAGACAGGTTGGGGCCAGATTGGGAAGGACTTCAGTGCCAGTTCAAGGAACTATACTTTTCCCATAGGCAACAGGGACACATGTGATGCTAGAGAGAAGGGAGGCAACTTAAGCTGTACTCCTGGGTGTTTGAAAGCCTGCACTGCTTCCTGCCTCCTCAGGAGAGCCTGGTGGCCCCAATCCACTTCTGATTTACTTATTGCAATAATAACAATAAGTGGTCATGTTCAGACTTCATACATGCTTTCTAATTTCAGCTTTCAATAAAATATGAACCACCTCCAACTCAGTTATTCAGTTGTAACTCATTTTTCTCCAAGTGAGTAACATATAATTTCTAAATATGCCCTAACTTCCTGAATAGATCAAGTCTCATGCTTTTTATTGTGGGAACTTTCAGCATTCAAAAAATTAAAGGGGAAAGTGTAATGAATTAGTCTATACCTATTAACGAGTTCAAGGATTGTCAATTCATGGCCCATCGTATTTCATCTATACCACCCACCTTGCCACACACACATACTGGATTATTTTTACTCACATCCCAGACATTATATAATTTCATCTGTAAATAGTTCAATATATATCCTTACTCATTAGTATTTTTTAAGCTCCTTTGTTTGAATCAAGACCCTGTTCTGGTTACCTAGTGACACTCTGACAAGAAATATACCACAAATGGGATGGCCTTAACAAACAGGAATTTATTCTTACAATTTGGAGGCTTTAAGTCCAAGTTCAAAGTGTCAGGCTCTAGGGACTGGGTGAAAGCCCCTCAACCTTGGGGTCCAGCTCTGCCTCCTGCTCCTGGCCCAATGGAGCTAGAGGTGTTTCTTCACTCAGATAGCTGCTACCTGCTGAGGCTGAGAAGCCCCAAGGCAGACAAGTAAAAAGGTACAGTCCCGATGTTACCAAAACACACAGCAGGCCATTAAGTCCATGGTAAGTCCCAAGGTCGGCAGAGCATAGCAAGCTGCTGAGCAATGACACGGCTAAATGCAGGGTCCAAGTGTGCCATAGGCTAGAGACCATTCTCAAACCTTTTCCTTATATACAGGAAGCAGACCACATCCCAAAGGCAGCTACTCAGCTGCTTGTGGTAGATCCCACCATGGAGTTGATTGCCAGTCTCATCATGGAGAATAACTACCACCAGTTACCCAGTCACTCAACTTCTTCTTGTTGTTGTTATGTGCGGTTGAGTCGGACACGACTCATAGCGACCCCTCCTTGGGTTTCTGAGGCAGTATCACTACAGAAGTAGATTGCCCCATCTTTCTTTCGAGGAGCTGCTGGTGGGTTTGAACCGCCAGTCCAGTGTCTTAGGCACTATGCTACCAGCCACTCAACTAGGCCCAGCCAAATTGACACAAACCAAACTACCACAGACCCCACAAGACCACACTTTACATTTGGTTGATATGTCCATTAAGTCTGTTCTCATTCATAATAGTACCTCTTACTGTTTATTTAGTGAAGAAACCAGGTTATGTGTCCTGAAGAATTTCCCACTTTTGGGATTTGACAGATTGCTTTAGCTCTCTCAGACTCTTAGGCTGTAAGTCACATTCTTCTCTCTAACTAGCATGCCTTTAAAGTTTTGACTTTGCATCACAAGAGATCCAGGCACTGGGCTGGCAAAAAAACAAACTCTCCTAGCTGGGGAGTGGGTATGGATTTTGAGTTGGCAACCTTCTGGTGGACCGGTGAAAGGAGAGGAAAAAGGTAGGAGCACTCATGCACTAATCCATCTTATTTCCATCACTTGTATTTTCTGCAATGAACATTCCTCGCTCTTGTAATGAGAAATCAATAAATAGTTAGAAAAGTAAAGGAGATGGTAGGGAAGGAAGTGAGACTATTCTCACTTTCCAGTTCTCCTTCCTCTCCAGACAGACTTTTGCAGCCTTGACTTTCCATTCCAGGGAAAGTGAAGTGGAACCTTTCCTCTGACTCAGGATTTCAAGTGTTTCGCACCCCCACAGCCCCACAGCAGGGGTGGGAACAATGGAGTCATGCTCCTGTAGCAGTGCAGAGGCCTCTGGGAGCCAGCCTGGCTGAAGGCCTTCAGTGGTGGGGCGTCGACTAAGAGGCTGATGTTCTTGGGTTCTGCATCCTCTTCTTCCAGAAGCACCTCCCTATATCTTAGGGATACCTCCCGAGGACTGTTCAATTTAGATATCTTCACATCTCTTAGGGAAATCTCAAGGCTTCGGGAGGGTTGTAAAGGACTCTTCAGGTCTCCTACTGCCTGTTGACAACCAGAGTTCCAGGACAGAGTGCAGCAGGGTCCCTCATTGCCCATGCCTATCTGCCCAGGCCCTATAAAAACTGGTGACAAGTCTGAATTAAAGCAAACGCTCCCAGCCAGGTTCTCTTCCACTTGTGTGGTGAGCAATGCAGGAATGTAGGTGTGAGCAGATTTTTGAGATCTCAGCCTACTAAGCAGGAGCCCTGGATGGAGAGAAACTTTGTAAGTCAGGAAGCAGCAAGACAAAGTGATGAAGCACATGTGCCCTGGAGTCACACAGATCCATCCTAATACCCTACTGTTATGGATTGGATTGTGTCCTCCAAAAAGATATGTTCAAGTCCTAACCTTTGGTACCTGTGAACTTGACCTTCTTTGGAGATAGGGCCCTAGAATGTTATCAGTAGCATGCAGTCATACTGCAGTAGGGTGCACCCTAATCCCATCCAAGTGGTGTCTTATAAAAGAGAAGAGACATGGAGAGTTAGAAGAATGGCCATATGACTATGGAAGCAGATATAAACCAAGGAACGCAAAGGATTGTCAGGAGCCAGTAGAAGCTAGGAGAGTCTGTACCCTGATTTGGACCTCTAGCTTCCACAATGGTAAGACAATAATTTCTGTTCTTTAAAGCCTTCCCACTTTCTGGTATTTTGTTACAGCAGCCCTAGGAAACTAAGACACTCACTCACTCTGCCACTTATGAACTTAGCCATCACCTGTAGAAAATGGGCATAATAGTTCTATCTCCTTGGTTTGTGTTGAGAATTAAATGAGACAATGTCTATAGGATGCTTGGCCCGCTCCCATTAATTTGGAGCTATTGCTATTGAAGAGCTAATAAGCCTCAGTCTCCTCAATTCTAAAACAGGGATAATGAAGAATGGCTGACATGATGTTAATAAATAAATATTCACTATTAACAAACAACAACAACAATTAATATTATTGGGAGTTCTGGTGGCGTAGTACCTAAGGCATTTGACTGTTAACCAGAAAGCTGGTGGTTCAAACCCACCAGCCACTCCTCGGAAGAAAGATTGATCAGTCTACTTCCGTACTGATACTGCCTCAGAAACCCAAGGAGGGGTCGCTATGAGTCAGATCTGACTCGATGGCAGTGAGTTTTTTGAGATTAATATTGTTGAAGGAGTTCTGGTGGTGTAGTGCCTAAGGCATTCAACTGCTAACCAGAAGGTTGCCAGTTCAAACCCACCAGCCACTCTGCAGAAGGAAGATGGTGTGTTCTACTTCCGTAAAGATTATAACCTCAGAAACCCAATGGGGGGCACTATGAGTCAGAATTGACTCAGTGGCAGTGAATTTGGTTTTTGGTTTATGAATATTTTTAGGAGCTCTGCCTGCTAAGTAGAAGGTTGAAGGTTCAAACCCACCAGCCGCTCCGCAGAAGGAAGATGGAGCAATCTACTTCTATAAAAATTTACTGACTCAGAAACCCAGTGGGGGTCGCTATGAGTCAGAAAAGACTCGATGGCAGTGAGTTTGGTTTCAGTTGTTAATGTTATTACACCTCTCCCTTGTTTAGGTTGAGGTCACAATCCAATAGTTCCCTTCCCCTCCTGCCTTCTCCTGTTCCAATTGCTAGGACATGACCCTTCTGGTCATTTTGGACAGAAGACCCAGGGAAAGAAGAATCACACCTAGAAAAGGAGATATGGGGAGATGAGGGAGCAACCCAGGGGGTCTCCCTCCCTCCTGAGACCTGACTTTCCTTCCCTCCGACCACATTCTAATCCTGAACTTTATTACTAATGTCTCCCTAGTAAAGTTCTGCCCAAGGGTTCATTTTAGAGATGTCGATAATCCTGAGAGGATCAGTATTAATCTTCCCCACCTACAAGATGAGTGACAGCTCGAGACCAAAAGCTTCCCAGCCAGCGAGAGAAAGAATGGAAGTTTCCTTTATTCCTCCGTGCCTCATTCCCCCTCCCTTTTGCGGAGGAGCTGAATGTGCTCACTCTGGAGGGACTGAGGGAAGCCAGGCTGGCTGTAATGTGATTTTGCCTAGATGAAGCTGGCAGCTGGAAACTACTTTTCCTAGGATTGCCCTCTGCAGGGGAAACTCCATGACGGAGACAGGGCAGCTGGCAGAGAGAAGCCTGAGGTTGGAGGACGCTGCTGCAGCTGTACCAGGCAGGGCCACACAGGGCCACATAGGACCACGGAGGCCACAGAAGCCACTCAGGCCATGGAGGCAGATGCCAATACCATGTTTAGCTCCAGAGGTCCCTTAAGAAAGGCCTGGGGAGAAAGATTTCTTTATCAGTAGCACAGCAGCAACTACGAATGAACTCAAGTTATAGTAGAAAGGGTGTGGGTGTCAGAATCTGAAGACCTGGGTTCCAGTCCTGGTGCTGTCACTCCATGGCCACGTGATCTTTGGTCAAGTCATTGAGATTTTTGCCCATATTCTAGTTTCCTCATTTATAAAAGGAATGTTCTAATATCTCTGTCATGAAACTGTGGGAAAAATTAGTTGAAATAATGTATGAGAACAGAGGAGATGGTTAATAAATATTCATTTATTCCACAGGATTGAGGAGAAAGAAAACCACTGGATTCTGGAGGCTAGCTTTATAATTTATCAGCTTATTCTACAGAATCAAACACCGGTGTCGTGACATTTGTTGGACTCCTCGTTTTAGTGAAGTTATGGGTTTGCCATTCACAATGACATCTTGGGAGGCTCCCTAAATATTCTGGGCCTCAGAACTGGTCTCTCTGGGTGGCATGCAGGGCAGAAGGAACCTGTTTCTCAGAGATCCTATCAGCATCTCCCTTAAGCCTTTTGCTGTCCTCCATGAACCAGTCCTTCTTCTGTGCTATCAGGTTCATGTCCATGTGCTAGAGAAGGCCAGAATGACATAGCCACATGTTTACCCAGTGAGCTGTGTCCCTGTTGGAATTGAAAAATATCCTTGAGGGCTGCAACTTTTACAGGGAAGGTTACCATGCCAACGACAGCCTCTTTCCCCAATAGTGATGAAAGGGAACAAGGCCGTGGGTGATACACATCTATTATATATCCACAAACTTGCCTGGAACCCATTAGAGGCTTCTAACTGCTGCACAGCAGGATGGGGCTGCCACTGAGTGGCAGGAAGATTCAGGCTAGATTTAAGTGGGACTCCAGGACAGGCAGGGCTGATGAGTGCAGAGCAGGGCCAACCAGGGAAGATTGGGAAATGTTTTTTCGAGGTTGATACCCAACTCTTGTTGAAATGTGTGGGTGTGGTACTGTCAGCAGGCATGGGAGGGGATGGTGTCCTAGATACCAGGTTCTGTCTGTGATGGGAACGTCAACTTCCTCTAGGTTCCTTTTGCCTTTGCCAGATGGTCCAAGAGGTCACCTATGCTCTGGGTTAAAATGACAACAACCACAGACCCACCATCATCAAGTCAATTCCAATTCATAGTGACCTCCATCCGGTTTCCAAGGCTATAAACCTTTACAGAAGTAGATTGCCTCATCTTCCTCCCAGCTGGTGGGTTCAAACCACCAATCTTTTGCTTAGCAGTCCAATGTCTTAACCACAGCACCATCAGAGCTCCTTATGCTCTGAGATTAAAAAAAAAAAACCACCAAACTCACTGCTACTCAAGTCAATTCGACTCATAGCAACCCCTCCTTGGGTTTCTGAGGCAGTATCTCTATGGAAGTAGATTGCCCCATCTTCCTTCTGAGGAGTGGCTGGTGGGTTTGAACTGCCAGCCTTTGGGTCAGCAGTCAAGTGCCTTACGCACTCTGCCACCAGAGCTCCTTGCTCTGAGATAAGTAGAGACAATCAAATCACTGTTGGCCTTGCTAAGCCATGGTGAGCAGGGAGCAGGGACCACAGATTATCTGGGAGATGGCTGAACTGAGAGCATCAGAGCCACAGACATGCCTCTGGTAAAGGCACTGAATCCTGGCAATAAGGCCTCACCTATCACAAAGGAAGGAGCTCTGGTGACACAGTGCCTAAGGCATTTGACTGCTAACCAGAAAGTTGGTGGTTCAAACCCACCATCCACTCCACGGAAGAAAGACACGGAAGAAAGATGGGCAATCTACTTCTGTGAAGATTTACCTCTCTGAAACCCAATGGGGGTCGCTATGAGTCAGAATCGACTCTGTGGCAGTGGGTTTTGGTTTTTACACAAAGGAGAACCAGTTTCCCCCTAAGAGGTAGGGCTTCCAGGAATGGCGCTAAAGTTCTTATGTTCCTGCCCCACACCCACAATTCAATCCAGAAAGTGTACGGAGAGCAGAGGAACTGACCATTTATTAAGAATCTACTCAAAAAAAAAAAAAGAAAGAAAGAAAGAAAGAAAAAGGGAGCTCTGGTAGCGTAGTGCCTAAGGCACTTGACTGCTAACCAGAAGGCTGGTGGTTCAAACCTACCAGCCACTCCTGAGAAGAATGATGGGGCAATCTACTTCCGTAGTGACACTGCCTCGGAAACCCAAGGAGGGGTCGTTATGAGTCGGGTCCGACTTGACGGCACATAACAACAACTCAAAAAAGAGAGAGAGAAAAAAAAGAATCTACTACATGCCAAGCTCTTTACATGCGCGCACACCATTTCATTTTATAATCAGAACAAACCTGCAAATCAGGAATGATGATCTCCATCTTAGGAGAAAAATCAGGCAGCTGAGGTTCAGAGAGGGTAAGTACTTTTCCCAGCGTCAACCAGTTAGTAAGAGAAGTTGGGATTGGAACTCTCTCTGTCTGAACTCCACAGACTGGAAAGCAAAACCCTAGATTTCAGGGTTACCCTATTTTCTTCTGGAAAGATCTCTACGAAAGACGTCGGCTCTCCGTTTAGTCCTTCCTCCAGACTTCCCAGGAGCCAAGTCAGCTGAGAAGAGGCTAAAGGAACACAGACGGCTGGTGTCTGGGAAAGCCGCCCCCGCCCATAATTGTTACGTGGTTCATGCTTGCACCCACCGGGAGATGCTTAACAGACATCTTCTCATTTTGTCCCCACAACCCTCGGAGGAGGAAACCTAGGCTCAGAGACTCGTGCGTGGTGGAGCTGGGATTCCACCTTGGTTGGGTCAGGCGTTCAAGCCCAGCACGATGCAGACCCGCTCCGGCCCGAGGGTTGCGGGTGCTCCCTGCAAGGACAGAGGCGAAGGGGAGAAACGGGGGCGGGAAGAGGAGGGGTGCGGAGGGAACGCGGCCTAGGGGTGTGTGCGTGGGGGTCCGGGAGCCCGGGGCGGGGACTCCGCAGCCCTGGGAGTCGGCAGCCCGCGGCAGCGGAAGCGGCCTCCATCCCCGGAGGGCGGCCCGCCCCCGCCCGCCTATAGCCATGTATGGCGCTTCCTCCCAGAGCCCTACAAGGCGCTTCCTCCCTGCCCGAGGCCCAAACAAGGCGCTTCCTTCCCGGCCCATCTGGCAGGCGTCCCGCGGGCGGCTGCGGGCAGGGAGCCCGGCCGTCCGGGTCCGCCCGCGCCCGGGAGCCAGCAGCCAGCAGACCCGCTGCCAAAGTGGGGGCGGCTGGCGGGAGCGGCCCGGCGCGCGCCCGGGGCTGGCAGCGCGCGGCCCAGCCTTCTGGCGGCCGTGGCCCGGCGGAGGTAAAGGCGGGGCAGGCAGACCAGGGAGACCCAATGTAGGCGTCATGCCTTCTGCCTCCCCCAGAAAGTCAGGGCCCCCCACCGGTTTCATATTTTGTTCCACTTTTCTCCGCCATCCCTGAACACAGCACAGCCTTGCTGGAAACGCTTCAGCGGCTTACAGCGTAGGAGCTAAAAGCTCAAACTGTAGCAAGGAGCCTGCCTCTCCTCGCCTTATCTCTTCCCCTTTCATTTTGCAAGTTAGTTTTCAGTAAGACCTAACTGCTTGTATTTCTTCCTCTTTGCTATTTCCCACTCCTCCCTGTCTTTACTCAAATTGACCATCCGCCTACAATGCTCTTCCTACCCCATTCTAGTAGAACTCACTGGTACCTATTCTGGTAAGGGCTTGCTGGTGGTTCAGGTGGAACTCCTTCACTCTCCCCGCCTTCTTACCCCTCCCCAACCTCACAATCTGTTACACATTTGACATAATATTATACATCTGTTCCTTGGTTAGCACTACGATTTGATCTTACTCTTTGCATTCCTTGTGTTTAGCAGTGTACCTGCTCAGTAAATTGTAGTCATTGTTTCTGAGTGAGGGGAAAGAAGGAAAAGACCCTGTTTGTTTGCAGGCCTGTCACAGTCCCTTTTCACCTTGGTCTCCTACTTTAGGTCCTACCCTGGCATCTACCTGCTCTGTGATCTGGAGGTTCACAAGCCACAGAAGACTATATGGGTAGACTGTAGAAGTTAGAGGGGTAGGGAAGGAACCACAGCTGGAACACCAGTGGGGCTGGGCTCTGAAGGAGTGCCTACTGGGTGCCTTTCCCCCACTCGAAATAGGCTCTCCTTGCTGAGCCTCACAGCTCTGGTTTATCCATGGCAGGAACCAGCAAGCTCTTAAATGTTGTTGTTATGTACTGTCAAGTGACTCAACTCATAGAGAGCCCTCCTTGGGTTTCTGAGGCAGTATCATTATGGAAGTAAATTGCCCAACCTTCCTTCTGAGGAGTGGCTGGTGGGTTTGAGCCGCCAGCTGTCTGGTTAGCAGTTGAGTGCCTTAGGCACTATGCTACTAGAGCTCCTAAGCTTCCATCAGGCCCTCCATACAGTGCTTCCCAGCTCTGCCTCATGCTTACCCTGACCTGATTGGCCACCAGCCTGTGAGCCTGGGCATTGTTCTTCATCAGGTGAGGTTGGGGAAGAAAGTATCAGAGATTGGGGTGTGGGAATAGGCCAGGGAAAGGCTTCAAGCACCAAGCAGCCTCTAGACTTGATCCAGAACAGAATCATTCACAAGCTCTCAGTCTTCAGTGGCACGTGTGGGCTACATGCACAAACACATACATACTGTGTGAGTAAGGCCAAAAGGTAAGGAGTTTTGTTAGTTTCCTGGCCCCAGGCTGGCAGGGAAAAAATTGGTTGCACAGAGAGGAGATGATCTCTAAGGTCCAGGACTGAAGATTTAGGTGTTTTTTTTGGGGGGTGGGTGGGGGAGGAGATGGGTAGCTCCACACCCAGACCTAAAGATACCTCTCACCTTGTTTTGTTTTCTTACCCAAGGCTGCAGGCCCTCAGCATCTCGACTTCAGAGCTAGGATTGTGGGTAATGTAGTCCACAAAGGCCAGGCTGTCAGTGTGTTGGTTCCCACCCCCTTTTCCTGCCTCTCCATCCCCTGACTGCTGGGTCACCACCTCCTCCTGCTCTAGGCTGAGGGCAGCTCAGGGTGAGGAGGCGGTGCTTCCTCCTTGCAGGGCTGGGAGATCCCCTGCTGGAAACAAGCAAGCTATTTATAGCTGAGCAGAGCAGGGAAGGCCTGAAAGGAGCTGGGGAGCCCTGGCAACCTCTTTCCCTGCGACAGAATTTTCAGGAGCTCCAGGCCTTTGTTGGGCAGGCCTTGTGTATTCTTCTGGGTGAGGGAGGATTTAAACTCCCGAGGACCCTATATAGCGTATATAGAGTGGTAGGGGTCCTGGGCTGCTTCCTGCCTTGATACTCCAGGATCCCTGGGACCCAGCTTTTGAGTCTCTACACTGTGGGGATTTGGAACCTGGGGATGGATACACTGAGGCATTTTGCAAAAGGGGTCTATAGCCAATGTGATGGTATCTTGGTATTTCCATGCATTGTTTTTTCTTCTCATTATCTTCTTGCTTGTCTCTCAACAAAACCGTCTCTTGCCCAAAGCACCAACCCTGTATTCAGTTGGTAACAAGTGATCTTGCTGAAAGGAAATCCAACCCCCTTCCTACCAAGACTAGTTGGGTTCCGCTTTTGCCCCCACCCCCAGTGTCCTGTACTTATTTGTTGCTCTCTTAGTTGATACTAATAAGCTCTATTGGTGCAGTGGTTAAGGCATTCGGCTACTAACCAAAAGGTCGGTGGTTTGAACCTACCCTTTGCTCCACAGGGGGGAAGGATGAGGCAGTCTGCTTCCGTAAAGATTTATAGACTTGGAAAACCTATGGAGTAGTTCCACCCTGTCCTACAGGGTTGCTGTAAGTTGGAATTAACTCTATGACAGTGGGTTTTTTTGTGGTTGTTGATACTGTGTTGACCTTATTTACTGCTAACCAAAAGGCTGGTGGTTCAAACTCACCAGCCACTGCTCAGAAGGAAGGTTGGGCAATCTACTTCCATAGTGATACTGCCTCGGAAACCCAAGGAGGGGTCACTATGAGGCGGGTCCAACTTGACGGCAAACAACAAAATACCACCATTGCCTTGTATGCAAACAATTATTGCATGAATACATATAAATCTCTGATAGCTGATACTGTTTATGGAGTGCTTGATACACATACTTTCTTGTCCTATTTAATCACAGTTTTATCGATTGGAAAACAGCTTTAGCCATTAAGTACTTTCACCAAGGTCTTGAGTAAGTATGATAGAACTGTGATCGGAACCTTAGCCATGGCATGAGGCTGCCTTCGTGCTGGTACCTAGTACATACCTTTGGCTACTGAGCAGCCAGGTAGGTGAGTGGATGAGGTGAGGCAGACAGACATGATCCAACTGGCCTGGGTCTCTTGCAACGTGCCCCTCTTGCCATTAGTGCTTCCCTGGCCTCGCAAAATGATGCAGATGCTGCAGACAGCCAGGAGAGCTGTCAGGCAATCCTCCCAAGAAACTTAATGAGAAGGACCTGCTCTGATCTGCTAGGGTTGGGGAAAGTCCTCAGGCAGTGGTTGAGGGGCCTTGGGATGTTGTTTGGGTTCTGAGGGCTGAGCAGGAGTGTTTGGGGGCTCAGAGCTTACGAAGGACCTCCCTGCCTTTGAATCCAATAATTGTCCTTCAGTCTTCATCTTTCTTGACTAACTCTTAGATAGTAAGTGATTGTTTCTTCTCAAAATCCCCTTTTTCATCGCTTCCACGTCTCAAAGGCCTGGTTTTCCTCTTACTTTTCCTGCTGCTTCCTTTGAGTCTCCTCTGCTGTTTTACCCTTCTCTATTCAGACATTAGGAGCTCTGTTAGCAACCCAAGGAGGGGTCGTTATGAGTCGGTCTGACTCGATGGCACATAACAACAACAACATTCAGACGTTAGGAGCTCTGGTAGCATAGTGCCTAAGGCACTTGACCGCTAACCAGAAGGCTGGTGGTTCAAACCCACCAGCCACTCCTCCGAAGGAAGGTGTGGCAATCTACTTCCCTCGTGATACCGCCTTTGAAAGCCAAGGAGGGGTCACTATGAGTCAAAATCAACTCAATGGCAATGAGCTTGGTTTGTGTTTTGGTGGCATAGTGGATAAGGCATTTGGCTGCTAACCAGAAGGTTGACTGTTCAAACCCACCAGCTGCTCTGGATTCACTGGCCAGGTCAAATTCTCCTGGGTAAGTGTTTATCACAAATGAGATTTCACATTCATTGGTGTGATCCACTAGCCCGAAAGTCCATCCGACAGGAACTGTGTCTTATTTGCTCAAGAGCCTAGCATAGTGCTTGGCTATGATATTGCAGTGTAGTAAATTACCTGATACAGCTTTTCAGCAATAAGTCTTTGTAAATTCCATGGTGGAATTTGTCATGAGCAATTGAGTAGATCCTGATCATTAACATTATCCACCTGGAGTATTTCTGTTGAGTGTGCCACCAAGTAATTTTCTGGGAAGTTTACTTGCTCTCAAGTGTATAGAATTCTGATGTTGGGATTGGTTAGTTGGATACTCTGCCAGGCTCAAAAAGGAGCCCTTCTAGAGGCAGGAGTCTCTCTGACTGCTGGCTGAGAAGGATGTGCTGAGAGAAACATGCTCCTGAGAGACATGCATTGCTGAGAGAGAGACACCGACACACACACACTGCTGGGACAGAGACTGAGAGGACTGTTGGCTGAGAGACGGTGGGCTGACAGACTGAGCATGTTTCTGAACTTGAATTGTAGCCTGTTGCTTCCCTAATACACCCCATAACCTGTGAGTTCTGTGTGGCCACTGAAGCAAATTATTGAACCCAGCAGAGAGGTGGTGGGTGCTGTGGGGGTAACGGTTGGTGTGAGGGTTGGGGAAAGGGCTGGAGGGAGGCAGCATGTCTGGCCTCACAAGGATAGGCCTTGGGCTACTGATAGTGATTCTGTCTTCTTCTTGTGGGGTTAGAGGAGGTCAGAAGATGCAGCCTCCTTGCCCCTTTAGCAGATAGGTTCCCATCCACTGCCATTGAGTCGTAGCAACCTCCATAGGGTTTCCAAGGCTGTAAATCTTTATGGAAGCAGCCTGCTTCATCTTTCTCTGCAGAGCAGCCAGTTGGTTCAAACCACTGACCTTTTGGTTAGCAGCCCAATGCCTTAACCATAGAGCCACCAGAGCTCCTTATACTAGACACACATGAAATAAATACTTGTTTTAATTAATGAAATAAATAAAAACTTAAGTTTATTTAACAAAACAGCCTCCTTAAAACATGAGGAAATTGAAACAGAGAAGTTTAATAACATGCCCAAGGTTATACAGCTAGTGGTCAAGTGGGATTCATCCTCTGGATGTCAGGGTCCAGTGTCCATGCTGTTAATCCCTTGTAGTGTATTGCTGCGTCACCTGTTAAGTATTTTTTTATAAAGTAAAAAGGAAAGGGAGAAGGGAGGAAGAAAGATTTCTGGGAGACAAAGGGGCTCCTCCTCTTCCCACCCATGGAAATGCAAAGTTGGAGATTAAGAATGAAAGATCATACTTCACAAAAAAAGATATATGAGTGGCTAATAAGCACATGAAAAGATGCTCAACACCATTAGTCATCAGGGAAATGCAAATCAAAACCAGAATGACACTAGCAATGAATTAATCTCCTACAGGAAATTAAGAAAACAATTTCATTTTCAATAGCATCCAAAAATACCTAGTTTAACCAAAGAGGTGAAAGACTGAAAACTAAAAATATTAGTGGAAGAAAGAAGACCTAAAAAAAATTAAATAATGGAAAGACATCCTGTGTTCATGGATTGGAAGATTAATATTGTTAAGATGTCAATACCACCTAAAGCAATCTATAGATTCAGTAAAATCCCTATCACCATTCCAACAATCTTTGCAAAAACGGAAAAGCCAATCATCCAATTCAGATGGAACTGAGTGGAGTTCCGAATAGCAAAACAATATTGAAGAACAACAAATTTGGAGGACACACTTCCTGATTTTAAAACTTACTGTACTCTGTACACTTTCACCCAAATCACAATGAAAAATAAAAAGGTCAATTAAAAAAAAGTTTACTACAAAGCTTGTTGTTATGTGCCATCGAGTCAGACCCGACTCATAGCGACCCCTTCTCGGGTTTCCGAGGTGGTATCACTATGAAAGTAGACTGCCCAACCTGCCTTCTGAGGAGTGGCTGGTGGGTTTGAACCGCCAGCTTTCTGGTTAGCAGTCAAGTGCCTTAGGCACTACACTACCAGAACTCCTACTACAAACCTACATAACTTAAAAAACACGGCATAAATATATACATACAGACCAATGGAATGGAACTGAGGTCCAGAAATAAACTCATACATCTATGGCTAATTGCTTTTTGACAAGGGTGCAAGGCCATTCAATGGGGAAAGAATGTTGTTGTTGTTGTTATGTGCTGTTGATTCAGACTGACTCATAACAACCCCTCCTTGGGTTTCCAAGGCAATATCACTACGGAAGTAGATTGCCCAACCTTCCGAGGAGTGGCTGGTGGGTTTGAACCACCAGCCTTCTGGTTAGCAGTCAAGTGCCTCAGGCACTATGCTGCCAGAGCTCCTGGGGAAAGAATAGTCTCTTCAAAAAATGGTGCTGGGACAATTGGATGTCCACATGAAGAAAAATGATGTTAGACCCCTCACACCATATAAAAAACTAACTCAAAAGGATCAGCCTGCTATAACAGCTAAACCCATAAAACTCTTAGAAGAAAACAGGGATATCTTCATGACCTTGAATTTGGCAATGGATTCTTAGATCTGACATCAAAACCATGAGCAACAAATGAAAAAATAAATTGGACTGCATCAAAATTAAAAACTTTTATGCATTAAAGGAAATTATCAAGAAAGTGAAAACTCAGCTAACAGACTGGGAGAAAAAACAAATTTTAGGTCATATATCTGATAAGGGTCTGTTGTTGTTGTTGTTATGTGCCATCGAGTCAGTCGAGTCAGACCCAACTCATAGGGACCCCTCCTTGGGCTTCCAAGGCAGTATCACTACGGAAGTAGATTGTCCAACCTTCCTTCTGAGGAGTGGCTAGTGGGTTTGAACCACCAGCCTCCTGGTTAGCAGTCAAGTGCTTTAGGCACTATGTTACCAGAGCTCCCGATAAGGGTCTAGTATACAGAATATATAGAAAACTCTTATAACTCAACAACAAAGAGAAGAATAGCCCAATTGAAAAATGGGCAAAAGGGTTTGAAAAGACATTTCTCCAAATACATAAAAATGATCAATAAGTACATGAAAAGAAGCTCAACACCATTAATCATTGTTGCTAGTTGCCCTTGGTTGGCTTGGACTCATGATGATCTTATGTATAACAAAACAAAATGTTGCCCGGGTCTGTGGAATCTTCATGATTGTTGGTGTGTTTTAGGGAAATGTAGATCAAAACCATAATGAGAGACTACTTCACACACTCTAGGATGGCTATGAACACACATACACACACACAAACCAGAAAATCACAAGTGTTGACAACTATGTGTAGAAATTGGAACCCTTGAACATTGCTAACAGGAATGTAAAATGTGTCAGCAACTGTGGAAAACAGTTGGGCAGTTCTGCAAACTGTTAACCATAGATACTGTATGACTCAGCAGTTCCACTCTTAGGTATATACCTAAAATAACTGAAGCATGTACAGATATGTTCACAGCATCACTATTCACATTACTCAAAAAGCGTCCATCAGTGGATGAATGAATAAACTCCAGTTGCTGTTGAGTCATTTCTGACTCTGATGATCTTACATGTTGCCGAGTTGAACCGCACTCAATAACGTTCTCATGGCTGGGACATTTCAGAAGCAGATCACCAGGCCTTTCTTCTGAGGTGCCTCTGAGTGGGTTTAAATTGCCAGGTTTTCAGTTAGCAGTCAAGTGCTTAGTGGTGTGTAGCACCCAGTGTTTCTCTCCACCACCACCTCCCCCCACACAATGGAATGTTACTCAGCCATAAAAAGGAATGAAGTACTAATGCATGATACAGTGTGCATGAACCTTGAAAACAATTCTGCTAAGTGAAAGGAGACAAAAGAGCTCACGTGTATGAACCATTTATATGAAATAACCGTAACAGACAAATTCATGCAGACAGAACACAGGCTGGTGGTTGCCTGGAGGTGGGGGAAAGAGGGAATGAGAAGTAACTGCTTAATGTCAGTAAATGCTCACTGAATTAAACAGTTACACTGGGGTTAACCTGAATCCACTTGAGGGCAGTGGGATGTATCTGTGGAAACAGAAAGCTGGAAGAGCCTGTGTTCCTGAAGCCTTTGCTCAGTTGGCCTGGTAGGGGCCGAGCTGAGCCTCTTCCACATTCCATCTCTTCAGAATGAGAGCCTGACAGGGGGACAAGGGAAGGCCTCTAACTCTACGCACAGAAATGCAACTTTATCTAGAGGAGCTTCAGCTCCTCTTCCCCAGGTGATGTTGAGTCTTTTCATAAATAGGGCCCCCCTCATTTTATCTCCATGCCCCTCTGCAGGCTTGACACTGGGGACTGTGTCATGGGGTGGTTCGTCCATTCTGTTTGCTTCAGCTCCCCTCCACCCAAGCCTAAGCTGGAAACGTACTGGGATCTGAACAGCCATATAACACAGGGCAGTTTTCTTTCCCCTGATATTAAGCCCTGACTTCTCATTCCCAAGCCCAGACTCCCCAACCTTCCCCCTCTGCATCTTTACACCTCAGAAGATCCTTGCCATTTCTGCTTGGAGCCTTTCTCTGAAGTCTCCACCTCCTTCCCTGGCCTCCTGGCTTCCCTAGAAGTGGGTTTGCCCTCTAGATTTCCCTTGAGTGGGGATGGAGCACCAAGCAGAAGAGGTAGAAGGCAGGCTACTGCAGTGTAATGGGAGAGGGAGCCGGAAGTCTGTGGCAGTCAGGGAAACCTAGATTGGGTTAATTTGGAACCCCTGGGGCTGGAGAAGCAAGTTAATCTACACACTCATGCCAGCCCTGACTCAGAGGGAAGTGACTTCAAAACAGCTTTCATAACTCCACCTGGATGTTGGCCACCTTTCCCCTCCCAGCTCTGTCTTTGGTTTCAGGCCACACTCACAGGCTCTCTCTGATCCTCCCTTTTCTCATCTACAACAATTGGGGAGAATAGGGTTTAGATGAAGAACAATAAGCTCATCCATGTGGAAGAGCACTGAGTTTGGAGTTGTAACACCATGCTGGCACTGCTAATTTGCTGTCTCAATCCCACAGGACATTATGTTGCTCTCTGGGCTTCACCTTCCTTATCAACTGGAATACGTAAGGTCTAAGGTCCTGTCAAATGCTAAAATTATGATTTCCTAAGAATTTCTGGTAGCATAGTGGCTAAGACACTTGCCTGCTAACCAGACGGCTGGCGGTTCAAACCC
>NW_006921643.1:3264123-3274862 GCF_000298275.1 Orycteropus afer afer
GAAACCCAAGGAGGGGTCGCTATGAGTCAGGGCTGACTTGACGGCACATAACAACAACAACAACAAGAATTTAAAATCCCTGGGTGGCACAAACAGGTACTCAGCTACTAGCTGAAAGGTTGGCAGTTCAAACTCACCCAGACACACCATGGAAAGTCTGGTGATCTTCCTCAAAGATCAAAGCCATTGAAAATCCTATGGAGCACAGTCCTACTCTGACACCCATGGGGTTGCCACAAGTCCTAATCGACTCAACGACAACTGGTATGAGAAGTCAAATCTTTGAGTCAAATCCAAGTTGATTAAACTTGAGTATTAGGGCAACAGAAGAGCTACATACTATGGACAAAGAGCTAGAGTATAATGACTCTTTTCCTTTCTGAGAATGGGCTCCAAATACCCTGCCTTCTTCCTTTACCTCCAGGGTTGCTCACTTAGCTAGGGTTCAAGGGCCCTCCAACAAGCCCTGTTCTTCCTACTGCCTCATCTCACCCACACCTGACTAACCCCCGATTTATGTGACTGTGTGACAGTAGCTCCTCTCTCAGCCTTGCCTCTGGTCTCTCCCTTCCAGTCTGGGCCCCACCAACTCCCAGTTCTCCTGGTAGGGATTTCTCCTGAGCTTCTCACTCTGCAGCAGAACTATTCTTTTAAACACTGATCTCTGAGTCAAATCCAAGTTGATTAAACTTGAATTAAGAATCAAACCAAAGTTTTGTTTTAAATACCCTGCAATCTAGTTAGAACCCAAATGTTATTTGTTTTAAGAATTAGGCAACATGGCAAACAGTGTTAGTAAAGAAACAAGAAAGAAAGAAAAATTGTTAAGTGGTGTATATACAGTTTTAACTATTTAAAAAAAAAAACAAACCAAAAAAAGCCATCTCCTGGACCTCCTCCCCTAAACAAAAATTCCACATACCTAGTAATAGATAGGGAGCTCTGGTAACATAGTGCCTAAGACACTTGACTGCTAATCAGAAGACAAACAGTCAAACCCACCAGCCACTCTTTGGAAGGAAGGTTGGGCAATCTACTTCCGTAGTGATCCTGCCTCGGTAACCCAAGGAGGGGTGGCTATGAGTCGGGTCAAATAACAACAGTAATAGATAAGGGAGCTCTGGTGGCATAGTGCCTAAGGCACTTGACTGCTAACCAGAGGACTGGCGGTTCAAACCCACCGGCCACTCCTCGGAAGATTGGGCAATCAACTTCCGTAGTGACACTGCCTGGGAAACCCAAGGAGGGGTCTTTGTGAGTCAGATCCAGCTCTTCGTCAGTGAGAGTGAATGTGATCCTTAACTCTAACACCACCTTGTGGCCACCAGGGCAAGTGCACCCTGGCTATCTCTAAAGAACCAAGGTTGGCAGTGGAGGGATCAGAACAGTGCTTGAGCCCTTCCCAATTGCTAGGCACTGCACTGTGCACTTCATGTGCCTCACTGCATTTAATCTTTACTGCAACCCTTAGTAGGCATTATTACAGGTGAGAAAACTGCCACTCAGAGTTTAAGTAATCTGCCGAGATCTCAAAGGATTATAACCCATTCAGATCTGTTCACCACTGCTATCCTGATAGCTTTACAGCTAGAAACTGATAGGAAGAGACTTAGTCAAAGTCACAAGCCCAGGAACGAATGGCAGAGCTGAAACCAGAGCTGTTCTTAAGATTGCTCATTCCAGGCTCATAACTGAGCTAGAACGAGCCTGCCAGTCAGTTTCAGGGAAAGACTCCTGGAGTATATTATACCTGAAGCAGGACTTATTAGCTGATTTTCAGAGAGGAAAATCCTGAGTGAGGTACCTCCACCGTTCAGGCATGTCCTCAGCAACTTTGGCACCCACAGTGCAATAAAACCAAGTAACTGAGCCCTAGTTTATTGGCTCCAGTGTGTCACTTCCACACTCCTTGGCTGGCCAGTTCCTATGTCCCTGGAGGTGAAGTCACCAACAGGGTGGGAACTTGGCAGGTGGGAGTTCCCAGCTGGCATTCACTCCAATTGGCAACAAGGGAGAAGCTGGCTGAGTCTTAAATTTCACGTTGGCACTCAGCCCTGAATCTATCGTGCTTGTCTGAGAGCTTCATAGCATGGGAACCGAAGCCAAAGAACAAAAGATAGCAAGTGCTACAGGCCCAGACGGGCAAGCACAGCAGCCCACACATCCAGCACCAATTTCTACCCTCCAACAACTTTTGACTTCCAAAACAGCAACTAGAGATGCATTAGGAGAAAAAAAAAATCCTAACTCTGCCATGCATAGGCATGTCCCACAGGGTGATTGGGTTTCATCAGATATCATCTAGAGCAGACGAGAAAAGGTGGAAAAATACGTTGTGGGGCGGGGGAGTGACAGAACAGCCATTATTAATTTCATAAATTCTGGAGGGAAATAATCCATGCACCACCAATAAGGCTTTCAAAACTACCAATGAAGGGGGCTCTAAGCAGCTCAAACCTTCAGGCAAAGGCAACAGTGTCTCTTCTGTTCTTGGAGCCCTGCTCCTGTGAGCCAGCCAGATTTGGTCTTGACCTAAGGACTCTCTTTTCCAGAACCAGGTATGTAAGATCAGGAAGGGTGGGAGGGAAAAGGTCTAGGCTTTGTTCCTGCTCTTTCACCTAGACCATTCTATTCGAGGATTTGAAGGCAACCACGTGTAGAGAGACTTTGGAATTAGGTCTGGGATAAAATTTTGGCTTTGCCACTAAAGAGCTGTGATTTAATCTCTCTTGGTCTCAGTTTCATCACCTATCAAGATACCATCTATCTTCAATAGATGTTGAGAATTACGTAGTATAACATGTTTAAGGGAGCTCTAGTGGCAGTGCCTAAAGCATCTGACTGCTAACCAGAAGGCTGGTGGTTCAAACCCACCAGCCAAAGCCTTAGAAACCCAAGGAGGGGTCAACTATGAGTTGAATCGATTCAATGGCATTGAGTTAACATGTTTTAAATGCCTTAAATACATGCATGTAGAATATACAAATTACATGGGCTTCTCCTTCCCCTCACATAAGCTTGGGATCATGACCTCAAAAATTCTTCTGCAAACACCCTTCCATAGCAAATGTAGTGAGAATAACGCAAATCTAAGGCTGATGTCATTAACCATGACTAAACTGACTCACGCCTCAGAGCCAGAGTGTCTCACACTGTCTCCGCAGCGCACACTTTTCCGGGCACAGCCCTAAAGAATCTCAAGCACACAAAGTATATTCTTAAATATGGTTTAATACTCTTCTCCATTTCTGTACATCACAACACCAAGATTTTCGCTGCTTAAGATCTCTCTGCAGAGGCTATAGAGAATGCAAAGGCTACGGTTTTCACCCCCTTATTTATGTGTTTGTATGTGTAAGTGTAATACATATCAGTATATATTGATACACACATCAATATATAATGCAATATATATCACCGAAGAGAACACATTGATTAAAGAAATACAAAATTTGGCATCATTTCCAAACTTAAATAGTAAAAATAAAAACTACAAAAGGAGCTGCATACCCTAAATGTATCATGTGAAACAACAAGCATATTCAAAAATGTAAATTTACATCCAATTTCTCTGGTCTTGTCATATCACATTAGACCCATTTACAATGGCAAAGCCCTAAGGTACTGCTGTGAAGAGAGCATGTTTGCTCGCTCTTGGGTTTTCTGCAAACAAACAGCAGAGCCCAAAGCAAAAGCCTGTTCTGGTGAAGCCTCCCGCGTCGGTGAACACCAAAGAATTAACTCTTCTCACTGGGGGTTGAGACATCAGGTTACACATCGACAGACAGTCATTTGGACCTCAGAGTACAGTGTTGAGAACCAGAAACTTTACATTTTAAGACATACTCCCTTCATTCAAGTGAAACAGGATTATTGGAACGATAGGCAGGTCTGTAACCTGGGAACAAGGAGCTGGTTCAGACCAATAAAGCTACGAGTGACTGAGTCAAAAGTCAGTGAAGAACAGCAGTCAGGCACTACGTGTTAAAAGTACCCAATTTGAAAACCAAATGCACCCCACTATGTAGTCAGTGTGGGGGTGATACCAATTGACTTTTTAAACCTTTGGTCCTTCAAAGTCCATTTGGTATGCTTTTTCATTGCTACCATTGGGCACATCCTACACTTTGTTCACTGTCACCACCTCGGGCACGCCATGACCTTTCACATCAGCTGAATTCAAGTCCAACTTAGAGCCCGGCTGTGAAGCATAAGCTTCAGGGTTTCAGGCCCTCATTTGGATCCAACATGGTTAATCCTTGGTGCCAGAAGCTGTGTCCCATCCCTTCCCACCCCTGCCCTTCCCACCCTACTCCCATAATTTCTCATATGAGAGGTGCTTATAAGTCCCATATGTGAAACAGATCTCAAACCCCACCAGGAGGTCAGGGGTTTATAATTACATGCACAGTCATACATGTCTTGTCTGTTGTTTCTGTGAAAAATCTTGCAGTTCATTTCATTAAAATCAAAACTTTCACATAATCTCATGCCATCCAACACAAGGAAACACGACCACCTCCCTTTGACCAAGGATAGACCCAAGCAAAATAAAATATTCTTTAAATTTCTTTGCTTCCACTTAAATTGCATGTTTTATTTCTCCCAATCCCAGCAAAAGCACAGAATCTCCATCATAACCATCCAAAAGTGGTTTCTAGTAAGCTAAGATTATGGGAACCTTTGTTAAAGCAGTTGATACTGAGGGCTCCCAAAACCCGGGCACAAATGCATCTGTAAAACAGATGGGAAGACACAGTGCACTGGCCCAAATGTTTCATGAGTCAGTTTAACATTGCAAAGCAATTTGCATCCTTGAAACTGACAGTCTGGAGGGGGAGGGGGTGTGAGGGAGTGAAGTTGAAAATGCCTCTGATTAGCTCACCCTTTCAACATTAAACAGAGACCGAGAGAGAAATGGTTCCAACATTTCACCACATGTATTTCTTCTTATGCAGTCTAAGCTGAGAATGCCATGTAAATGGGTCACTGCGAAATGCAGCAATTTAATTTTTCTCCAATCAAAATAAGAACAAACCAGTATGATGTCACTTCTATTAACTTTTGAAGGTTTACAGCAGTTAAAGTATTTTTGCTTCTATGTATGAAGGTTAAAAAAATCATTTTTTTTTCCCCCCATAAAATACAAGAGCAACCAATTTTCACCATCAAGTAAAAGTAAAAACTGGAATTCTTTTTTTAAATTAGTCCATAGTGGCATTTAGGAACTTATTCATAGGCTGCTGCGCTGACACCATGACAAACCAAAGTGTAGGGCTGGGTCTGGTTTTGTTTCGGTTTTCTTTTCAATACCCAATGCTCATGGATTAAGTTCTGGAAATGTTCCAATTGTAAGGCAGGGGTCTGTTTGGATTCCACCACGGGTATGCTCCTTGGGTTGGATGCTGGAGGGTGAGGCACGTTTTGCCGGACCCATGTCGACTACCTAGTAGTCATCAAGGTCAAAAAATTCATCATCTCCTCCTTGGTATTCCATTCCCTGGAAATCTACTCGGTACCGCAAGATACCTGGGAAAACAAACCAAAGGGTAGTAAGTCATGGAGGAGGGAGGGTTCATGCTAATAAAGGAAAGGCCAATTCTTTGGCAAAATCGTAGGGCAAAGAGGTGACAATCTAAAATAGCCCAGATCTGAAGCCATGTGCTGCCTGTATAAATATGGTGAGCACATCTCATCTGCAGCAACTTATCTGAGGATATGCTGAGAAAAGACCTTGGTCTAAGACCTTGGTCTTAAGTTCAGCTTTCTAATTTGCTACTCACCTCCAATTCCACCAAATCCTTTCACAAACTGGGATCCTTCTTGTGACTTATCTGTGACAATTTCCAACGTGGCTCCAAATTTTTTGTAGTTGTTAGCAAACCATTCCAGTAGGGGCATGCTTTCAATCAGCTCATGTTCCTGTCCTGTCTACAGGGGCAACCATGAGATACACAAATACCAGGATTAGCAGACAACAGACTTAGCTCCTCCTATACTACCTCTTACCCTAGTCATCACTCTCATTCTCCTAATCTTATTTTTTTGTGTGTGTATGTATTAAAGTAAGCGAATTCTGGTTTCTAGTGACATAATTTCATCTGTTTGTTTATATCCACATTAACCCATTGTTGTCAAAGTTGATTTTGACTCAGCAACCCTACAGGACAGGGTAGAACTGTCCCACAGGGATCCTAAGCCTATAATCTTTATGGATGCAGACTGCCACATCTTTCTCGTAGGGAGTGGCTAGTGGGTTTGAACCACCAACCTTTCGGTTAACAGATAAACGCTTAATAGCTGTGCTACCAGCATGCCTTTCCGATGATATAACTGCATAGAAATTCCAAATATTTCAAACAATACTCCTCCCCAAGCCCTAGCCTGTTATGAAATGACAACACATACTTAGCAGATTTTCAACTTAAGAGTTCTGCTGTGTCACGCTGTTACAAAGTGTCTTTAGGCAGCACTCATTCACAGCCCAGAACTGTTCTTGGGAGCAGCCTACTTAAGAGGAAACCCCTCCAACTCAGTATTTGAGGAAGGTATCACTTAAAGGGATCTCCACTGGGAAGGTGACCCGTAAACTGTGGCAATGCATTTACACTAAACCTTGAGAAGCCATAATAGTGAAAGAGATTTCATAGCAGATGACAGACCCTATATCCAATTAAACCTTCCTCTCCAGTATTTAAAGGATGAGAATGTTTTCCTGATTGCTCAACCACTTTAAAAAATAAGGGCTGAGATAACCATGAGTTAGTTGCCCCCTTCCTCTGGATCAGACCACAACATGGTAGATAGGCGCTGACCTCACCCCAATAAGTAAAAGATCTGGTTTCCTAAGGCAGATCTCTAAGCTTCCAGAACTCAAAGACAAATTTATGCTTCCTTGCATGTATTCCCAAACCAAGAAAATAATGACATACCTCTTTGTCTGTGAAATGAGACTTATCCTTCTCTTGTTCTGGAGTTAGATAGAGAATTTTCTCCTCTGCAGTAGTAAGGGGAAAAAACATGTTAACTTGGTTCTCACATATTAACAGGTGTCAGCCCCATGAGATGAGTTAGGGAGAGGGCTCCTGAATTCATCCTACTAACCTTCTTTCCTAAGCATGTTAGTGAACATGCACTGAGTGTCTATAGGTACACTGCTTCTATCATAAGAATCCTCCTTAGAAGTGAGGATGTTGAGACTTTGTCTTGCTCACTGTGGACTTATCATCAGGTAAGACCAATCACTTGAAAAGGATGCCATGTTTGGTAAAGTAGATAGATAGTCAGTAAAAATGAGGGAAGCCCTCAGTAAGATGAAATGACAACAGCTGCAACAAGGGGCTCACACATATCAAAGATAGTCAGTAAAAATGAGGGAAGCCCTCAGTAAGATGAAATGACAACAGCTGCAACAAGGGGCTCACACATATCAAAGATCATGGAGATGGCACAGGGCTGGGCAATTTTCATTCTGTTTATACATTAAGGTTGCCATGATTTAAAACCTACTTGACACCAACTAACAAGAAGGAGATATCAAACAGTTCAAGCAGAAAAATCTCCTAGAGACTGAAGGAGTGGGGGACAAGAGTAGGTTCCACCTTCTGACTGGCTGTGAAATCAGCCATCTCCCCCAATTCTCCACCCCAGGCTTCCTGGATGCACAGGACAGTAGCAAATAGCAACCCTATTTTCTAATCCTCATACCTTCTGTGCCTTGGCAATGAAGAACATATCTCATTATATCCAGATTTTCATAGACTATTAGAATCTCTACAGCTCCCATTTCCAAAGCCTTTAGTGTATCTTCAACTCCAAAACAGTACTTTCCCGTGTCCTGGCTGATTTCATCAAAGTATCGTCCTATGTTTAGGGACAGGACAATAAGAACATATATAATGAAGTTTCTCTTGCAGATACAGACTCTCTTACTCAAAATTAGACACAGGGAGAGAGAAAGAAAAGAAAAACAAACAAAAATCTCCCCAAAACTTAAACAGATAAGTGCCCTAAATTTGAGGCTCCACAAATTGACTCCCAAGAGGCTGATAGTTGGGTCTCAAAAGTGTAATCATTTAGAAATGTGTATATGTTCAGATCAATCCAAAACAAGGATAAACAAGTCACATTAATTTTATTCTCGCTTATCCATTTAGTGTCTTGTTTCATACACAATCATGTACATACATGTAAAAACATCCATGGATAAATAAATTAGGTGTATTTCACCAATACCTATTAATTTCTTCTCTTGAATGAACTTCACGTTGGAGAGGACTTCAGTAGATAACTCAATAGCTTGGTTGAATCCATTTTCACCACCATAGGAAATATCAACTAATTTTAAAACTTTTGATTGCAACCTCTGATACAAGTAAAAAAAAAAAAAAAAAAAGTTTCATCAGTACAGTCAAAACACCTTTACCAAGACCCACTCTACTTCTTAAAGGCATGCAAAGCCCAGCACCACAATCACTGAAGAGGGAGAATGTGAGAAAGCAGCTCAGTTTACTCAAGTGCTGCTCTTTCAGTGAGCAAATATGGTAACAGACCACCAAAACAGCTTCTTTGGTATGTCTTCTACCATAATGCTACCTCCTTCAGATGAACACCTTGGGAATATGTTATGTCTAAAACTAGTGTCATAAACCACGAGATCTTTCTGGTATTTTTCTAAACACTTTAGGGTTAATCTGCTCCATTATATTGCTGAGAGTCTCACTGCTTCACTTACCTCCATTAATAAATCAGGGAAAGATAGGAATGCTAGCTTCTAGTTTCTGTGAAATGTATTTCCATTTTTAAGTCAATTATAGCAAACCACTGAACCAGGGGACCTCCACAGGGCCCAGAATGATCCTACTTAAAAATGGCTAATTTCAAAAGAGAAAAGCCCAGAAAATTATGGGAACTGTTTCCTAATAAAAACTTAGAAATCTACCACCTTTTAACTCAGACCTAGGTTTTTAACACAGGGAGTATGTCACTGTAAAAGTAAAGACAATGTTCCACTGCTCATACAGGACTCACATAGTCCCACACAGACTCAAATAATAGAGCACCTCTCATTCACTTACCTGATCAAACATATCAGATTGACTTAGTTCAGTTTTAAAGTCAGCTGATCCAGCTAAAACGAGACCAGCCACATTCACTTTGTCCCCAGAAATAAACAGCTGCACAGCAGTCTCAGCTACCTTCCGAACATAATTATGTCGTTTTTCCATTCTTAAACGGGCAAAACGCAAGGCAGACTGACCTCCTCTACCTTTGACATAAAAAAGTGGTGAGAAAAAGGCAATTATCAAGAAATACAAGATGCTTTGCTAATTAAAAAATAAGCTAATCAATCATGCTATTACCCAAGAAAAGGACAAAGAGAAAAATCACTATTCCCTTAACAGAATGCTTAGCATAACTATTACTTGTTCTCAGAGAGTGACCACTAATTTTGATGTTAAGGGAAAAGTCATAAGCACCAATGATTATGAGTCATTCTGCAACCTCTCTCCACATCATCTGGTTCGCTTTTCCCCTTAAATACTTATTGCTAAACTAAGGGCAAGTGAGCTCATGTTCTCCTCCTATATTACCGTGTTTCTTTGGAAGATCCACAGTGAATTTGTGCAGGACTTCTCTTGTGTTTCCTTGCAGTGTGCCAAAAAGTGCACCACTACCATCTATTACAATGAAGCCAAACTTGCTATCATCCGAAAGTAGTGCTGTAAGAGCCTGAAAAGTGAACATATACACCATACAATAAGCCCAAAAGTGTTTTTTGCTAAGGTCTAGACAAAACCAAAAGGATACAAATAAGCCGTTTCATCCACCATTTCGTGGAATAATTTACAGACTTCAACTGTAAATCTTTTGGACAAGTATGAACCTGTTGTAGAAATAACCAATGGCATCTCTGCGAAGCCCTTTATTTAACATACCTGACCAGGGCATGTAAATACAAAACCAATATAGGCCCTAGTCTTTGACTGATTTAGACTGGTGATGGTCTAAACCAAAAAAAAAAAAAAAAAACAAAACAAACCCAAACTCAATGCTGTCAAGTCAGATCTGACTCATAGTGACCCCTCCCTTTGGTTTCTGAGGCAGTATCGCTACAGAAGTAAATTGACCAATCTTCTTTCCGAGGAGTGGCTGGTGGGTTTGAACTGCCAGCCTTCTGGTTAGCAGTCAAATGCCTTAGGCACTATGCCACCAGAGCTCCCAATGATAAGTCTATAGAGCATAAAATTCAAATTAAGGATCTAATACCCAAAAGTTGACTTTTTGTTATCATTAACAACCCCAGCATCAATAAGTAGCATCTTTCCAAAAGAAAATTCAAATATCTTTTAAGTTAACTTTAGAGTACATGAATACAAAACCACAAAATCTACAAAAAGGTCTTCTAGTTTTCAAATGTTACATTTAACTCTTGTGTACTGTATGTAAACCACAACCTCAAATTTTAATGTTATTACAGCTAATGATTCTGAGTTTTTATGGGGAAAACTCTCTGGGATAGCATTATATTCCTACATTTTTACCTCCTCAAAGAACAAATATTAAAACAAATATTAAGATAAACGCATGATAAAGTCTGAATACTTGGCAGATCAACTGCTAGGTGGCAGCTCCTTTAAAACTAAATAATTAGGAGGCAGGGCAAGATGGCGGACTAGGCAGAAGGATTGCACAGACCCTCTTCAACAAAGAAAAGGGAAACCAATTAACACAGACAC
>NW_006921643.1:3283042-3301164 GCF_000298275.1 Orycteropus afer afer
TGACATGAGACAAAGTATATGTGAACTGCTGTATGAAAAGTGAATTTACTCTGTAAATCTTCACCCAAATCCTAAAAAAAAAAAAAGTTGTAACTGGTATCAACTAAAAAAAAAAAACAAACTAAATAATTATTGTCCAGCCCATTTTAACTGCAAGAGTTGACTAGCAATTTATGAAAATTTCTCTTAGCCATAACCAAACACCTTGAAGGAATGGTCACTGGGCCTGAAGGCTCAGGACTATAGTCTCCAGGGACCTCAAAGTCAACCGGAGTAACACAGTCCACAAGACAATGTTCTACATCCTACTTTGATACGTAGTGATTGGAGTTTTAAAAGCTATGAATGGCCACGTGAATGGTCTCTCTCCTCTGGAACAAAGAAGAGTGAGGAAAATCAAAGACACAAGGAAACAATTAGTCCAGGACCACACTAACCGGAACCTCCATAACCATGCAACTAAAATAACTAGATGGTGCCCGGCTACCAATGCTGAGCATCTGAAAGGGATCACAAGAGTCCTGGATAGAGTAGGAGACAAATGTGGAATGAAACTCAAAATTATAAAAATGGGCAGGCTTACTAGCCTGAAAAAGACTTATAGAATGCCTGAGACTATGGCCCTTAAACACTCTTCGAGACGGGAAATGATCTCAAACCCCATGGCTCAACTTTCAGCCTAAGGACAGGCCTATAAGGTGAGGAAGGTATGCACTCATTAGAACAATCAAACACACATTAGAACAAAAGGGCAGTACTTACTCAGGGATAAAGCTAAGGATAGGAAAGGATGAAGGAAAATGGTAAACAGAGGGAGGAAGTGGGGAACAGAGCTGTTACATTGTGAGGAATTGCAGTCAATGTCCTAAAACAAAATCTGTATGAACTGCTGCATGGCATATGAATTTGCTCTGTGAACTTTCACCCAAATCACAATAAAAATCTTAAAAAAAATAAAACCATATAGGCATACTTCAAAAAAGGGCATCATTTACCCATAGATAAAGCTAAAAAGGCAGAAAAGATAGGAAAGAAGAAGGGAAACAGTAAACACAGGGAAGACGTGGAAAGACTGCTATTACATTATGGGAGTTGCAGTCAATGTCACAAAAAAAAATGCGTATGAACTGCTGTATGGAATATGAATTTGCTCTGTAAACTTTCACCCAAGTCACAAGAAGTCACTTATTTATTTAAAAGAATTGACTGGACTGGCAAACAGATTAATCACGAAGAATCAATCTTTATATATAGTCTTACACATATACTTGGGCTATTAAAAAAATCCTGAAGTAACAGGGGACAAGGTTGGAGTAGTTTCTGAGACAGCCCAATACCTTGAGGGAGAGAGTCACCGGGCCTGTGGGCTTGGGACCATAGTCACATCGATATAATGATCAATGGGTACAATATAGTACATAAAAATGTACTATGTTCTATGTTCTGGGAGCTCTGATTAGCACAGTGGCTAAGGCTTTGACTGCTAACCAGAAGGCTGGCAGTTCAAACCCACCAGCCACTCCTCGGAAGGAAGATGAGGCAATCTACTTCCATAGTGATACTGCCTGGGATCCAAGGAGAGGTCACTATGAGTCTGAATGGAGGGCAAACAACAACAACATGTTCTTAAGAGCTATTAAGCAGCCATTTAAGATGCAACTTGGTCTCATCTCATCTGGAGCAAAAAAGAATGAAACAACAAGAGCAAACAACAAGCCCGAGGATATGACAGACCATGAGGACCCCAGCCTTCATGACCCTGAGACCTAAAGAACTGGATGGTGACTGGCTATCAATGCTAACCACTTGGAAAGGGAGCAAAATTGGAGATCCTGGAGAAAGTGGGAGGAAAAACATGGAACAAAATTCAGTATCACAAAAATGACCACAATTACTGGTGGGATAGAGACTGGTAGAACCCCTGAGACTATGGCCCCGGGTTATCCTTTGGGCCTGGAACTGGACTAATTTCTGTGGATTAGCTCTCAACCAAACAGGAGAAAGATCTACAAGCAGAATACCTGTCCCAAGGAGATGGACCTACCTACCCTGTGGAGAGGCACCCCCCTACATCAATCAATCACAAGACATCAGAAGGGAAGCATTTGCTAGGGAGGAAGCTGGAAAGACAGGAAAGCATAGATAAGAAGGGCACAGAAAGGGATAGTCACAGGCAGGAGATGGGAGGAGAGGTTTTTATTGTTGGGTTGTAATCGGGGCTGTGAAACCAAATGCGCATGAACTGTTGTGAATAAAACAAATTTGCTTTGTAAATCTGTGCCCATATGACAACAAAAAATTTTTTAAAATAAGGACACACAGAGAAAGGATAACCACAGGGAGGAAGTGGGAAGAGAGCTGTTACATACTGGGGTTTGGGATCAATGTCATGAAACAAAATGTGTACAAACTCTTGCATGGCAAACAAATTTGCTCTGTGGATTTCCAACCAAATCACAATAAAAAGTTAAAAAAAAAAATCATCTTTACCCAAACCACGGTTTATAATCATCATTAACTCATGAATATTGTATATGTGAAAAATACAGCCTTCTTATAATGATCTCTGTTAGGCAGCTTGGTTAATGGAGGTTTTCAAAAAATTTGCTTATCAGGGAATAGATCTGTTCCTCATTAGAATATAATCAAACAGATTAAGCAGGGCATAAACTGTGTTGACTACATTCATTTCTTATTATCAGTATCTCTCTTAAAGCCAAGATAAAATTATCAAGATTGTATAGTATCTAGAAGATAGAAGGTTCAGAAAAACCAGTAAGGCTTAATAAGTGAGCTAAAGCAAGACAATATGAGTGCCAGGTACCATTTAAATCAACAAGATTCAAAATCTGTTTTCATCAAACCAGATACAGGTAAGTACAAGATGGTAGCTAAGACCCTCCCCAGTGAAGCCTCTACCAGGAGGAGGCTGTGGGAGCTATGAGAAAAAGAGTTCTCCATCTTCTACACAGTTGACCAAGATCCAACTGGAATCAGAATTCCTGTCAATTCAGCAAAAATCACCCGCTGTAAACTGTGTTGACAAATGTCAGTTCTAATTCCACTGTGGAGGCTTCTCCCTAGGTCGATGAAAGGCAAGAGACTGCATAGGAGCCAGCTGTGAATTCCTGATTGTTCTACTGTTGACTGATTTAGGTCACTCTAATGAGGTTTCTTTCCACCAATAAAGTTTATCTTATGGCTGCTGTCACTCAAAAGTTTGATTAAAATAATGAAAAAATGATCTTATATTCCCACTACTAGAGATTTACAATTGTGAAATGAAAATTAAAGGTACAAGAAATACAGGCACAAATATCACTGGTACAGAGGGAGAATGGTAATCAAGTAGCCAATTATTTCTTTGTTTGTGTCTAATTAGTTCTTCAAACCCAGTTTTGCACTCTTCTCAAACATGCTGAATAATTGCCGTTAAAATAAATTTAAGACTGGAGAAAGTAAAAGAAATCTGGCTCTCCCAAAGGGTTAGTTGGAGCAAATAATGTCCAGCAAATGGCATTTTTATTACATCCTTTTACTGAACTTCTTTTACAGGCCTCCTCTCCTATTTTACCCAGGGATTCAGATAGGATACTGATCCACTTTTGTTAAGAGCAGGTCTCCTGAGCCTAACACAATACTGGGGGCCTTTTCCAGCTTAATCAGAGAATTTATCAAGTGGTAGCATTCTAATTCTTGATCAAATTGGCAAGAATATAGAAGTAGATTTTAAAACTCAAGAAAACCCCTTGTTTGTTAAGCTATAGGGCCAGGACTAGGATAAGGCCAAGGAGATGCTTAAGACTGCAAAACTTAAGAAGGTACTCACTCTTGGGGTCACTAAAGGACCAAGCCTGCATATGGGAGACCCTGACAGTTATACCCCCTCATCCAGACCCTAATAAAGTTCTACACACCTAAAATATGAAGCACAAGGTTTCATATAAGTGTACCCCCTTTATTAAAATAGATGCCTTAAAAGACTACTATTTTTCACATGCTCTTCTTGAGTACTTAATTTCTGATGACTTGGAATTCTGGGATTAAAATGATATAAAAAAATCAGGAAGTCCAGAAGTAAATACTGTCATTTATCTTCTATTGTTTTTTGACAAGGGTACCAACACTATTTAATGGGAATAGCCTTTTCAGCAAAAGGGGCTAAACTGGATATTCATGTCCAAAAAATAAAGTTGGACCCATTTTTCACATCATACAATGCATTAACTCAAAATCGATCATATGTCTAAATATAAAAGCTAAAACTGTAAAACAGACTAAAATATAGTAGCAAATCTCTGTGATTTCAGGTTAGGTAAAACCTTTTTAGTTACAATACTAAAAGCATAGATGTCAAGGAATAATTGGACTTCATCAAAATTAAAACTTTCATTCTTTCAAAAAAAGTGAAAACATAACCTGCAGAATGGGAGAAAATATTTGCAAATCATACATCCAATAAGACACTTGTATTTAGAATATGTAAGGAACTCCTACAACTCAATAATAAAACACAAACAACACAGTTTAATAATGGACTGGCAGGGTCAATAAGCATACAAGAACATCATTGTGTAAAAAAAAAAAAATCAAGCTAAGAAAACAAAAACAGAAAAAAATACAAATAAAAACCATGAACATATCACCGCACACCCACTAAGATGGCTATGATAAAAAAAGAACAAATTTTGGTGAGGATATGGAGAAAATTGGAACTCTGATCACTGGTGGAAAAAAAAAAATGGTGCAGCCTCTTTTGGAAACCATTCAGCAGTTCCTCAAACGGTAAATAAACAGAGGGTTACCACAAGACCCAGCAATTCCACTCTGAGATATACCCAACAGAAATGAAAACATTCACCCACATAAAAACTTATACAAGTATGTTCATAGCACCATTATTCATAATAGCCAAAAAGTGGAAATAATACAAATGTCTATCAACTGATGAACAGATAAATGAAATGTGGCATACACAAAGAATGGGATATTCTTCTGTCATAAAAAAGAATAAAGTACCAACACATGCTATAGCAGGTCACACATTGGGTAACTCCATTTATGAGAAATCCCCAGACAAAAAGCCATTAGTGGTTGCCTACGTCTTGGGTAGTGAGGGGGAATGGGGAATGAATGCTAATGAATTTAGTGGGGTGACGAAAAAAATTCTGTGCTTCATCTTCTTACCTCTGTATGGAATTTGTTGTCACACAAATACAATGATGTATTAATTGGTTTAAAAGGCTCAAAGTCAATGTTGACTTTCTTTTCCTTTCCTTCTTCTGTTACAATTGTTCCACAGTAAACAACCAGACCATTTGGAGGTACTGCAAAGAACATAAACAATCTCTACTTAAACCCATAACCAATTTCCCTCAGTGAATAGAAAATGTTTCCATAGTCTACATTTCCTACTCAGATCATAATTTAAAAGTGTAAGAACTTTTAAAATTCCTCAAGCAGAATCTAGCCCTTTTTAATACAGTAAATACTACTTTTAACTTTCAACAAATACTCTTAAAAAAAAAAGTCAAACACCAACGTCAAAGGGATACTAGATGGATAGCTGAAGGAGGCACCAGTCAGTGGCCAAACACGATGACAGTATCAAAGTGAAAAATAGAACCAAGACAGATAAAGTAGAGAAGGAAAATGATCAAGCTCCAGATTACCTTTGTTATAAAGTTTTAGTCTTTGTTGTACAGATGTAATGGCTCCCAGGACTGAAAGGCGGTTTACTCGTGACTTAATGTTAGATGCAGTTCCAAACTCATCTGCTAACATTTTTGCCACTCGTGATATCTGGTCTTTGGGAGGAATGATCAATGATATCATGCTTGTGCCATTGCTGTGGAAGAAAGAATAACTCATTAGAGGGTCAAGCACCACATAAGTAGACTACACCAGTGTTATTCAAAATATATCCAGAGATAGGCACAGTGTTCAAAATATGCTAGCTGCTCAACTATCTGAATGAACAGCGAGTAGGATTAGCTATGTAAAGAAGTAAGGTATGTGAAAGGATGTTTGGGGTATATTTCATCCCCCTCAAGGATAAAGTAAGAAACATTGACACATTGACAAGGGAGCATCAAAAGGCTGGTATTTGACAGTCATGTCCATGGCAGAGGTTTGGAATCTAGTACGTTGTGTGCTCTTCAATTGGAGATATCATAGCAGGATAATGCATAAATTAAATAAAGCTTAAGAATTCTTGTATTTGTCAGGCAGAATTCTCTCAATTTATCTTTCTAGATGAAATACCACTTTCTATCATCAATATCAGCCTTTTCTTCCCTCCTTTTGCTAAATTTTAGGCTTACCAAGAAACTTTGTAATTAATGATTTAGTCTCCTAAGTATCTTGATAATGGGAAAGAAGAGCTGTGGAATGCTATAAATATCCCAGTTATGAAATTTCCCTTCCACACACACACACACACACACTCTCTTTCTCTCTCTCTCTCAATGTTGATATTTTGAGTATCAGTCACTTCTGAATTTTATTAAACTTATCAATTCTGGATGCCCAAACAAATTCAATTTTTTAGAACTGAAAAACAGGACCAAATTCTCAACTACAGGGACATGACCAAGGTCCCTTTTGAGTAGCCACTACCCTCTTTCTCTCTTAACCTCAGTAAAAATGCCAGAAACAAATCTTTTTACCTGTACATTCTCAAAATATCTATCAGCACCTATCAGTTAAGAAATACAGCCACCTTGAATATATTTATTTTTTCTAATAAAACAAGACATCAAAATTACTGAGAAAGTTCATTCTAAGTTGTTCCTTTTCAAAAAAAGGTGGCTATAAGTTACATTCTTTAAGTTTTTTTTCCCCCCTATCTCTCACAGGACAGTAAAGGAAACAAAAAGAATAGGACAAAGTATTTGCCAATCATGTATCTGATAAGGAACTTGTATCTAGACTATGTAAAGAACTCCTACAACTCAGTAATGAAAAAGGAATAACAGGCAAAGGATATGAGTAAATCTTTTGCCAAAGATAGACAGATGGCCAAAAAACACAAGGAAAGATGCTCAACCTCACTGGTGATCATGTATACACATCAAACCATAAGAAGAAAATACTCCACACCCATTAGGATGGCTATAATCATTAGAAAGAACCAATGTTGGTGAGGAGGTGAAGAAAATTACAATCTTATTCATCACTGGTAGGAATGTAGAGTGATATTAACTACTTTGGTAAACAGTCTGGCCCAGCATTTCCACCTGTAGCCAAAAGAATGAAAATATGCCTGCATAAAAATCTGTACATGAATATTTATACCAGATTATTCACAGTAGCCAAATGTTCATCAATAGACAAATTGATGTGGCAAAATGTGTTTTTTCCATACAAAGGAATAAAATTTGGCCATAAAAAGAATGAAGTATAGATATGTGCTACAATACAGATGAATTTAGATAGTATAGTATGTTAACTGTAACTCAATGAAGTTGTTTTTAGAAAATCAACAAAAAATTACAGGATAGACACAGGCAATACTAATAGAATATTCCTTTTAATTTACATTCCTTGGTCTCAACCTGACAGCTTAATCAAGAAAAGCAAAAAGAACCATATTTTCTTGAGAAATATTGATCTGTGCTTACTAATTTAAGAATAAAATGCTTATTTATTATGTTAAACAAACAAACACCTTGATTACCATTTTTAGGAGGTGAACGAATGGCAAAGGCAGTTAAGTCAAATCAAACACACACACACACACACACACACACAGAGCAAACCTAAAATCTGCTCTGACCAGATCTGAAGCCTGGCTTTACTACAACAGCTACCAGTGTAAATTAAGTTGATTGGTATCTTGCAAGCAAAGGATCTGGTATGAGCCAATGCACCTTAAGAAATGTGATGTCACTTTTTATAAACTCTTTCTACCGGATACTTAATGAGTTTGTAAGAAAGTTACTGTTCTGGTTACCTAGTGCCACTCTGACAGAAATATACCAAAAATGGGATGGCTTGAACAAACAAGAGTTTACTCTCTTAGAGTTTGGAGTCTTTAAGTCCAAGTTCAAAGTGCCAGGTTCTAGGAGCTGGGTGAAAGCCACTCAACCTTAGCCACCGGCGCTAGAGGCATTTCTTCACTCAGACAGCTGCTGGCTGCTGAGACTGACAAACCCAAGGCTGACAAGTAAAAAGGCACAGTCCTGACGTTACCAAACCACATGGCAGGCCATTAATTTAAGTCCATTTTAAGTCCCAAGGTCAGCAGAGCATGGCAGGCTGCTGAACAATGACATAGCTACATGCAGGGTCCAAACGTGCCATAAACTAGAGACTATCCCCAAAGCTTCTCCTTATATACAGGAAGTGGCCCACATCCCAAAGGCAGCTACTCAGTTGCTTGTAGTAGATCCCACCATGGAGTTGTTTGCCAGTCTCATCATGGGGAATAACTACCACCAGCTGCCCAACCACTCAACCAGGCCCAGCCAAGTTGACACACAAACTGAACTACCACAGTTACTTTCTGAGGTTTCTTTATAGATCAGGTCCTTGAGGGCCATGGCAAGTTTAACAGTTATAATTACTAGTGCCATGGAAGAACAAGCAGGGGCAAAGAAAAGAACAATTGGGAGGACAGCCAGAAAGTCTAAACTTTCCCCTAATTACTAAGCATGCATGGTGTCATAACAGTCCAACATGCCAAATTTAAAAGAATTTCACATATCCAGAGTCCAGTGAAACTAGCAAGAAAAATGGAGTCAGAAAGCTAGGTACAATGTCAAGTCAAATGGTCTTATGTACCAAGTGACTACTAAGAAAACAAGAGAAACAGTACAGTGAAAACAACAAACAAAAGTACAGAAAGGCCTCTATGCTAGCTTTTAACTTCAAGTGTCTGAAATTTGAAAATGTGGAAGTCCTTGGAAACATCTCCATATGGTGAATTTAACAAATGTGCACCATAGTGTTCATTTTCTTCTCAGTATTAGCACTGGAAAGAGACCTCATCTATAGGAGATCTTGCCCTCTAAAAATTTCTCCAAGTGGTAAATTCAACAGATCATCCAGACCAGTTTTGTTTACAAGCAACGTTTACAGAGTTTTCTTTACAAGCAGACAAGTTGGCTATCCAGACTTTCCACCAACAAAAATAGTCACTCTTAGACTGTCAGATGGTTGACATCTCCAAAGCTAGCAATATTTCTGTTGGGGTATCTACAAAGGTTCATAATTTTTGTGATATTCTCCCCCAAAAACTACAAGTTGACCAAAAGTACACTGGAGAGTATGATGTGTGCTCTGCTGCCACCCTTTGGATAGGGAAGCAAGTATTCTCGCCAAACCAAAGAATAAGGAAATTTATGACATGCAGCTTTAGTTATCATCACAAACAAGTATAATGACCATAAAACAAAACTGCTTCCAAGTTAAACTTCACATAAAACACTACCGGATCCAGTTACTTCTTCATCTACATAAATATTATCCATTATATCAGCTAAAATCCCAAATATAGTACTGACAGAGAATGATTCAGTAAGAATAATCGCACACACGTGTGTATATTGTATATTGACATACTCTTAAGTCAATATGTATCACTGTCATGTATTTAGTTTTGATTTTCATAGTATAACTACACAAAATAACTTTTCTCAATCAGAACAAAGTTCCTAGAAATCAAAACATCAGATATACGTACAATCCTGCTTATGGTGAGGCTTCCAGTTTCTGAACTGGATGGAAAAAATATTCCCAAATGAAAAAACTGATATCTTTTATTATTATTATAAATTTTTTTTTTTTTTTTTTTTGGGGGGGAAGTAGCAACCAAACATGCTCTTTAGAGTTACGGTTTTTTCAAGTCTATTTCATAGTCTAGATCGTAGGTGCCCACCAACCTGTCTCCATGCAGGGATTGTACAGAATATGCAATGAGATGGGAGAATACTGAGAAGAAATAAGTTTGAATACTGACTCAATTAGCTTATGCTTGTTTTTAAATAAACAATCCCCCATAACCCAGAGGAGCTCTGGTAGCGTAGTACCTAAGGCACTTGACAGCTAACCAGAAGGCTGGCTGTTCAAACCCCCCAGCCACTCCTCGGAAGGAAGATGGGGCAATCTACTTCCGTACTGATACTGCTTTGGAAACCCAAGGAGAGGTCGCTATGAGTCAGGCCGACTCGATGGCACATAACAACGACAACATATCCCAGAGACTCTCAGAATCTTCAAAACCCAAGGAAGTTATTCCTCAAAAAGACTTAGTTTTAAAAAGCTGATGCATTTTGATTTACAGAGTAGTTTCCTAGGAGGTGGAACTAGTAAGAGGCAATCAGTAGAGGATGGAATGAGAAGGGGCTCCTAATATAACTGGGGGGTAAAAGCTCAGAGCTGAGGAGAGAACAGGCATCCAATCCCAAAGGATGGAAAGTTTGAAGCTTAAGAGGATGTTAGGACAAATTAACTGCTTGAACCCAAAATGCCTGAAGGAAATCCTTAAAGCAAGATGTGGAGGGCAAAGCAATGACCTTAAGATAAGCAGCTATTTACCTTCCACTGCAGATCAGAAGGCTGGCGGTTCAAACCCACCAGCTACTCCTCGGAAGGAAGATGGGACAATCTACTTCCATAGTGATACCGCCTCAGAAACCCAAGGAGGGGTCGCTATGAGTGACTCCACTCCACTCCACGGCACATAACAACATCGCAGATAAAGAAGATAAACACTCATTAAGCAACCTTACAGTACAGCACCAAAGTGAGCAACCTTATACTCACCCCTGTATAACATTACAGAAAGGATGAAGTAGTAAAGTCTCTTAAGAATATAATTTTGTTATAGGATTCTAGAATCCTATATACTTCCTACGGGAGCTCTGGTAGCACAGTGCCTAAAGCACTTGACTGCTAACCAGAAGGCTGGCAGTTCAAACCCACCAGCCACTCCTCGGAAGGAAGATGGGGCAATTTACTTCCGTAGTGATACTGCCTCAGAAACCCAAGGAGGGGTCACTATGAGTCGAGTCCGACTCGACGGCACATAACAACAACAACAACATATACTTCCTACAAAAATAGAGCCTGACAAAAACATTTTTGTTTGGTGGATTTTTACCAAGTTGCTAAGTCTGAAATACTACTTCAGAGTTGGTCTTGGCCTCTTACGCCTTTTGAATCTCCACCTATACCTCTCATTGGTTTCCCTGTGTACCTCTCCCTACTCCCTGTAAGGGAAACTTTAAATTTCCAAATTGTTTTATTTTAAGACACCTGACAGGGAAGAGGGACAGCACAGAATTATTAGATGTGGCTTCTTTAGAGATTTAAAGGATACTTTATAACTCTTGATGTTTGGTTTATGCTAGATTTAATACAAGCAGGTTAAAGATTTTCCAAACAAGATAAACACTTGCCTATCTGCCCACCCCACGCCCAATCCAATCAAAGTTGTTAGACCAGTCTGTGTAAACAGTGAAATAAAAATAAGGAAGGTAAATTTTTTTCATCTTCAAGTACAGAAAACACCCCTAAAGGGAGAATGAGAAATAAACCTCTCACTAAGGAACTGCTGGCTACACAAACTACCACCTTTTAAAATTTTAATAGTTTTCATCTACTCTTCTGCTTTGTCACTCTATATCTCTTTTCCAAAATCAAAAGGCTCCCACTAAAGAAGCTCCAGTGAATCATGAGGTACAGCAATGACTCACATGTAGTTGGTAAAAAAATGGACAGAACAAGTCACAACAGAACTACGGGGCCTGCAAAGCTACCAGGGCCTCAGCTCTCAGATTCCTTCTTGTTCTCAACAGTTTTAGGACATTTTCCCTATCAGAAAAGCATTCCTCAATGCTTCCACCCAGAGGACAAACTTCTCAGAAACAAAATATCTGGGAGACAGGGGGAAGTAGTAGTTGTAAATAGGCTAAATATGAACAGTAAATGTAAAACTAGACCAAAAAACCCAGGAAGGAAGAGAATTTAAAGAAACAGCTGACCGTTTCCCCTTCCCTCACTCTCAACAACAGTCTCCAGATAGGAAAGGTTTCTCTTCCTTGGAAAGAGAAACATGTATATGTTACTTGGATTGTCAAGACTGAATGGTGACTAAAAATTAATACTCAAGGTAACCAGAGTAAAGTCTGGCATGTGTTGGTGATGCAGTCAGTCATAAGGATGACCAAGCAAACAATAAATTCTAGGCATCCTTCAAGGAGGAAAAGGCCTGCAAAGATCTTATCAATAACGGTTACCATTGACAACGCTCAATAACATTTTAGAAAGGGAGATAAAAAGCTCAAAAGAAAATGTGGTTCCCACAAGCTTGTCCACTGACCAGTTAGCATAAGAACCCCTGAATCCTTGGAGAGATTTCTAAACACCAAAACAAAAACGCTCAACTACGAATAAAAGATCCCCTCCCCTCCATTCTGGCTCAAGTTCTTGAATAGACAGGGTAGTGGTGGCTGGGGGTGAGATGTCTGAATTTTCAAATACCAGTGATTCTAACGCATAGCCAAGGTCCAAGGTTAGGAATCACCGTGCCTAGTTTGTTTTCTGTGTTTTAGTCAGCTAAAGGAAAAGGGCCTCTAAGATCTCACACTCACCTGAAGAGGAACAAACCCAGAGAGTCCACATGCTACAAGGAAGCTGCTGTCATTTACCTAACATAACACAACCACACTAATTATTACAGCTCAGAGACACCCAACGTTTGCCAGGCAGAACATGCAATACCCATCTAATGCCCTGACATTTACCTCCCACCCACCCCTATGTAATAGAACTACTTTCAGGCTAGGACCAGGAACATTAGAATGCCCATTATGTTTCTAGATGAGATTTAGAGTATGTGCCCCCAAAGAAACTTTCATAGTATTTGATGAAGAGGTGGTGCCTAGAATATAGAGGGTCAAAATTTCCACCACAGGTCCTCTTTTAAGCTTACAACCTCAGGTCTCAGCCTGATCATTTCTGGGAAAGTGTAAGCTACCAGCATGGTAGCTTAGGGGGGGAAAAAAAAAAAAACACCAGTTCTTTCCCAATTTCTACTCAATTCCAAAACTGTATTTTATTCATGGTGGGTTTTCTATTTGCTTTCTTCCACAGAGTACAAAAAGCTAAGTTTAAACTCTAAAACTAAGGAGCTCTTTTGATATAGTTATTATGCGAACGGAACAGACGGGCGGTAAGTTAACACAGGTTTTCAGAATCAGGCAGATTTAAGTTCATGTCCCCACTCCACAATTTTAATGGCTGTGTGACTTCAGGCAAGTTACACAGAAACCCTTTCAGCCTCAGTTTCACCATTATTGGATTACCGAAACCAAAACCCGCTGCTGTCTAGTCAATTCTGACTCAGTGACCCTGTATGACAGAGTAGAACTGCCGCAATACAAATCTTCCCAGCCGCTGACTGCTGCATCTCTCTCTCATGGAGCAGCTGGTGGCTGAAACTGCCACCCATTCAGTTTGCAGCCCAGTGCTTCAACCATTGCACTATCAGGGTTCCCTGTTATTGGATTCTGGTACTAGCCAAATCTTCCAGCAGAACAAAAGAATCAAACCAAACAAACAAAAATAACACGGCCCCAACTAATATGGCCAGAACACTGCAAACACTTTCTTTTTTTTTTAAAGTAATTTATTTTAAGCAGAACTATAGTTCCTTCTAAAAAGCTTACATGATTTTCTCCTACATCTGTGTCTCATGTTCCAGTCTAAGTGTTCTGGGTTGAGTATTCTGATATAAGCCAGGTTCAGTCACTTCTATCTGGATCTCAGCAACTTCCAATGTTTCTCTTTCCCCAAGCATCAAACTAATAAGAAATTGCTTACACGAGGCCTTTAAGCCTCTTGAGGGTCGCGATCACTTTATTACTAAGCAGGGACTCAAACACTGGATGAATAAATAAAGAGTTAATTCCTAACATCAAAAATATATATTCTCCTTAAACCAGACACCAGAAATTTATTCTAAACAATCAACTGGAATACCAATTTAAAACTTTGCCAGAAAATGCCTATGTGCCCCCTGCTTTCACTCAACTAAAACGCTTAAACCACCCTGTTGTTGTTAGGTGCCGTCAAATCAGCTCCAACTCACAGAAACCCTATGTCCAACAGAACCAAACACTGCCTGGTCCTGCACCATCCTGATGATTTTTGCTATGCTTGAGCACATTGTTGCAGTCACTGTGTTAAATCATCTCATTGAGGCTCTTTCCCTTTTTTGCTCTACTTTATCAAGCATATCCTTCTCCAGGGACTGGTCCCTTCCGACATTACCAATATACATGAGACGAAGTCTGGCCATTCTCATTTCTAAGGAGCATTCTGACTGCACTTCTTCCAGGACAGATATGCTCATTCTTCTGGTAGTCTATGTTATTTTCAGTATTCTTGGCTAAGCCCACAATTCAAAGGCAACAACTCTTCCTTGGTCCTCCTTATTCACTATCCAGCTTTCATGCATTTGATTCAAAATACCACGGCTTGGGTCAGGTGCACTTTAATCTTCAAAATCTTTGCTCTTTAATACTTCAAAGAGGTCTTTTGCAGCACATCTACCCAATGCAGTGTCTGTCCTCTGATTTCATGACTGCTGCTTCCATGGGCATTGTGGAGCCAAGTAAAATGAATTCCTTTACAATTTCAGACTTTTCTCAATTTATCATGATGTTACTGACTGACCCAGTTGTGAGAATTTTTGTTATGTTTATGAGGTGTAATTCATACTAAAGACTGTAGCCTTTTGTCTTCTTCAGTAAGTACTTAATCTTCACTTCCAGCAAACAAGGCTGTGTCATCTGCATACTGCAGATTGTTAATGACTCTTCTTCATATACTATAGCTTCTTGGATTATTTGCTTGGCATACAGACTGAGTTAAGTATGGTGAAAGGACACAATCCTGACATACACATTTTCTGATTTTAAACCAGCAACATCCCCTTGTTCTGTTCGAACAACTACCTCTTGGTCTATGTACAGGTTCCTCATGAGCACAATTAAGTGTTCTGGAATTCCCACTCTTCACAATGTTACCTAGTTGAATGTCTCTGTATGGTCAATAAAATACAGGTAAACATCTTTCTGATATTCTCTGCTTTCAGCCAACATTCACCTGACATCAGCAGTGATATCCTTCACTCTGTGTCCTCTTCTGAATCTGGCTTGAATTTCTGGAAATTCCCTGTCAATATACTGCTGCAACAGTTTTTGAACTGTCTTCAGTGAAACTTTACTTGTGTGTGATATTAATGATACTGTTCGATAATTGCCATTTTCTGTTGGATCACCTTTCTTTGAAATGGGCACAAATATGGATCTCTTCCAGTTAGTTGGACAAGTAGCTGTCTTCTAAATTTCTTGGCATAAATGAGTGAGCAACTCCAGTGCTGCATCCATTTGCTGAAACACCTCCATCTATTCCCAGAACCTTGTTTTTTGGCAATTCCTCCAGCACAGCCTGGACTTCTTCCTTCAATTCTCAATCATATGCTACCTCCTGAAATGGCTGAACATTGACTAATTTACTTTGGTACAGAGACTGTGTATTCCTTTTTCTTTTAAATGTTTCCACCACCATTCAATATTTTGCTCATAGAATCCTTCAATATTGCAACTTGAGGCTTGAGGCCCCCCCCCCCCCCGTTCTTTCAGCTTGGGAAATGCTGAGCATGTTCTTCCCTTTCACTTTTCTAATTCCAGGTCTCTCTTGATATCACTCCAAACTTGTCTGATCTGTGGTCACTGGTGTTCAATGAGTCAAATCTATTCTTCAGATGGTCTCTAAATTCTGGTGGGATATACTCAAGGTCGTATTTTGGCTCTCATGGATTTGTTTTAATTTTCTTCAGCTTCAAATTGAACTTGCATATATATAATTGATGGTCAATTCCAGTTAGCTCCTAGCCCTGTTTTGATGATATCGAGCTTCTCTACTGCCTCTTTCCCATAGAGGTAGTCGATTTGGTTTCTGTGTGTTCCATCTGTTGAGGTCCACATAGTCACTAGTCATGTTGCTGAAAAAAAGTATTTGCAATGAATAGGTCAATGGTTTTGCAAAATTCTATCACGTAGCCTCCAGCGTCATTTCTTTCACCAAAGCCCTATTTTCCACCTACCAATGTTTCTTCATTTGCATTCCAATTACCAGTAATTATCAACACATCTTGATTTCACGGTCAATTTCAGACCTCAGAAGTTGATAAAACTCAATTGCTTCATCTTTGGTTTTAGTAGTTAGTTGGTGCATAAAGTTGAATAAGTCATATTAATTGGTCTTCCTTCTAGGTGTATGGATATTATCCTACCACTGAGAGCACTGTACTTAAGGATCGATCTTGAAATCATTCTTTTTGACCATGAATGCAACTCCATTCTTCTTCAATTTGTCATTCCTGGTCACAGACCACATGACTGTCTGATTCAAAATGGCTAATACATTCCATTTCATTTTTGACAACTTCCAATTTTCCTGCATTGTATATGTTCTGTTTATTAATGTTTGCAGCTGTTTCTTCTCATTTTGAGTAATACTCCATTAACAAATGAAGGTCCCAAAAGCTTTAATCCATCCACGTCATTAAGGCCAACTCTACTCTGAGAAGATAGCTCTTCCCCAGTCATATTCTGAGTGCCTTCCAACCTGAGGAGCTCATCTTCTGGCACTATATCAGATAATCTTTCAATGCTATTCATAAGATTTTCATTGGCCAACTTTTTCATAAGTAGATGGCCTCATCTGTCTTATTCTGGCAGCTCCGCTGAAACCTGTCCACCAGGTGTGACCCTGCTGTTATCTGAAATAACGGTGGCATGTTGTTGTTGTTATGTGCCGTCAAGTTGAACCCAACTCATAGTGACCCCTCCTTGGGTTTCCAAGGCAGTATCACTACGGAAGTAGATTGCTCCATCTTCCTTCTGAGGAATGGCTGGTGGGTTTGAACCGCCAGCCTTCTGGTTAGCAGTGAAGTGCCTGAGGCACTACACTACCAGAGCCCCCAACAGTAGCATAGCTTCCAGCATGACCACAACAAAGCATCGAATGAGTGGTGGCAAACTGCCCTACTTTCAGCCTTTCATGGTAACAAAACATTTCGAGAGTATCTACTTTCATCACTCTGAATTTTTATAAACCAGGTACATCATTGCCTTGATGCAATGCCCCCAAGGATCTATGATGCAGGTTAGGATAGATGGAGCTGTCTTTTGTAAAGAGCTTGATTAAAATACCAAACCAGGAGGGAGAATTCTGTTGCTGCTCAAAGGGGCTAGACAAAATTACTTGAAAGTGGGTTTATAAAGTGACCTTATAGTTAGATGCCATTACCAGATAGGAGAAAGCAAGATCTGAACATACTGAGATGTTAAAACAGCCTCTACCCTAGGGAATAGAATTCACATGTTCCAGAATTTTTCAGCAGGAAGTTTGCAAAGATTCTTAGTGTTTTATCCTCAAAAGTACTATGATTATTCCATAAAAACCAGGTAGAGTTATTATTTTCTGTACAATTATAGGCATTTGCTTTGGCTTACAAAGAAAAAAGATTAAATATCAATCATAACCAGTGTAATGGATTCAACACCATTGACTACAAGGTTCTACTTAACTCCAAAGAACAAAACTCGCTGCCATTGAGTCAATTCTGACTTACAGTGAACCCCACTGGGTTTCCAAGGCTGTAAATCTTGACGGAAGTAGATTGCCCCATCTTCCTTCCATGGAGTGACTGGCGGGTTTGAACCACTGACCTTCTAGTTACAAGCCAAATGCCTTATCCACTGTGCCACCAGAGTTCCTTGGGACCCTATAAATGATAGAGGCCATTGCTGGGCAACAGAACCACAGCACTTAGAAGTCTTATTTTTCTTGACCACTGTGTTAGATTGGGTTCTCTAGAGAAACACAAAAACCAGCAAAGTGTATATATATATTTATAGAGAGAGAGAGAGAGAAATTTATCTTAGGAAAAATGGCTCACAAGCGTATAGAAGCCGAAAAGTCCAAGTCTCTGGAGGAGATGGGGCTTGCGGCTGCCTTGGCTTCCGCAAGCACAGGGAGATTCGAGAGATTCAAGCTGGCATGCAGTACACTGGTTGTTGACTCCAACAAAAGACGAATCCGGG
>NW_006921643.1:3301264-3318230 GCF_000298275.1 Orycteropus afer afer
TCCAACCCCTCAAGGAATGCAGCTCTTCCCAGAATGTCCTTGGATATCTTGGAAGCAGGCCACACCCCTAGGGAAACTCCCCTTGGGCAGACTGGCCACTCAGAACACAGCCATCTGATCCCATCATGGGAACAACCACACAGAACTGGGGTCCAGCCAAGGTGACACAGAGCTCCAACTATCACAACCACTATGGAAATACTTTTCAAATAAACTCATACATTTCATGTTAATCTTTCTAATACACAAGTTTCTAGGAAGGGATTAAGCAGCAAGTTATTTCCTTCACCACTGAAGCTCATTAGGAATAAACGTGTAGTACCCAACGTCTTCCTGTTTTCTTTTTATCTTTGCGCCTGGGCCTTAGCACACCTGCTCCCTCTAGTAAATTGCAAATCTTGAACAAGAGCCCTCCTTTCAGAATGGAATGGGAAATGTTTCTAGTCAGGCAAAAAAAAAAAAAAAAAAAAAAAATTGCTACAGAGCTAGGCAATGTGGTATCAGAGTCAAGACAACAGGCTTTGAAATCAGAAAAATGGGAACAGAATCTGGCATTACTCCTTAGTAGGCTGTGACATCAGGCAAGCTACTTAATCTCTTTGTGCTTCAATTTCTTTATCCATGAAATGGCAGCAACAGAGCTATCCTGCAGTTTTTTTTTTTTTAAATACTATGCTGTTCATTTACCCATCTTCAGAAAACTAGTTTCACTGCTTGACTAAAACACATCTCAGCCATGATCCTCTAACTTGGTATCTTTCCTGAGGATCCAGTCCAGCCAAAAGGGCTAGAAAGATGGCAGAAAATGGGAGTAGCTGGAAAGTAAGATAATTTATTTCAGTAAAAAGTTAATGGCATCACAGATATTTAGGAATTAATGTTTGAAGATTAATACAAGTATATTTTAATTACTTGCAAACTAAAGTTTATTTAGGCAGAAAGGCAAACTCATATTGCCACTGTCTTACGTTCAGCCACGTCAACTTTACCAACAGGGCACACATAAAGTTCTGCACTATGTCAACACACTGATAGCTCACTGACCATCAAACCAACACAAAGCTTTTGAATCCAATTTTAGATTAACTGGCTTTTAACCAAGAACAAATTTCAATTACAATTTCAAAGCTGCAAATTAGCTACAACTCTATTTCATAACTGCAGCAGAGACACAGTGTCAGCCAAATTATACCAACACTCAAAAGTAACATTCTCCCTTGACTAGGCAACTAAGTGTATTAGCATGAAGGAGCCCTGGTGATGCTAGGTGGCCAACTGAACCCACAGTGGCTCTGAAGAGAAAAGACTTGGCAATTTGCTCCTGTAAAAATTAAAGTTTATTGCAAGCAGCCATCTAAATGCAACAATGGGTCTTTCCTCGTCCAGAACAAAGAAGAATAAAGAAAACCAAAGATTATTGGAAACAATCAGTCCAAGTGACTGATATATGTGGTCCTCAGCCTATACAACCATGAGACAAAAAGATCAGATGGTGCCTGGCTACCACTGTCAACCACTCAGAGTGGGATCCATGGAACAGATCCTAGATAGAGTGGTAGAACAATGTGGAATAAAACTCAAAATCCTTTGGGGGAAAAAAAAAGGAAGGAAAAGGGAACAGGTTTGCTGGTCTGAGAGAGCCCTAGCTACCCTTCAGGTCTCGAATTGAACCCACACCAGTGGCTTCCAGCCAAACAAAAGACAGGCATATGTGGTGAACATTTACACTAGCTAGATACACACCTTGGAGAGAACAATCGTGGGAGACTAGAAGGGCTGTGTATGCACAGGGATAGTTCAAGGAGCAGGAGTGCATAGAGAGAAGGGCACAGGGAAGAGGTAACTATAGGAAGGAACTGGGAGGGGAGCTGTTACATTGTGGTAAATTGTAGTCAATGTCAGACAAAGTGTATGTGAACTGCTGTACGGAAAATGAATTTGCTCTGTAAAGTTTCACCCAAATCACAATTTTAAAAAATAAATAAATAAAAATTAAAAATTAAAGTTTAGAAAACCCTGTGGGATAGTTCTGCTCTGTCACGCTGGGTCACTATGAGTTGGAATCAAATCAACTGCACCTAACATGCGCACCAAGTGGTTTGTGATCAGTTGTTAACCTAAAGGCAGGTGCTTCACATCCACCCGGTAGACGTGTGGAAGAAAAGCCTGACTAGCTACTTCTGTAAAGATTACAGGCATGAAAACCCTAAGGAACAATTTTACTCTGTAACATATGGGGTTGCCATAAATCGGGCAGAATTGACAGCTGCTAACAATAATCACCTGAGAGTGGTTACACAATCTCTCACATTTTGACAATGTCTAACACCTCATTTAAGAGCCTATCCAAAACTCACCTCCCACTAGAATCCTGACCATAGTTATACGCTTACGCCACACCCCCTTTAACATATACTCTTGTTATTCTGTTCTTATTAAGAACAGCACTGGAAATGGCTCATTGCCCCAAAGTTGTGTTTCAGACCATGTCCTCATTTCACTACACAGTTCTTCCCATATGTCTAGTGCCCAATTCACATCATGTTTGATAAAGTTTGTTAGCTGACTGGTTATAGTAAGGAAACCTTAAAGGATTCAAGTGAAAACGGGAAAACAAAGATTGCAAGCCCAGCAACTCTGCATTAACAATATGACAAGAAGCAGTTGTCAGACACACGAAAATGTCAAGTCTTTTGTATCTGGTAGGAAGGACTACAACAAGAGTATAAAGACAGCAAAAATATATATTGGATGAAAAGCTACATGTCAGATAACTGGTGTTAAAAAGTCAAGTTATGAAACAGCTAAGATGGTCAAAAAAGGGGCAAAATAAGCATATAAAACACACACACTTACAAGGTACCTATTATACATAAATTACATAGATGAAAGAGCAGGATTTAAGAAAGGGCTTGATTAAAGCCCAAAACGCTTGGTCAGTCTATCAATTTAGAAGAAATCAAGTCTGTTTTCATCTTTGTAACCACAAGAGACTAATAATGAAACCACAGCTTTTAATCAAACTCAATTATGTTTTTGGGAAGGTGAGAATAAAGCAAAACCATTCTTTTTCTTATTCTTCATTCACTCAGGTTCAAAGAAAGAAAAAGATCTGTTCAGAAAGTGACAAAAATAGGAAAAAAGGGAAGTTTTCATTCCTGAACAGACAGAAGGCAAGGGTTCAAAGTGTGTCAGATGGCATAAACCAAAGCTGTTATCAGAGGGAAGTTCATCATGTTCTGCAAGGACAGGGCTCCAATAAGAAATCTCATACTCTCATAATCTTTCCAACTTGTAGAAAAGAACATTGGTCCTCACTAATTCCTCGTCTAAGACAGCAGGCTGTTGAATTAACACTCCTCAGAAGGAAGACTGCGCAATCTACTTCTGTAATGATACCACCTCAGAAACCCAAGGAGGGGTCACTATGAGTCGGGAACGACTCGACGGCAGTCGATTAATTGATTTTTTTTTTTTAAAATGTACCCTAGGTTCTATTCTGAGATCCCTGGAGAAAAGCCTAGATGCAAAAGACATTTCCTCAGCTGGTCAGACTGAGATGTGAATACAGGGGAAAAAGTTTCTTTCTCACTCTTTAAAAAGGATTTAAATCCATTTAGCCCTGCTGCAAAGCTGACACAATGTTCTCAGAACCAAACACCTTTCCAGCACAGGGGGCTGTGCTCAGCACACCTTCAACCCTAAGCTCAAAGAAATAGGGTCCTCTGTAATAAGTGTCTACCTGGGTGTGTGTGTGTGTGTGTTTTGGGGGAAGGGGAGGTAGCCTATGACCTACACAGAACCCTGCCCTAAGTGGTATTCTAATTAGGCACTCTTGCTTACCTAAGAATGTGTCCAGAGTATCCTTGGAAAGATAAGTGTATCTGCTATGACAATGAGAAGTCTGTCAAGATTTGAAATTCAAAGACAGAGTGATTGTTCATTAGGTTCACAGTACACAGAACATCATGCCAGAACACAACAGCTGTTAGGACTAGTTTCAACTTGAGGCAGGCACTTCAAGGGGACTGTACCCTTTCTCTCACCTTTCCGCTTCCCTTTACCACTTTCTCTGACCTCTTATTTCTTTCTCCTTTCTTTCATGGAGCAGACTTGATGTTATCTGTATCCTGATCCCTTAACTATATAATTCTCCATTACAGTATTTCTAAAGGACCAATGCTAGTGTATACAAAAGGAAGGGAGGAACATTTTCTATGCAGCAAAAGTGGTGCTAGGCATTTTTACCTGCACAATCTCACTTTTCACCACCCAAGATTGTTAGTAGTTACAAGTACAGGCACTAATGCTTGGAAAGAATAACTTGCCCTCATTAGTGTTGAGAGACCACTAAGACCTCTGTAGTTGTTCTACACTCTTGAGTAATTTTAAATATTTTTAATTCTTGACTTTTCTCTCTGGGGATCTTTCATCTGTGTAACCATTAGAGACAGAAAAAGAAAAAAGCCAGAAGTGAGGATGATAATAACTCTCTAAGAGTCTGAATCTTGAATGGTACAGCTATCAGTATAAAAGACTACAAAGCATCACTTTAGTTACAACAAGCACTCCAAGAATATTGAGAACTAAAGTAAAAATAAAAGTACCTGAAATTCAGTGCTGAAGAACATTTAATTGAATGTTTTATTAATCAACAATTTCCCTTAGGAAAAGTACTTAAAAACATGTAACATGTTTTAGTCAAACCATACAGATTAAATAATCTGTATTATTTACCTGGAAGATTAAAAGGTTTAAGTAACAATTAGAAATTCATTCAACAACCTCATAAAATTTGAACTTTTTAGTTGAACAAAATGTAAAGAATTTTGCAGAGATTTTTAAAAATATGATTCTATTTTGGGGCAAAAAAGGCCATGTGTGGCTTGGAAATTTTTATTTCCTTCAAAGTCACAATACATTTAAACTAAACAGTAGGCTTTAAAAATGCGCAAAGACTACAGTAGAAGACCCAAGCAACACTGATCTTCAGGCATGAGTGGAAGGCCATGGAGTTATCTAAGATCTAATTATATCTAAAATATACAAGGTTCCTGGCTAAAGAGTAAATTAATAAACAAATTCTAATATGCACAGACACAACTTTCTCAATTACTTTGTCTGTTGCTTTGCCATATTTACCATTTTCCTTGGCTAGAACAGGCTCTCATTATGACTTTATTACCTGAAAACTATAAAACTTCCAGCACTGTTTCTGGGCTTACCTTTCTCTCACACAGTACAGAGGGAAAAAAAACAACACAACACACCTAAAAACAAACTAGGCCATACATTATTCCATCTCCCAAATTTCACACCTAGTTTTCTTGTAAAATATGTTCACCTTATTCAGGATACCCATAACCATAGTTCCACTCAAATGCCTCTAGTTCTAGTTTTGGCTACATGTTAAGTTTGTCCTCATTAAGCCAACTGTGGAGAACATACCAGGAGTACTCAAAAACTAGGAACTACCACCAACTTTAAGTGAGGCTTATATACAGAAAAACAACTAGCTGGTTATTTTTACTGCCACACACAAAACTGGTATTCAATCAGGCTTATAGGAAACCTAATAGGCTTGTTCCAACCAGCTTGAATTCAAATCAAATGCGTAACACTCCCTTCAAGTCTAATGATGAACTATGATGCTGGCTACCATACAAAATCCTACAAATTCCTCATTATAGCTCCATTAATGTTCTTCAACAGATAAGGTAACATAAAAAAGAATCTATTACAGTTCAGATTACACTATGAGTAAATCTTACATTTTTTGAACACAAAATTTATCTATTGTGCAATATGGCACATTAGTTACAAGTCCTGGGTTCTGCTACATTATAGCTCTGTGCCACTTTGGACAGCAAATTATTTTAACCTCTCAGTCTCAGATCCCTTGTGTATCAAATAGTAGCAATACTTACAGTGAGGATTAAATGAAATAATGTATCACTTAGCACAGTGTGTATAACATACAAATGTTCAATAAATTATTGAGCTCACTTTACTCTATTCAGATGTCTTTATTAAGAGTCCATTTTTGCTGCTAGTTCCCTTCCAAGCGATATTGTATTTGGGTCATGCATTAAGAAGTAACCACATATTGACTATCTCAATTTCAAAATCACTATTATTCCAGCATATTTTGATAACATGTATAAATAACAAACCAATCTGATTCTTACACCCAGAGATCTACACTGCGGGGGGGGGGAGAAGGACCTTCATTTCTAAAACAGTTCTAAGAAAATCTAAAGTGTCTGACTTTAATGTCAAACAGAATAAACTTCAGAGTTTATTACCAAGAAGACCAAGTTTTTAAATTTTCACGGGATCAAGATACAACTAATCCTTGACATGGGGGTGGTGGTGAGCAGAGCAGAGACACGAATATCAATCACTCCCCAACTATATTAGGAGCTATGGTAGCATAGTGCCGAAGACACCTGACTGCTAACCAGAAGGCTGGCGGTTCAAACCCACCAGCCACTCCTCGGAAGGATGATGGGGCAATCTACTTCTGTAGTGATACTGCCTCGGAAACCCAAGGAGGGGTCGCTATGAGTCAGGTCCGACTCGACAGCACATAACAACAACCAGCTATATTAGCTTAATTCCGTCTACAATGTTCACGTTAAATTTATCATTCAGAAGAAAAGCTGTACCTAATAAATTAATTTTAGCTTGCTTTAAACTTATTGAACTTTGCTAAACAAAGAGATATAACCTTTAAAGAAGAGCTAGAAACAAATTTAAGAGTTTCCTTAATCAACCAGAAGAAAAGAATGCAGTTATTTAAGTAGTATTACCTTCATCGTCACGTCACTCAGATAACAAATGATAGCTGTTAATTCATATTTTAGATTGATTCAGAGAATGTAACATATGCAATTCTGATACACAAAGCTGCAAACGCAAATAAACTGTCATCTAAATTACATCCAAATGAATGAGAACAAATTACAGGTTGTAACGTCCAACTTTAAACAACACTACAACAACAAAATATAAAAACCAATGCTCAACTGAAGGCTTCAAGTAACACAACAGAAAATTCTAGTGAAATGAAAGAATCTGGCTAATTCCCGGTAGTGCATCATAATGGGTCATAACCTGTATTATCCCCAAAAGTACAGTATTCTCACACTTAGGGGATAATTATTCACTTTACCATGTGGCACAGAACCATATGTGTTCAAGTTCCTTTAAGATTATTAACTAGCCTTGATTATTCTATTAAATCCAAGGAAAAACAAGAGAATAAAAAAATAAATTGCCATCTTCAATTCATACCATAATAAATACTTGTTTCTACAGTACATTAAAGAGTGACCTAAAGCCCAAGTCACTGAATAGGACTAACTATCAGAAAACTCATTCCAAATTTGTCACTAATTTATTAAGAAAATAGCATGGCAAAACCAGTCTGTTAATCCCGGCCCTTTACTGGAATCAAGCACACCTCAACTCATATGTAGTAACAGTGAAGAACTTGAGGGTGGTCATCTTATCATTGCAAATCTAGTGGTCAATGACAAACCAGAATGTCTAATTTTTGTACTGAAATCAACTTTCCACTTGTTCTGGGGCAAGCCACTCTGCTAGTCTAAGAATGCACAAACACAAACCAAGAAGGTGTTGGTTTTTTTTTTGCCATTATCTGCAAGTGAAAAGTTTCTATGACTGAGAAAAGAACAAATAAAGTGAGAAAACTGGACTATTTCTGACACACTTTTCTCAGATGAACATTAAAGGTAAAAGCATACATGTCCTATTACTCTTACAACAGACACACCTACCGTTTCCTATAAAAATTTACAAGAGACTCAAACTTACTTAATTCGATCTGAATTTCAACAAGTACATCAGGCATATCTACAATGGCACCCCCAGAAATTCCAAACAAAGGTCAAGAGGACCCTGCAGCTAAGGTTCATATGGAAAGCTCCATAACCCACATTTCTTCGTAATATAAACATCTAGACATGTCAACCAAACCTCCCCTTCCCCCACCACTCACGCGTTGGCACTTCCAGTTCCTAAGTGGGACCTGGAACAGCTAACACCAGGAAGTTCCGAGATAATTAGAGGACTTGGGGAAGTCATCTTGAGGGAGATGAGACCCAGAGAAATCAGAGGGAGCCAGAGAGAGGCTGTCCCTGGCCACTTTTCCTTCCCGCTCCATCCAAACTTCATCCACTCAAGCCTCAAAGACCTGGGACGGGGAGGCCATTTTAATGAAGCCTGGCTAAGGAACGTAAAGAGAGGGGAAGAAAGGAAATCAGGAAAGGGCGTTCGGAAAGGCAGGTCTGGCCCTTCCCAACAGCGCTCGAGTTGGGTGACAGCACCTGGAGCCCGAAAAGTGAAGAGATATAATCAGGGCCTTAGGAAAGGAGAAAAGTAACGGTGTACTACCACGAGCGGGTCGAATAGTATGAGCCCGGGGAGCGCGGCCCTTTACCCCCAAGCGGGTCAGGCACCCCTTTCAGGGAGCACCGCGCAGACCCTCGCCCCTGAGTCGGGGGCCACTACCCAAAGACCCAGAAGGCGGGAGTTGACTAGTGCCTGGTTCTCCTCATCCGGCCATGCGGCGCGGGGGCGGCCATCCTGAGGGGTCCGGGAACCAGGAGGGCACGGGGGGGGCCGGACGTGGCGCTCACCCGCGGGCCGCCTCCAAGCTCTTGATGAGCTTCTTGATCTTCCAGATCTCCACGTTCCTATCGGCAGCACTAGGGTCGTCCGCCATCTTCTCGCCTCCTCCTCCCTAGAGCGGCCCGGCGGGGCCCGGAGACACCAAGACCACAGAGTTAGCGCCGCCGCTGGGGCAGAGCGGCCCCCTTCCTTGCCACCCTAAACTGCCCTCCTCTCCCCACCCTGCGCGGCTCGCCGCGTTGGTCGCCGGCTTTTCCCTCCCCCTGCTTACCTAAGGGCCCAGTCCTGGGCGGCAGCGGCTGCTCCTCCCCGGCGGCGGCTCCGCGGCGGCGGCGGCTCTGACGTAGGACACCGGCTCCCTCTCTCCAGGCAGCTGCATGTGTTGCAATCCGCTCACATGGGGCCTGTGACATCACTTCCGCTGCCAGGAGCGGAGTGGAAGGCGGCTGGCGGAAGGGAGGGGGCCGGCGGGTGCGGAGAGAGGAAGCTCTGCGCGCGCCGCGACTATCCATTGGTTCTTTGCACCGCTGCCTACAATGGGCCCGTCGATTGGCCACAGCTGGAGCCGCGCGGCCTTGTGAGGTAGGACAGTGGGGCGGGAGCTATTGCTTTCCCTTCCTGCCCTGCAAGCCGAGAGAAGGAAGCGGGCGGAAGCCAGTGGCTCTCGCGAGGACTTACTCAGAGCCCCGCCAAGCTCGAAGGGAGGTGGTTCTTAAAGGGCAAGGTGCGGGATCTTCGTCTGTTCTGTCTCTTCTATTTGATAGAGTACGATGTGTGCCTGAGCAGTCAGACCCTGTCATGCTATTTGAAGCCTGAGAAACCTCAGGCGCCTCGCGTTAAGAGGTTCCATTGCTGACGAAGTGCTTGAGCCTGCCTACGTCACGGCTGCGCGGACTAGTGTTCGGACTCTGGATCAGTGTGTCCTGTGGGGACCTTTTACCCCCTAGGCTCTTCTGAAGAGGCAGACGCCTCTTTGCTAGGCTTTGTGGGGTGGAAGAAGGCAGGGGCTGCCTAAAGTTGGACACCTGAGGTTTCTGACCCCATGAATGGTTTGGTCTGAGCTGTTTAGAGTCGAGATGGGAGAGAATGTTGAAATAAGATGGGCAGCTTTAAAAATAAGAACTTAATCATTTTGAGTTAGATTTTTTTTTAGTTGGCTACTTTCTGGCTACTGCCACCTACCTCAGTTAGTTTCTTTCAAATATTTGAAGCGAACAGTGTGCTATATTCTTTTTTTTCTGGGGATACAATGTAGACCCAAACTTACAAACTGCCTACCCTCATGGAGCTTACAATCTAGTTGGCTTTATTCTGATTTTTACTTTTATATAAATAATTGCACCAATATGTTGTTATGTGCCTTGGAGTCAGACCCGATCCATAGTAACCCCTCCTTGGGTTTCTGAGGCAGTATCACTACAGAAGTAGATTGCCCCATCTTCCTTCAGAGGAGTGGCTGGTGGGTTTGAACCGCCAGCCTTCTGGGTAGCAGTCAAGTGCCTTAGGCACTATGCTACCAGAGCTCCCTTGCACCAATACAGAACTGTGTTAAGTACTGCATCTTTGATGTGGTTTAAAACAACAACTATTAGCTACAGATTAGTAAGTAAGCCCATGCTTACAGGAAACTTCATACCTGTTAAACAAACAAAAAAGACCCACTGCCACTGAGTTGTTTCTAACTCATAACGACCCTATAGGACAGAGTAGAACTAACTGCCCCGTAGAATTTCCAAGGCTTTCCAATCTTTATACTTTCTTCCAGGAGGGACTGGTGGGTTCAAACCCCTGAGCTTTTGGTTAGCAGCCCAATGCTTTAACCACAGCACCACCAAAGTGACTTCTGTCCCTGTCAGGGATTATAAATTTGAAAAGAGGCTTTGATGCTGTAGGAAGGTGCTGTGGGGTTGGGGGAGAGACAAATACAAGCCATACCTAGAGTTAGAATCTTTGATGTGGTGAAATTGTTCACTACAGATTAGTAAGAAGGCACAAATAAACCTGTACTTATCTTATTGAATAGTCTGACATGTCACATGCAAGTGGTGATGTCAGTCAGGCAGGATTTGTGTATACTGTGAGTCATTTTTATATGTGATTTCAACTTTGTTTTCATCTTGGAGATGGGGGGGGGCAGTATCACCTTCATAAATAGGGAAACTGAGTCAAAGAAAAGTGAAAGACTTTCTTAGAGTCACAGATAGTTTATGGCTTCCAGATTCCATATTCATTGTCCTGTGCATTGTAGCATGCAGCCACTCTATTACCTATGTTTTCATGGGGTTGGCACTCAGATTTCCTATAGGGCAAGTCTTCTTTCCTGCAGGGAATGAGTTTTTCCAATAAAAATTTCTTCTTAAGGTTCCATTTTGTAATTTCATCTTTTGTTAACTCATTACATATTTATTGTACTTCTACTAGATGCAATTCACAGTTCTTAGTAATGAATCTTTTAAAAAGTAAATAGTTATATAAACACTGCTTATTGATTGAGTAGTAAGCCTTGGTGGTACATTGTTAAAGTGCTTGGCTGGTAACCAAAAGATCAGTGGTTCAAACCAATCAGCTGCTCTGGAGGAGAAAGATGAGCAGTCTGCTTCCATAAGGACTTACAGCCTTGGAAACCCTATGGGGCAGTTCTGCTCTGTCCTATAGGGTTGCTATGAATTTCTATTGACTTGAGGGCTGTGTATTTGATTTTTTTAATTGACTGACTAGGAGTTTACTGTGTCCCAAGGGTTTTCCTACTTCATTTCTCTTGCCTCATTTTCTACTTTCTACACTGGGTTGCCTTGATCTGCTTTTCCTGCTCATTTATATGTTTGTGATTATTGCACTGCTTAGGTCCATGCTTGATGGGTTTAAGCCTTTCTAGACCAGCTCACAAGCTTGCTTTTCTGTGCTTTCTTAAGTAAATATGGTGACATCCTAAGTAGGATTGCTATTTGTCAACCTCAGAATCCTTGAAACTTAGTGATTACCAAAATATGCAACTTGTTTTTTGAGAATATCCCAGACTCAGTCACTTTAACTGTATCCCAAAACTCAGCTGCTTCTTGTGTTTTTGTTGTTGGGTTCCATTCAGTTAGCTTCCACTCATAGTGACCCTACAATAGAAGGAAACACTGCCTGGTCTGGCACCATCCTCATAATCGTTGCCATCCTTGAGCCCATCTTCACAGTCATTGTGTCAGTTTATCTCATTGAGGGCCTTCCCCTTTTTTGTTGAGCCTCTGCTTTACCAAGCATGATATCTTCTCCAGAGAATGGTCCCTTCTGACAACATGATCAAATTATGAGAGATGAAGTCTAGCCATTCTTGCTTCTAAGTAGCATTCTGGCTGTATTTTCTCCAAGACAGATTTGTTGATTCTTTTAGCAATATATGGTACATTTAATACTCTTTTCCAACACCGCAATTCAAAACATCAGTTCTTCTGTGGTCTTCCTTTTTCCCTGTCCTGCTTTCACATGCATAACAGGCAAATGAAAATACCATGGCTTGGGTCAGGGCTTAGTCTTCAAAGTGACATCTTAGCTCTTGAACACTTTAATGAGATCTTTTGCAGCACATCTGCCCAATTAAATACATTGTTTGATTTCAACCAATAATTATATACCCAGCAAAACTGTTCCTCAAATATAATGGTGAAATTAGGACATTTCCAGATTAGCAGAAATTAAGGGTATTTGTTAAACCCAGACCAACCTTCCAAGAGATGCTAAAGGAACAAATGCTGGCAAAGATGCAGAAAGATTGGGACTCTCACACACTGCTTGTGGTGTATCATTTTATAACCACTGTGGAAAGCAGTATGCTGATTCCTTAAAAAGCTGGAATTAGAAATACCATTTGAGCCAGTAATTCCATTACGAAGTATATATCCTAAAGAAGTGAAATCCAGGACAAGAACAGATATATGCACACCTACGTTCATCATAGCACTATTTACAATAGCAAAAAGATGGAAACAACCTAGGTGCCCATCAGCAGAAGCATGGATAAGCAAATTATGGTATATACCCCCAATGGAATACCATGCATCCTTAAAGGATAATGTAGAATCTTCAAAACACCACATGTGTGGTAAACAAGTGCACGAAAGCCAAAATATGACCTTGACTATATCCCTCCTGAATTTAGAGACCATTTAAAGAATAGATTTGATGCATTGAACTAACACCAATGACCTAAAACCAGAGGAATTGTGGGATGACATCTAGAACATCATCCATGAAGAAAGCAAAAGGTCATTAAAAAGACAGGAAGGGAAGAAAGGCCAAAATGGATGTCAGAAGAGACTCTGAACTTGGAGGACGTTATGCTGAGTGAAATAAGTCAATCATAGAAGGACAAATATTCTATTCATTATTGTAAAAAGTCAAGGAAAGGTTTATATATGGAAGGAAATTTTCTTTGTTGGTTACCAAGGGTACAGGGGGGTGCCTGGAAGAGGTAAGGCAGGTGGGGGACAGCCCCCAGGCGGCAGGGAGCAGTGGCGGACAGGGCTGGCAAGAACGGGTAAGGGGTAGCCCAGGAAGCAGAGCAGCTGGAACAGCTAAGGGAGATGAACTTGACTATTGGTTTGTCGTACTGTGGTGCCTTGTGTGTTGCTCTGAGGCTGGAGGCTGTGCCAGGAGGGGTACCCATGGTGGACCAGTTTCAGTGGAGCTTCCAGACTGAGAGACTCAGAAGAGGCCATCCACATCTCAAAAAATTGGCCAGTGAAAACCTTATAAATAGTAGTGAAACACTGTCTGGTATATTACTGGAGAATTTTGTGAATAGTCCTAAAACATTGTCCAATAGAGTGCCAGAAAAGAGCCCCTCCGGTTGGAAGGCACTCGAATTATGACTGGAAAAGAGCTGTCTCATCAGAGTAGAACCTACCTTAATGATATGGATAAAGTAGAGCTTTCAAGGGCCTCCATTTGCTGAAGTGGCATGACTCAATATAAGAAACAGCTGCAAACATCCATTGATAATCAGAAAATGGAATGTACAAAGTATGAATCTAGGAAAATTGGAAGTTGTCAAAAATAAGATGGAATCCATAAGGATCAATATCCTAGGCATTAGTGAGCTGAAATGGACTGGTTCTGGCCATTTTGAATCAGATAACCATATGATCTACTATGCAAGAAATGACAAATTGAAGAGGAATGGGGTGGCATTCATTGTCACAAAGAATGTTTCAAGATCTATCCTGAAGTATAATGCTGTTAGTGATAGAATAATATCCTTACACCTACAACGAAAGCCAGTTAATACTACTATTATTCAAATTTATGCACCAACCACCAAATCCAAAGATGAGAAAATTGAAGATTTTTACCAACTTCTGCAGTCTGAAATTAATCCAACATGCAATCAAGATGTGCTGATTATCACAGGAATGCGAAAGTTGCATTATAAGTTGGAAACAAGAATCACTGGTAGTTGGAAATTTTGGCCTTGGAGATAGAAATGATGCTGGAGATTGCATGATAAAATTTTGCAAGACCAACAACTTTCTCTTTGAAAATACCTTTTTCAACAACACAAACTGAGGCTAAACACATGGGCTTTGCCAGATGGAGTACACAGGAAGCAGACTGACTACATCTGTGGCAAGAACCGATGGAGAAGCTCAATGTTTGGCCAAAACAAGGCCAGGAGCTGATTGGACAACTGACAATCAACTGCTCATTTGCAAGTTCAAGTTGAAGTTGAAGACAATTAAAACAAGTCCACAAGACATCCTGGATGTCAGAAGGGCCTCTGAAATTTGCCCTTGAATGGAGAGTAGCTAAAGCAAATGGAAAAAATGACAAAAGAGCTAAACAGAAGATTTCAAAGAGCAGCTTTAGAAGACAAAGTCAATTATTATAATGAAATGTGTAAAGACATGGAGTTGGAAAGCCAAAAGAAAAGAAAACACTTGGCATTTCTCCAGCTGAAAAAAGTGAAGAGGAAATTTAAGCCTTGAGTTGCAATATTGAAAGATTCTGTGGGCAATATATTGAATGATGCAGAAAACATCAAAAGATGGAAGGAAAACAGAAGAGTCACTGTACCAAAATGAATTGGTTGATGTTCATCCATTTCAGGAGGTGGCATATGATCAAGAACCAATGGTATTGAAGGAAGAACTTGAAGCTGCACTGAGGGAAGTGGCCTAAAACAAGGCTCCAGGAATTGACAGCATACCCACTGAAATGTTTCAACAATTGGATGCCGCACTAGAGGCACTCACTCGGCTATGCCAAGAGATTTGGAAGACAACTACCTGGCCAACTGACTGGAAAAGATCCATATTTGTACCTATTCCAAAGAAAGGTGATCCCACAGAATGTGGAAATTATTGAACAATATCATTAATATTACACACAAGTAAAATCTTACTGAAGATAATTCAATAATGGTTGTATCAGTACATTGACGAGAGAACTTCCAGAAATGTAAGCTGGATTCAGAAGAGGACGTGGAATGAAGGATATCATTGCTGATGTCAGATGGCTCTTGGCTCAAAGCAGAGAATACCAGAGAGATGTTTACTTGTGTTTTATTAACTATGCAAAGGCATGCGATTGTGTGGATCATAACAAATTATGGATAACATCAAGAAGAATGGGAATTCTAGAACTCCTAATTGTGCTCATAAGTAACTTGTACATACACTGGGAGGCTGTTGTTTGAACAGAACGAGGGGACACTGCATGGTTTAAAATCAAGAAGGGAGTGCATCAGGGTTGTATCCTTTCACCATTGCTTATTCAATTTGTACGCTGAGCAAATAATCTGAGAAGCTGGGCTATATGAAGAAGAATGTGGCATCAGGATTGGAGGAAGATTCATTAACAACCTGCGTTATGCATATGACACAACTTTGCTCTCTGAAAATGAGGATGACTTGAAACACTGATGACGATTGAAGAGTACAGTCTGCAATATGGATTACACATCAATATAAAGAAAAGAAAAATCCTCACAATGGGACCAATAAGCAGCATCATGATAAATGGAGAAAAGATTGAAATTGTCAAAGACATCACATTCTTCTACAATCAACACCAATGGAAGCAGCAGTCAAGATAATCAGGTGTTATATAGCATTGGGCAAATCTGCTGCAAAGGATCTCTTTCAAATGCTGAAGAGCAAAGATGTTTCCTTGAAAACTAAAGTGCCCTTGACACAAGCTATGGTTTTTTCAATTGCCTCATATGCATGTTAGAGCTGGACAATGAAAAAGGAAGACTGAAGAAGAGTCGATGCATTTGAATTGTGTTGATGAAGAATGCTGAAAGTACCATGGACTGCTAAAAGAACTAACAAGTCTGTCCTGGAAAAAGTACATCCAGAATGCTCCTTGGAAGCGAGAATGGCCAGACTTTGTCTCACCTACTTTGGTCATGTTGTAAGAAGGGACCATTCCCTGGCGCAGGATATCATGCTTGGCAAAGTGGAGGGACAACGAAAAATGGGAAGGCCCTCAATGAGATGAATTGACACAGTAGCTGCAATGATGGGCTGGCACAGGACCGGGTAGTGTTTCATTCTGCTGTACACGAGGTCGCTATGAGTCGGAGATGACTGGACAGCACCTAAGAACAATATCAAACAAGAGTGGGAGGGGAGAGGAGGGAACAGTGTTAGATAGGTAGAGACAAATATTGATTAGGGTGAAGGGAAGGGCAATGTACCAAATGTGAGTGATCAACATGGTGGCATTGAGGAAGATGAAGACATAAAGAAGTGGATGGAAGGTACAAACAAAGATGAACCCTTTTGCACATACAGTACTGCATTGTCAGTGATGGCAAACATTGATATATACGGATGGATAGATGGGTGCACAGGCTGAATGATTAGGTATGTGTGTGCAGGTGGGAGTGTGCCTGTGACCATGTATAGGGTTGGCGGACAATGTTTCTACAAGTGTATTTGTATGTTCTGTAAGAATTTCCATGTATATAATAGAGCTGGCAAGGGAAAGGTTGTAGTCACTTCTTGGCCACAGCCAGCTGCCCAGAGGGAGTAAATAGTAGGACCTATGGGCTTGGGACCATGGTTGCAGGGGACATCAAGTTCAAGTGGTATAACATACTACACAAAAACATTGTTCTATATCCTATTTTGGAGAGTAGTGACTGGGACCTTAAAAGCTTGCAAGTAGCCATCTAGATGCAATGATAGGTCTCTCCTTGTCCAGAGCAAAGAAGAATGAAGAAAACCAAAGACACATGAAACAATTAGTCCAAGGGGTGGTACACCACGCAATCCTCAGCCTATATCATTATGAGACCAGAAGAACTAGATGGTGCCTGGCT
>NW_006921643.1:3321949-3324712 GCF_000298275.1 Orycteropus afer afer
AGGCTCAGGGGTCCAAGATTATCTTCTGTGTCTGTGTTAATTGGTTTCCCTTTTCTTTGTTGAAGAGGGTCTGTGCAGTCTTTCTGCCTAGTCCATCTTGCCGGATCTCCCTAACTCTGTTTTATTGATTACGCAAAGGGATTTGACTGTGTGGATCATAACAAATTAAGGATAATATTGTGAAGAATGGGATTTCCAGAACACTTAGTTGTTCTCATGAGGAACCTGTACATAAACCAAGAGGCTGTCATTTGAATAGAACAAGGGGATGCTACATGGTTTAAAATCAAGTAGGGTGTGCCTCAGGGTGTACCCTTTCAGCATACTTATTCATTCTGATGATGCTGAGCAAATAATCCAAGAAGCTAGACTATTCAGGATTAGAGGAAGAACAATTAACAACCTCCAATATGCAAATGACACAACCTTGGTCGCTGAAATTGAAGATGACTCGAAGCACTTACTGATGAAGATTAAAGATTACAGTCTTCAATATGGGTTACACCTCATCATAAAGAAAAGGAGAATTTACAACTGGACTAATACACAACATGGTAAATGAAGAAAAGATTGACATTGTCAGCGATTTCATTTTACTTGGATCCACAGTCAACAACCATGGAAGCAGCAGTCAGGATATGAAACGTTGTATTGCACTGGGAAAATGTGCTGCAAAAGACCTCTTAAAAGTAGTAAGAAGCAAAAATGTCACTTTGAAGACTAAGGTGCCCTTGACCCATGCCATGATCTTTTCTGTTGCCTCATATGCAAACTGGACAATGATTAGGGAAGACTAAAGAGTTAATGCCTTTAAATTGTAATGTTGGCAAAGAATACCAAAAATACTCTGGACTGCCAGAAGAACAAACCAATCTGTCCTGGAAGAAGTGCAGCTGGAATGTTCCTTGGAAGTGAGAATAGCCAGAGCTACTTTGGTCATGTTGTCAGAAGGGACCATTCCCTGGAGAAAGATAGCATGCTTGGTAAAGTACAGGGTTAGCCAAGGCCCACTGATGGAGTGGGGTGCCTCTGGGAACTTGGAGTTAGTAAGTTTTTAACACTTGCCTGTGCAGGGCAGAAGCCAGGCTGAGTAAGGCTAGGACCAGAGAGAGGCCTGCCTACAGGCATGGCTGAGCAGCTGTCCTGATAAAAAACCTGTCAACTGAGTCATTCCCAATCCTGAATTGCAATGTTACTTCCGTAATAAACCCCATAATCATAAGTATAGTCTGTGAGTTCTGTGTGGCCACTGCAACGAATTTCAAACCCCACAGAGAAGTAGTGTTTTGGGAGGGACAACTGGTATCAGAATGGGTAAAATGTTTGGAGAGAGACCTATGTCTAACATCGCCTCACAGGAATCAGCTTTGGGCTGATGCTGATCTTGATTCTGCTTCCCCTTGTGAAGTTAAATAGGAGGTCTGACACCACCATGTCATTTTACAGGTACTTCATGGCATTACTGTTGGATTAAAAAATGTACGTAAAGTGCCTAGTATCATCACTGTTGTTACTTGCCTAGCAAGGATATAAGTCATCAATGAATGTTAATTCCTTTTTTCAGTTTTGTTTTCTCCTCTTTCACTATTTTCTATACTTATCTGTTGAAACCTGGGGAACTTTCACTTCATTCTCCAGCAGAAAATAAAGTGGAGAGACTTAAGTAGAGCAGATCCAAAGTACAATTCTTGGGATTTGTATTTCTGAGATTTGTTTTCCCGGTGGAAAGAGGAGCCAGTAAAATTGTTCTGTGGGATATTCACCCTGCTTCAGTGGCTGGTGTGTTAATAATTGTTAGAAATTTGTGGTTTTTCAGAGTTTAAAATGTTTGGTGTTCACAAACCAAACCAAACCATTGCCACTGATTAAAGATTGACTACTCTCAACCCTATAGAACTGCCTCATTGGGTTTCCAAGGCTGAAATTTTTATGGGAGCAGACTGCCACATCTTTCTTATATGGAGTAGCTGGTATGTTTGAACTGCTGCTCTTTCAGTTAGTATCTGAGTGCTTAACCACTGCATCATCAGGACTTCTTTAACTACATGAAGAGTGAATTTTTCCTCTGGGCTTAAGCATGTGAATAGTTATGTGTGTGTTTTCTGTGGCCCTGATTCTTCAAAGAGTTCCATGTAAGATTTTGTTTAAGAAAGGGAAGTGTTTCTGTGCCTATAGAAGTTTGAAAATGTCTGACTTTAGACTATCTCTGAAACACTTTAAGAAGTAAATCAGTAAGATTATCTAGTCTGTCTCAAAGCATAATGAATTTGAGGAATGCAGTTCTGTAGATTCCATCCTTAAACTATCTTACAGTAAGTAAAAGCCAACAAGACGGCTTAAGCTGTAGTTGTGTGAAAATCACTTGAAATACACAAGTGTAAGGTATCATTTAGTCTTTTGTGGACACCTAATGTTTATAAACTGTAATCTGTCATTGGGAGGAGGGACTTCAACCAAGAAATGAGACTTCCTCTTTAGGTGACTAAACATACACAAGATTTTGTCTTGTTAAATTAGGCAGATATTGGTCATTAAATGCTTTTAATTTGCCCTATGATTTCCTCCCCAGGGTTACAGGTGAGGAGAGACGACTCAGGGACGCCCAAAGCAGCAGGCCGGAAGAGCAGGAGAAAGGGGATAAAAGCCAGGAACCCGGACAGAAGAGCAGTCAGCCCCAGGGTTACAGGTGAGGAGAGACAACTCAGGGATGCCCAAAACAGCAGGCCAGAAGAGCAGGAGAAAGGGGATTAAAAGCCAGGAACC
>NW_006921643.1:3327437-3347729 GCF_000298275.1 Orycteropus afer afer
GGCTGCAATGATTGGCTCAAGTATAGCAGGGATTGTGGGGCTGGTGCGGGATTGGGCAGTGTTTCATTCTGCTGTGCATGGGGTCACTACGAGTTGGAAGCGACTTGACGGCACTTAACAACATGATATCCTCCTTTATCAAAGAAAGTAAAATTCATTCTTTTGCTCTCATTATTCTTTAAAAAAGAAAAAAAATTTTCCAGGGAAAGTGCACTAAGTCAGTCAATCTTCCCACTGCATGTATGCATAATTATATGGGAGAGATTTAAGTGACTGGCCATGCCTTTGAATCACCCAAGGGAAGCAAATACTTAATGTTTCCTTGTTTGACTCAACAAAAATAGCTAGTGAGATGGGTTACACAATGAATTGTGTCACTCAAATAATGTTGTTGTGTGTCCTCGAGTCAGACCTGACTCATAGTAACCCCTCCTGGGTTTCCAAGGCAGTACCACCAGGGAAATAGATTGCCCAACCTTCCTTCCAAGGAGTGGCTGGTGGTTTAAACTGCCAGCCTTCTAGTTAGCAGTCAAGTGTCTTAGGCACTATGCTACCAGAGCTCCCCACCCAAATAATGTATTGTAAATCATAACCCCTATAATAATTATTCAATGCAGCAAATCTATTCTTCAAATAGTCTCTAAATTCAGTGGGATACATTCAAGGTAGTATTTTGGCTCTCATGGACTTAATTTTCTTCAGCTTCAACTTCAACTTGCATATGCACAATTGATGTTCTACAGTTGGCCCCTGGCCTTGTTCTCATTGATGATATTGAGCTTGTTCATCACTTATTTCCACAGATGTAGTCAATTTGATTTCTGTGTATTCCATCTGGTGCGATGCACATGTATAATCACTGTTTATTTTGTTGTAAAAGGTATTTGCAATGAATAAGTCATTGGTCTTGCAAAATTCTATCATGCAATCTCCAGCATCATTTCTATCGCCAAGGTCGTATTTTTCTACTGATGTTGTTTCCAGCTTTCACATTGCAATCACTAGTAATTAGCAATGCATTTTGATTGCATTGGTCAATGACTGACGACCACAGGAGTTGTGGGAGGGCATCAAGGACATCATGTATGAACAAAGCAAAAGTTCATAAAAATACCACAACAAGAAAGAGACCAAAATGGATGTCAGAAGGGACTCTGAAATTTGCTCTTGGAGAGTAGCCAAAACGAATGGAAGAAATGAAGTAAAAGTACTGAACGGAAGATTTCAAAGGGCAGTTCAAGAAGACAAAGTACTGTTATAATAATGAAATATGCAGAGACCTGGAGTTAGAAAATCAAAAGGAAGATCATGCTAGACATTTCTTAAACTGAAAGAACTGAAGAAAAAAATTCAAGCCTTGAGCTGCAATATTTAAGGATTCTATGGGCAAAATACTGAATGATGCAGGAAGCATCAGAAGGAATAGTCAATATACCAAGAATTGGTTGACATTCAACCATTTTAGGAGGTAACGTATCATCAAGAAGCAAAGGTGATCCAACAGAATGCAGAAATTACTGAACAATATCATTAGTATCACATGTAAGTAAAATTTTGCTGAAAATAATTCAGAAATGGTTGCAGCAGTACATAATAGACAGGGAACTTCCAGAAATCCAAGCTAGATTCAAAAGGGGACACAGAATGAGGAATATATCATTGCTGATGTCAGATGGATCTTAGCTGAAAGCAAAGAATACCAGAAAGATGTTTACCTGTGTTTTTATCGACTATGCAAAGGCATTGACTGTGTGAAGCACAACAAATTATGGGTAACATTGTGAAGAATGAGAATGCCAGAACACTTAATTGTGCTCATGAGAAACTTGTACATAGACCAACCAAGAGGCAGTTGCTCCAACAGAACAAAGGGATGCATTAAAATCAGGAAATGTGTGTGTCAGCATTGTATCCTTTCCCCATACTTAATCTGTATGCTGAGGAAATAATCCAACAAGCTGGACTATATGAAGAAGAACGCGGCACCAAGACTAGAGAAAAACTTATTAAACCTATGCAGATGACACAACCTTGCTTGCTGAAATTGAAGACTTGAAGCACTTGATGAAGATCAAAGACTACAGCCTTCAGTATGGATTACATCTCAACATAACAAAAATCCTCACAACTAGACCAATAAGCAAAAGCACGATAAATAGAGAAACGATTCAAATTGTCAGGGATTTAATTTTACTTGGACCCACAATCAACACCCATGGAAGAAGCAGTCAAAAAATAAGACATCATATTGCACTGGGCAAATCTGTTACAAAAGCTGTCTTTAAAGTGTTAAGGAGCAAAGATGTCACTTTTAAGACTAAGGTATGCCTAGCCCAAGCCATTATTATTTTCAATAGTCTCATATGCATGTGAAAGCTGGACAATGAATAAGGGAAGACTGAAGAGTTGATGCCTTTGAATTGTGGTGTCAGCAAAGAATACTGAAAATATGATGGACTGCCAAAAGAACGAACAAATCTGTCCTAGAGTAAGTTCAGCCAGAATGCTCCTTATAATTGAGAATGGCCAGACTTTGTCTCACCTACTTTGGTCATGTTGTCAGAAGAGACCAGTTCCTGGAGGACATTATGGCTGGTAAAAGGTCAGTGAAAAAGGGGGAGACCGTCAATGAAATGGATTGACACAATGGGTGCAACTACAGGCTCAAGCATAGTAACAAATGTGAAGATGGTGCAGAACCTAGCAGCATTTCCTTCTGTTGTACATACGGTCACTGTAAGTCAAAACTTACTTGATGTCACCTAACAAATAATGATTTATAATCTTGAGAATGAGTTTTGCTTTTTTATATTAACAAGACAATATTAGTGTATGGTAAGTCAATCTCTTTTGAAATATGGAAGAGATTTAATAAGCAAGCAAATGGGGACAGAATAAAATAGATGCTTAATGCATGAACATCACCAAGGAATAAGGACCTCTCCCCAAGGTGACAAAGAAAGCCTTCCTCTAGAGCTGGGGCCCCAAATTTGGATTTCTAGCTTCTTAAACTGCGAGAAAATAAAACTTCTTTTTGCTAAGGCCATCCATATTTGTTATAGCAGGACTAGATAACTAAGACAGATTAGCTAATCTTTTAGTTCAATTCCATAAATATTTTTAGTGTAGTCTTCTGTCCAGCACTGGGATAAGTGTTGAGAAATTTGATTTAGCCCAGTCCTTAAACTTACGATTGTTTTTGTTGAAGGAGAGAGACATAGGCATGCTAACCAGTATAAAAGGATTAGTTGTTGTTTCTGGGACTGAAACTAAGTCAGAAATGAACAAGGGCTTGGAACATCCTTGTCATTATCAGTAAGCAAAGAAACTCACAAAGACTATTGAGTCCTGGCAAAAGGATTTAAGAACAAGTGGAAAGAGACCAACACAGGGCAGTCAGAACAATCTGAGCATCAGTAAGAATTAACTGCAATGGACTGATACATTATGTTAAAATCTGTAAGTTCATGATGATACCCAAGAAAGTTCACTGGCTTCACCTCAGATTAATTACAAAACCAATTCTTTCTGAAAACATTAACCTGCTTTTCCATATAAACTGTACTTCAGGCTAACTACATACTCACTATGAGGGAAAGTTTCTCACTACAGAGGTATTCCAACTACAAATGAAGAAGATAGAGCATTCTATTTCGTTAATAAAATTAGGTATCTAGGTAATGATCATTGGTGGCTGCTAGTACCACAAAAAAGCCAGCCAGAATTATGTACCTTTTGATAGCACACACTACCTATTATTCTTGCTGAAAGAGTGAACTTAGATACAGAGGAACATGTTAACAATGACACCACAAAAATATAATCTGCAAACTCTATAATGTAGGAGATACTACAGGACCCATAATCTATTTTCTTCAACATATAAACTACAAAGGGGAATTAAAAAAAGAAAAAAAAAAAAAAAAAGAGAGAAATCTATACATTGAAACTATTGGGAAAATTCAAATGCTTGTTATTTGATATTAAGGAGTTATTTTTGAGACCAGAAATAGATGGTGCCCAGCTGCCACTGTCAACCACTGGGAAAAGGATCACATTAGGAGATCTTGCAGAGTGCAAGAACAGTGTGCAACAAACTCAAAATCATAAAAAGAGTAGGTTTACTGGTCTGATACAGCCTGGTGAGACCCCTAATACTATGGCTCCTAGTTACCCTTCACATAAATTGAACTCACTCCCATTGTTTCAAGCCAAACAATAGACAGGCATATAGGGTGAACATTAACATCAGGTAGATACACTCCTTAGAATGATCAATCATGGGAGAACAGAAGAGCAGTATTTGCACAGGCAGATAGCTGAGGGGGCAGGAATGCATAGCAAAGACAGACACAGAGGAGATGACTACAGGGAGGAAGTGGGAAGAGAGCTATTATACTGTAGGGGAACTGTAGTCAATATCATGAAACAAAATATACATCAACTGTTGTGTGGAAAATGAATTTGCTCTGTACTTTCACCTAAATCACAATTAAAAAAGTAAAAATAAAAATGAATATGAGGCCAAGCCAGGGATAGTCACAGCTCTGCCCCTAACTAGTTGTAGACTAAGGAAGTCATTTAGGCTCTCCAAACCTGAACTGCCTACACCTCTATAAAATGAGGAACGTTGTAAGGATCAGATAAAATAATGTATTTGAAAGTCCTTTATAAAAAGCAAAATGCTCAACATAAAGTAGAATTGATAGTTATTCCAAAGATTCCTGAATGACAACCCCTAAGACACTTCTGGGGAACAGAGAGGCAAGGGAAGAAAGTGCTTTCCCTGTACAGTTCTCACTGCCTTCCTGGAGCTTCCAGAGACCTTCCACATTTGGGATGTCAGGGACAGCAGCATAGAAAACAAGGTGATTTTCAATATTGTATTCTGAGAGGCAGCCTGCAGGTTTTTGGAACAAAGCTCAAAATAATAAAAGACTAGGTTTACTGGTCTGTTAGAGACTAGTAGAATCCCTAAGATTATGGCCCTTAGTCAACTCTTCAAGCCTGGAACTGAACCCACTCCCAAGGTTCAACTTTCAGCCAAGTAGACAGAGCTATGAGGTGAATAATAACACCAGGGAAATATGCACTCTTTAGAACAAGAAACTCTAAGGTAGAAAAAGGACAGCATTTTCCCCAAGATAAAGCTCAGAAGGTAGAGAATGGATAGAAAAAGCCAAAGGGAAATGCTAATCACAGGGATGAAGTGGGAAGAGTGCTGTTACACTGTGGGGATTGCAATCAATGTCACAAAATGCATATGAACTGTTGAATGGAAAACCAATTTTTTCTATAAACTTTCACCCAAATCACAATAAAGTTAAAAGTTCGCTTTCAAATATGGAATTTTATAGAATAATCCTTTTAGAGGTATATATTCAAATTTTGAATAAAAATAATCCAGGAGGAGGTGGGGAAAAATAATATAAAAAATAAAATTAAAAAAAAAAGTTAATAAAAGAGGTAATTACTTGCTTAATTGAACATAAAAAACCTGGAAAATAAAGAGTATGAGCTTGAGTGAAAAGGGCCAGTATGGGCTGTATGGTGAAGAGAGGAGATGGGTAGACCAAGGATGCTAAGAAAATACAGGGGCAGGATTGAGGTGATGGCAGTATGGCAAGAAAGGTGAGGATGAGGAGGAGGGTAAGACTTGAATTATAGCCAATTAGGTTATTAATTTCCATTTAGTATATCTATGGTTCTTAACCCTTTTTTAGTTACAAACTCCTTCAACTAACCAGTGAAAGCAAGCAATGGACCATTTCCTAGAATAAGTAATATTCACAATCTTGCATTTTTATATCAGAGATTTATGGACCCCCCCCCCCCAGTCCACCCATGTGGACTCCCTACACACATCCCATCACTATCTCCCAACTCCCACCATCTGGTCCAAGGGGACCAAGAATCTTAGTTTATAAGCCTGTGATTGAAGTACAACATTTCATTTTCCTGTTTCCTGACCTCACTCAGGACTGTCACCTGTAATTATTAAAAGGCTTATTCAGTGTTAAGATATGGCCTCTTTAATATGAAGATTGTTTCCTGACTTGCTGTAGTGAAAACGTATTTGACAATGACTCATTGTATTAAGTTTAACCATATGAAATTGTTGACACTGAAGTTTCTGATCTACTGAAAAGGTCGTTTCATATGGTTCTACTTTCTGTTAAGACCACCTTCACATAATTCAAAGTGATGTCCATCACCCTATAGCTCTTCTGTCCTAGGGGCTTCTTTTCACTAAGTTCTGCATTCTCATACCAAAGGCCAGGAAGGGAGGCAAAAAGCTTTAAAAAAAAGCAGGATTAGGATTGACAATAGAGTTTGATACCCAAAACAGTGAAGTGTCTTTCCTTGAAGTTTATTTCCAAAATTTGGTTATTTTTAGTTCCTCTTTTAACTATAGAATCTCTAATATGTTACACTTAAAAATTAACCCACTCCTATAGATTACTCATTAAGAGTACCTTTATGAAATACAGATCAAAGCAGTGTCAAAACAAATTAACATTTTATTCTTTCTAGTAACTGATGCGCTGATAAGGACACATCACCTGTGTAGTAACGTGTACCTTAATTTGAGCATAAAGGAATAACTAGGCAAATTCAAAGGGTTATTCTGCAGAACCAACAGGCTATACCCTTCAAACGTCAATGCCGTAACTGAAAAGGCAGAGAAATATTATTAATGGAGGTAACTAAATGCCAATGTGAGATCCTTGATTTGATCCTGCATTCAATAAGGGAAATTTGAATATAGACAGTATTTTAGATAACATATCAAGGTGAAATTTACTGTTTTTGGTAGTTATGGGTAAAAATGCCTGTGCATACAAGATACATGTAGAAATATTTGGTTTGCAAACTACTAACCTATTAAAGGTAGGCAGTGTGAACTTATGGCAGGAAGGCCTGGCCACTGTAATACATAGGGGGGGTCACCATGAGTCAGAATGCCAATGACTTTGTTTGGTGTGTAGAGAAAAATGTGGCCAAGTGTTAATTGGTAAATCTAGGTGAAAGGTATTTATACTATTCTTGTAAGTTTTAATAGATTTGGAAATTCCAAAATAAAAAAATGATCTCTCTATATACTACAAATCATAGCTTTGCAAATTAATTTTTCTGGTCAATCATATCCCCTTGGCTAGCCCAGGAAAATTTTGGGCTACCTTTGTCTTTAAAATACAACTCGATTTCTCCTTGGATTTTCCTAATTTAGAACTTTCTATCTTTTACCAGTTAATTCTAGTTTTTGAATTTGGTATAAGTTGCCCTCCAGATGATCGTATAGTTATAGATGTGATTTTTTTTTTTTAAAAAGAAAGGATCTTAATATCTAAGATAAAAACTAAACCACACAGTTTTTTAGACAGTGGGGAAGAGACTCATTTATTGGTTACATGTTGAAGCATAGTTCTAGGTTCTAGGAAATAGCAGTGAGCATGTCTCTGACCTCAAAGGAAGGCCCAACATAAAGGGCAAGAAGCATGGGAATGACAAACTCATGGAAGGGATGCTCTTCTATGCGTACTTTATAACCTTATGGAAAAAAGTGAGGGAGATAGCCAAGTAGATATCTAAGACTTCCCAGCAAGGGAAAGGACCACAAGACTCAATTACAGTTGGAAGCTATGTAGATAAAGGAAAAGGAAGTGAGGGGCAGCTCATGTGAAGCACTGTAGGTTTTAGGAAGAGCTTTTAGCAGGGTAATGGTGTGATCTGACCTTCCTTTTAAAAGGATCATACAGCTTCTGTGGGAAAAGACCAAAGCTGCAAGGGCAAGAGAGTGGGGAGACTAGTTGAAACTTGAAGTAAGTGGTGATTTATAGTAAAGTGGTACAAGTGGAGGTGTTGATTCTGTATCTGTCTTGAAGGCTGATAGCATCTGTTGACTACTCTAAGAGCAATCACAGCAGTAATTTACTGAAATCAGACCACTTAAGGAAGAGGGAACATGAGGGAACCCTTTAAGCAATTATTACCACAAAAGGGTACCTAAAGAATAACAATTTCTTTTTGCCATTCAAGACTGTTTGCTATAATGGTAGCTTCATGGGTAGGTAAGTGAAATACTGTTACATGTTCACCTCTACTCATGGACAATTTGAGTAGCTGTAACCTAACTCAAATTCTGTTTAAGGGATGCTGGGTTCCTCTCCCTCATCATAAGGATAAATCTTGGTTAACATAAGCCAGTTTTTAATTGGGGTACTTTAGAAATCCATGAGGGACTTTTCTGTTATCACATTGACTGACAGACACTACATACAGGCATTTAGTGGGCAAAGGCCATCTAGAGATGTTCAATATCTTCCAACATGCCACAAAACAGTCCTCCATAGTGAAGGATCACTGCATATCCTATAAGGTCATGTGGGTGAAAACCTGAGCCTAGAATGTTTCACATGAATCACAGGACGCTTTTACATGTAAATCATTATGTAACTCATTTCTGTTAGAGTACTGATTTCTTACAGTTTTTTAAAAAATTACAGTATCTAGAAATCTCATAGTTTAATATTTGTAAATTTCATATCTAGATATCATTACATCCAACATTATAAAAGGAGGCATTATATCTCTGACGGGGTCTAAGCCCATGTTCTTGACTGCAAACTCCTGTAGGCATGGACACATGACAGTAACTCATGACACATGAGAAAGGACTGTTGGGAGACTTGGCAAGTAAATGTTAAGAAAAGAGACACCTTCTTTCTGCTTCTGTGGTTGTCTGCATGTGCTAACCAACTATAGCAGAAAACTTGGGACAAACCAATATACTGAGGATGAAAAAACAAAAATATAAAGAGCCTGGATTCATAAGTCACCAAAATCATACCTCAGAACTTATTTCTAGATAGTTTCTGAAACGGAAGTCAATTCTGGTTAGGTTTCTTGTTCCTGTGAACTGAAAGCAGCTGACAACAGTGGTCCTTGTTTTTATGTCAAGTAGGTATCTGGAGATACCAAAATCCCAAACTTACAATGGGGCACTACAAGAGGGAAAAACATCCCTCTGAACCAGACTTGCTCTTGGTGATACTGCTTATTACTTCATTATACCAGCCCTTTCCAATCTTAGCCAAATCCTATACTTCCTCAGAGTGACTCTAGGTTAGGAAACCAGGAAGTATGAATCATGTCACATTCTTAAAGCTAAACATCAGAACCTCACCCCTAACAAATGAGATCAAGATGCATTTCACATTTATTTTTACAAAAAAATCAAGAATAGATCAAAAAGAACAATCAAGGATGTAGGTGCCAGTCACGGAAGGTAGCTAGAAAAATATACCTTAGGAAGCCCATTACTACCTTGTTTTAAAAGCTGTACCTAACACAAGCAGCTTAAGTTTTCCACTGGTGAAGGTTCCCCACCCCACCTACCAACAAGGCATGGCTGGCTTGCAAGGCCTCACCTGAAGCATTCCATGTATACATGGGCCAGGATAGCAGTACTTGGCCTAACTAGAAGCATATCCCATTGGTCTCACTCCACGATGATTGATGGCTGACTACTTTCATTGTGTGTGAAATGGTTTCATTCCTTGAAAATATGACCGCTTCAGCACAAGACAATGTTAAGTCTTTATAATGATCAATACATTTTTCTCCCCTCCCCCCATTTACATGCAGCTGAAAAATGACAGGCTAAGGACAGAACATTGTGAACTTCGTACTGCTGGAATTTTCCACTCATTAAATGATCATCAGCTAACAGTCACTAAATTGACATATTAATGAAATTATATATAGAATACTGCAAAAACACAGTAAGACTGAAGTTTGCCCACATCTGCTCAGGAAGTCCCTTCACTCCCAAGCGTCATGTTTTCCTCTCTGCTCCAAAGTTTACTACTGTTTTTCCTCTTTTTGATCTTCCTTTTGTTCCCCAGTGCCAGAACTTCCAGAACCTTCTCGTTCAGATGCCATCTGTTAAGAAAACATTTGAGAGGAACTCAGACTTTGTTATGATTTGTACTGCTGAAGTCCAACTGAAGGAGCCACATGTGCTGCACTTATTCCATCCTCCTCCTGTCCCCCAATACACTATTGGTGGCTTCTGTGATTCTTTCCCTTTGACCTCAACCTTGATCTAAGAGTCAAAAAAGCAAGAAAGATGTTTCTAACATTCTACAAATGGCTATGCAGGGGGAACCAGTTATAGTACCATCAAGTTAGAAGCACAAGTCACATTAAGCAGACCCTTCAGCCCTTGTACCTTTTTGTACGCCATTTCAAAGAGCTTCAAAGATGCCTGCTGAAGGGAGGATGCTGCCTGCCTTATGTTTTCTCCTGTTTCACTGTCTTTTCGAGCCAGGAGCTCCCTCATTTTGGAAATTTCTTCTTTTAGTTTGTTGCACTTAAAAAACAAAAACAAAAAAATCCTCTTTATCAAGGTCTACAGTTCTATTATATGCAGCAGTCATATTCAGAAACATTTTTTTTAAAACTAAATCTCTAAACCTACACAGAGCAATTAACGCCAGTGCCTTCCAGGATCTTAAACCACTTAAAAATAGGACTCACTTCATCAGCAGGCAATTGGTCCTTGAATTCTTCCATCTTGGTTTCTGTGTCATGAATGATTCCTTCAGCCATGTTAACAGCTTCAACTCGTTCCTGAGAGATATTCGAAGTTTAATATAAGTGAAGATTTCCCAATCAACAAAATATGCTGAATATCCATACTAGGCAAGACAATATACCAATTGCTACACTTACAGAGTAAAAGGGAGAAACTGCTGTGGTATGGGGTATTTATAGGGTATATATAGCCTAGGAAAGGAGCTCTGGTAGTGTAGGGCTTAAGGCATTTGGCTGCTAACCAAAAGGCTGGTGGTCTGCGAGTTTTGAGTTTATTATATAGTCCGGGACAGCTTTAAGAAGGATTTGAGCTGGATTCTGTAACATTAAAATTTGGATAGGGGAAAAAACAAGAAAGGCATTCCAGTGTAAGTTATGATCAAAGGAGGAGATGGGATAAATTGGGGTAAGTTCAATGACACATGTCCAAAGTCCCAGCTTTACAAAGTTTAAGCTCTGAAAAGGTTAAGAAGCTAAGAAATGAAAAGGCTGACCTTCTTTCGTCGGTCTTCCTCAGCATACTTCTCTGCATTTTTAACCATATTTTCAATATCATCTTTGCTTAACCCACCAGAAGATTGGATCACAACTGTAGTTTAAAAACAAAACAAAACACATTCTTATTAGTTCCTGGGTAAATTATATGCCTCTTATTCTTACACACCACATTAATGAGTATTTCTGCTCCGAGTAGCCAATCCTATTGCAAATTACAAAAAAAGAAGAATACCATGTTGTCTAATAAGTAAAGAAACCAAGGGTTTAAAATGCCATAAATCAACTGGGCTGCCTAACAAAACTTTAGCAATCCAGAGGCTCAGTGTTCTCCACTTTTTGAGAATAAACATACTTGTTAACATGACTCTTAAAAGGACTAGAAAAGAGGCATCTTATCCTGTGGCTGGGGGAAAGAAGATACTTACAAACTACAGACTTTAGTTTCCAACAAAGGAACCAAGGTCTCTCACCTCGTTCTTATAGGCTTATAAATAAAAGGACTTACTCTGTTGCTCACGTCCTGTGCCCTTATCTTTGGCAGAAACATGTACAATCCCATTGGCATCAATGTCAAATGTAACTTCAATCTGAGGGACTCCACGAGGGGCTGGGGGAATTCCAATCTAAAACCCGAAATATCCAGAGTAAGTTCCATTGCATTTCCAAACCTATATGGTCTCCTAGGGGATTAATTCACTTGATTGCTGGGAATATATGAAACCATCATTTAATTAAATGCACAAAACTCCAAGTTTGTAAGTGTGCATAGTAGTTTCATTGGTCCCTAAAATGAAAAGGGCATCTACTAGTGAAGAGTGGTTATAGCAAATAACCATCATGCTGGGGGAACAATGAATGTGCAAATCTCTCCACCAGTGTTCATCTCACCAAGAAGCAATGAGCAATGCTGATTAAGAAGAAATAAAGAAATCAAATGTCTTTTAAATTAGTAATGAAGAGATACCAGGATTTCCTCTCAGCTAACAATGTTTCTGAATTATTTCCCTGGCTCGTATTTACGAATTTCTTGATGAAGTTCCTAAGCAACAAGGAATAAATAAGGTTTTTAGGTAAAAAACAATCGGCGATTTCTTTTGCATACTTTAATATAGCATGTATGTGTATGTCAACAGTTCACTGTATTTAGGGGATAGAATATAGTCTAACTTAACAGTGACAAGATTAAGGAGCACAACATTCCAAATTCACAATACCTACCAAAGTAAACTGCCCAAGAAGTTTGTTATCTCCAGCCATCTCTCTCTCACCCTGGCACACTTTAATCTCCACCTGAGTCTGTCCATCAGCAGCTGTAGAAAATACCTAGGAAAGAAAGAAATTTCCTGGGTTGGCAGTGTGATTAAACTACTCCCCTTCTGCAGGCAAAATGCAAGCAAGAAATAGAAACTCATACCCCAACAGTGGAAAGGTCCTAATGTACACTTTGTTTTTAAAACAAAGGCTATGTCTTTGCGGGGAGCAGGAGTAGGATTAGGATAGCAAAACAGCACACAATAACTATTGTTTCAATCAAGCAAATGCGTTTTACAAAGATGCAGCATTAGCACAGAGGCCTCAAGAGAAAAAGCTAAAAAACAAGATACTGAAACATGCTGATCTGGGGAAATGGGTCAGAGATAGGAGAAGTATCTTGTGCTAAGCCATAGTAAGTCATAACAATGAGTTGGGAAACATCATAAAACAAACATAGCCATAGCCAGTTTTTCAGCCACAAAAGCAGCAAATAAAAAAATCTTAATAGAAGACACCAAGCCATCTTGGTATCTTGCCCTGTTTGGTATCTGGGGATGCCAATGCACCCTATCATTCACCCATAAGATAAACATACACTCTCTTGATTTAAAAACAAACAAAAAAACAAAAACAAAAACCACCCGGGGTGGGAAGGGAACACTGCAAAAATAAAAAATAAATTAAAAAAACCCATGAGTTTTCTTTTTATTGCTTTCGAGAACATAAGTCCTAAACGCTGGGGTTTCTTTTTTGCAAGTTATGTTAATTCTGTGAAGGAGAGACTATTGATGGCCTCCCTATCATCATTATTGTTGAGTGACAGAAAAGCAGAATTTTTTTAGGAACAAAACAAGATTCTCAATATACATAATGAACTAGTCTGGACAGTTAGCAAAAGTTAAGTTCACCCCCAAGTAGCCATCTAAGATGCAACAATTGGTTTTTCCTTGTCCAGAGCAAAGAATGAATAAAACCAAAGACACATAAAACTAGTTAGTTCAAGAGAAGGACTAGATGGTGCCTGGCTACCACTGTCAACCACTGGGAAAGGGATTAAAATAGGAGATCCTGGATAGAATAGGAGAAAAATGTGGAACAAAACTCAAAATCATCAAAACTGACAGAAACTGGTAAAGCCCCTGAGACTATGGCCCACAGTCATCCTTTGGGATCTGGAATTGAATTCACCTCTGTGGCTTCCAACCAAATAGACAAGCATATAAGGTGAACATTTATACAAGTAGGTATACTCCTTAGAATAAAAAACCAAGGCAGATCAGAAGGACAGTACTTCCACAGGGAGATGATAGCTCAGGGCAGGAATACATAGGCAAGAAGAACACAGGAAAAATGTAACTACAGAGAGGAGGTAAGAAGAGAGCTTATGGGGATTGCATTCCATGTCACGGAACAAAATGTGTATGAACTATTGTATGGAAAATGCTCTGCAAACTTTTACCCAAATCTCTCCCTCTCACACACACAGACACACACACACGTGTAAGTTCACTGAAACAGTTGTATGTGACAATGTAGGGAGGAATAGTTCTTACCTGGCTCTTCTTTGTTGGAATAGTAGTGTTTCTGTTAATAAGTTTGGTAAAGACACCTCCCAGAGTCTCAATACCCAGAGACAGGGGAGTGACATCCAGGAGCAGCACATCTGTGACATCACCAGCCAATACACCTCCCTGAATGGCAGCTCCAATGGCCACAGCCTCATCGGGATTAACAGCTTTACTTGGGGCTCGGCCAAAAAGATCCTGCACAGTTTGTTGAACCTAAGAATCAAGGAGAAAGAATCCGTCTCTCACCACTCAAGGCCTAGGAGAAGGGGAGAGACCACTTCTGTCCTAAGCCCCCAGCAAATCTCAAAACAAGGTGTTTCAGATCCAACGTTTCTCAAATTGCTACTTCCCAGTTGAGTTCTTGTTAATAACCTAATATAAATTTATCACACTTTACTCTAGAAGATTCAAGACAAGGGTAATTAGAAATGGATAATCCAAGTCCCTGCCTACGCATTAGCAGAAGAACAATTTAAGAAGCCTTAGTTATAAGTCAGTACTGGTGCCAATGCAGTGTGTGTGTTGTCTCCCACTCCCAGCTTTGTATTTTATAAGCACTAAGAAAAAATTGCTATTTGAATTTTTTCTCGATAGTTTACTTAAACTAAGGTATCTTCCTGGCTCAAGGCAGTTTACTCTGTTCATACTTTCCTAAGCTCCCATATTCCAAAGGAAAAATTAAGAAAATATCCAGGTCACCAATTCAGGACCAAGACAATTCTTTTAAGGCTGCAATGTAAGAACTGCACCTTCAACAGGTTCTGTGCTCAGGCATTAGTTTTCTACACACCTGTTTTTTCAGAATGATGTGTTGATGAATAAAATGCATCATTGCACAAATCTTTGTTGAAGAGATGCAATTAAAAACTCCAGACACTATATTACACAGACACATATCCAAAACATTCTCTGAAAGCTAGTTAGTACTAAGAGTTAAGCTATCTCTGATCTCAAACACTGTTTTGTTTCTAAACATTTTTTAAATAAAGTTTAAATTTAGGGTCCTCCTTATCACCCCAAAGACAAAAAAGCTGAGAACTCTTTAAAGGCACAAACTTATTCCCCTTTCAGGTCATTCTGGTAGAATGAGCCACATTTTCATATCCCTATACAATATGCAACAACACAGGGTTGCTGTTAGAACTGACCCGATGGTGATGGGTATATAACACACATCACCTGTCCCAAGAAAACATAATGTGCCGTCTCCTGTCTAGGCCAAGAATTTCACGGGCCCATACCTTGGGCATCCTAGTCATGCCACCAACAAGAATCACTTCTCCTATGTCGCTCTTGCTGACTTCTGCATCTTGCATGGCTTTCTGGCATGGGGCGATAGTCCTTCTGATTAGGTCAGTGACAATCCCCTCAAATTGGGCCCGTGTCAGCTTCATGTTCAAATGCTTGGGTCCAGAAGCATCCATGGTAAGATATGGCAAGTTGATGTCAGTCTGAAAAACAAGTGTTTTAAGTGCCCATCAGCGGGAACATCAGAGGTAGTGAAGTTCCATTATTATTTCAATTAAATAAGACCATATACGTAAGACAAAAAGACTTGGAAAGGGCAGGTCTACTTTAAATGCAATAAACACTTTGACTCTTAAGAAAAAAGACGTAGCAGTCCGCTTTCATGAAGATTTACAGCCTTGGAAACTCTATGAGGTAGTTCTACTCTGTCCTATAGCCTCACTATGAGTCAAAATTGATTCAATGCAATGGGTTTTATAGTTATTAACAATGAAAATAGAATAGACAATCTTGGAAATATCCCAGTTCTGGAGATAAAGGACTGTATCTTGCCACTTAGAATTATGTTATCGAGTTTCCCGTTCATCAAGTTTAAAAAGGACCCTGTTTGTACATGAAGAAAAATGTCAAATAATATGCTCTGAAAGAAATAACCTGCCATGGAAGAACAATGTGGAACAAAATTCAAAATCATAAAGAAAGACCAGGTTTGCTGGTCTGATAAGAGCCCGGTGAGACCCTGAGACTAGTTACCTGATGTAAGTATTTACCTTATATGCCTGTCTATTGTTTCGCTGGAAGCTACAGGAGTGAGTTCAGTTCCAGACCTGTAGGGGGCTAGAGGCCATAGTCTCAGGGGTCTCACTAGGCTCTATGAGACCAGCAAACCTGGTCTTTATGATTTTGAGTTTTCTTCCACATTGTGTTGTGGAGTATGCATTTTAAATCTGACATTATACTGCTTTTAGTTTGACACTTACATTTTTAAATTTTTTACTTTAAGAGTTTTACATTCAACATTACGTGTACATTTAGTTTCACTCCCCAGTTACCATGCCCAACTCTAACCCAGTCTCCTACCCTCCCTGCCCAGTAACCCTCCCCCGTGCCCCTCATAGTTATGCACTCCTGTTTGTCCTGCATTTCCTCCATGTGTACTTGTATTATTTTCTGATTAATGTCCATCTCCCTGTACACTACATTGTAAAGTACATGAAAGTAGTCAATGCTTGTGGGAATTGACCCTACAGGTTTACCTTCACACATGGGCAAGCATGAATGTACAAGAATGCTCAATATTCAATGTACTTTGCTATAATAGCAAAATGCTGCAAAAACAATCCAAGTACTTAATAACAGAATACCCTAACACTACTAATTAAAGTCCCTGGGAATAATTACAAGCTATCCTCTAGAAGTGCCTTAGCCCTAGCCCTAATCACCGTATTGCAAAGTTCTGCCACCCCATATAATAGCATCTCCATGGATAAGTTTATCCATTTTTGACACAGATACTTTAAAAATAAAACAAAAAACAAAAATAATTTTTGCTGCTGGTTAATTAGCAACCACCACTTTATCAATACATTGTAGCTTCCAGAAATACTTCTTCCCTTCCCGGTGTGGGAGATGAGACCGACAACAAAGTAGTCACAAGTTCTGCTCTCCAGCTGTCAACCAAGAACGCGGATATAGTTCTCATACATTTCACCTTAGTGGGTCTCTGACCCTGATCTAATATGTTTTATACAATTCTGTTCTCAGTCATTAAGGCAAAGTGAAGGTCTACCTCCCAAAATGGCAAATCACAATGACAAAGCGAGCAAATCTGAAGCTCAGAGGAAAATTTGTGCAGACATATAGACCCAAGCCTTCATATAAGTCTAATGAGCTCTGGGGGCAAAATGACCAAGGCATATGACTGCTAACCAGAAGGTTGATGGTTTTAAACCACCAGCTGCTCTGTGGAAAGATGAAACAATTTACTCCTATGATAATTTACCACCTTGGAAACCCCATGGAGGTTGCTATGAGACAAACTGACTTGATGGCAGTGGGTTTGGTTTTTGGTTTTCACACATGCCTGGTTTCAAAACTCATTTTCTGAGGGCCAATTAGAGGCTCACACAATTCACAAGGGAAGGTATTTTAAAGTGAACACAAGCAGCAGTTCTGAGAGGCCTCAGTATTTTCAAGCTAGTAATTTCAATTTTACACACCACTAGGTTACATTTCAAAATCAAAACAGACATACAGGGTGAACGTTTATACTAGGTAGATACACTCCTTAGAACTATCAATCACAGGACAACTGAAGGGCAGTATTTGCCCAGGGAGATAGTTCAGGGGGCAGGAATGCCTGGGGAAGAAGGACACAGGGAAGAGGTAACCACAAGAAGTGGGAAGAGAACTGGTACACTGTAAGGAATTGCAGTCAGTGTCATGAAAATAAATGTATATCAACTACTATATGGAAAATGAATTTGCTCTGTAAACTTTTACTCAATCACAATAAAAGTTAAAATAAGTAAAACCAATACAAAGCAGTAACATCAAAGTCTTTTAACCTAAAGGCAAACAAATAAATGTAGGCACTCTCATTTAGATGTCAATATAATTATTCGGTTCCAATAAATACCACCTCTGATTTGAATGGTTAAAAAATTTCAGCTCGTGAAAAACAAACTACAGACCATATCGCTCTTTTACTCATAACAGTTTTTTCCACCAACCAGAAAACTATAGAAAGACCACACTGACAATAAACCAATTAGGATATCATATCCAAATAGACTGCTGGTGTTTTCCCACATCTCACCTGCACAGATGAAGACAGTTCACACTTGGCCTTCTCAGCAGCTTCCCGTACCCTCTGAAGTGCCATGTTGTCTTTGGTCAAATCAACGCCTGACTACAAAGTGAAGACAAACAATGCAAGTATTAGGCAGATGTTAAATTGCAATAAAAAGTTCAAGCTACACAAAATGGAGCCATACCTTTATAACCAAGTATAAGAGAATTTTTTAATTTCTCTTAAAAATCTCTATGGAAAGACAACCTATCTTGAGATAGTATCTGTGCCTGGACAAAAGGAACTGAACTGATGCTTGGTTCTTTCCAGTCCTAGGATGGTAGCTCAAGAAAGGAGTTCCTAAAATTCCTTTTCCACTATCGTACAATGAGTGCCATATCCTTTTAACTCTATTATTTGCTCCCAATCTGAGCAACAATAACTAGAATAGTTTAGTCTTGCCACTGACCCTGAAATGCCATAGAAGTCTTTCCCCATTAAGGACAAAAAATTATAAACAAAGCACACAACCACCTGAACAAAGAAATTCTCAGGATCCCAGCATCTACACACTAACTACACTGGTAACTAACCTCTCTCTTGAATTCCTTCACAATGTGTCGTAGCAAAGCCTGGTCAAAGTCTTCTCCACCTAAGAAAGTGTCTCCATTGGTGGATTTCACCTCAAATACTCCTTTCTGAATTTCCAAGATAGAAATATCGAAAGTTCCACCACCTAAATCATATACAGCAATGCTAAAGATAAAATAGAAGGCATTAAGGAACAAAACCTATTACAAGGGTATAAATTTCAATAACCAGATGAACCATCATGTACCAGTGGGGTCCCCTTGGAGAAGTTATTTAATCTCTCTGAGCCTACCTCCTTATTTCTTAGATAAGAGTGATAATATAATAACACCTTTGTTTCAGGGATATTGAAGGATGGAGTAAGCTGATGGCTGTAATAGCATCCAGCCCAGTGCCTGGAATACAACTGCACTTAGTCCTTCTTAAAAACTTTACGTATAAGCAGTAATTATGATATTTTAATTTTACAACTGACCAAGTGACATGTTTGTCAATGTATGTTCCTAACTGCTAACATGTAAAACACACACCCAGATAAAAGAAAATAAATTTATTATTTTTAAAAATTTTTATTGTGATTTAGGTGAAAATTTACAGAGCAAATTCATTTTCCATCCAGCAGCTCACATACACTTTGCCTCATGATACTGACTGCAATTTTCCACAATGCTCCCTTCCCATTTCCCCTCAATAATTACCTCTTCCCTGTGTCCGTCCCTCCCATTCACTCCTGTCCCCTGAGCTGTCTCCCTCTGCATACACAGCCTTTCTATTCTCCCATGATTGATCTCTCCAAGGAGTAAATCTACCTAATGTAAATGTTCAGCTCATATGCCTGTCTTTTGTTTGGCTGGAAGCCACAAGAGTGGGTTCAATTCCAGACCCCAAGGGCAGCGTGGGGCCACAGTCTCAGTGGTTCCATCAGGCTCTACCAGAGCAGCAAACCTGGTCTTCTTTTTTTTTTTAAAATGATTTTAAGTTTTGTTCCACATTGTTCTCCCACTCTATCCAGGATATCCTACATAGATCCCCCTCTGAGTGAAGAATGAAATAAATTTACTTTTTAAAAGCAGTAAAACTGACGGTCATCAACATCACTTTTGGATGAATACTTGTCAACATGCATACCAAGGCAAGATTATCCATGGCACAGTATTTATAAAGAAAGGAATGACCTTGAAATGAATGAAAAACATAGAGCATGCAGCCTCAAATATGAAACGAGCTCATTCCCAGGTTAAGGACAAGGCTCATCACCAGTAAATCAAGATGATGATTTAGGATAAGTCTCACAAACTTACATTTTATCTTCTGACTTGTCTAGACCATAGGCTAGTGCAGCAGCTGTGGGTTCATTAATCACCCGAAGCACATTTAATCCTGATATCTGGCCAGCATCCTTAGTGGCCTGTAGAAAACAGAAAAAATAGCACTTTCCTAGCCTTGTCTCCCAAGTACCATTAATTTTCACTAGTAAGAATGCTAATTGACCTCACCTGTCTCTGAGAGTCATTAAAATAAGCCGGGACTGTGATCACAGCATTTTTTGCTGCATGTCCCAAGTAATTTTCTGGAAAATAAAAAATAAAATTAAATCATGGTATTCTGTTAGATAAAGTAGATAACAAAATTAGTAACATAGCCCAACAACTATATTGCCCATCTTTGGAGCTACAGGCAACACTCTTTCGTATTTCAGCACGTGACCTGATACGTAAAGATTAAAAAAAAAAAAAAAAAAAA
>NW_006921643.1:3347829-3355857 GCF_000298275.1 Orycteropus afer afer
CTCACTTGATCAATGGGATTTTTTAATTTCATTTTTTATTTCCTCTATTACTTACTCATTTTTGAGGAGACTGTTATTCAGTTTCCATGCATTTGCTCTTTTTCCATTGGTCTTTCTAGTGTTGATCTCTAGTTTTATAGCATTGTGATCTGAGAAGATGCTTTGTAGTATTTCAGTGCTTTTAAATTTATTGAGGCTTTTTTGTGTCCTAACATATGGTCTATCCTGGAGAATGCTCCATGTGTACTGGCAAAGAATGTGTATTGTGCTGTTGTTGGGTGAAGTGCTCTGTAGATGTCTATAAGGTAAAGTTAGTGGATTGTATTGTTTAGATCTTCTGTATCTTTGTTGAGTTTCTTTCCAGTTCTATCTGTAATTGGTATCCCTCACAAATCTTAGGCTTTCTTCATTTTCTTCTGACCTTTTTTTCTGATTGATCCTTTTTCAAAGAAGTATTGAAGTATTTGTCTTCAATTTCACTATTTCTTCCTTCCATTGATTCAATTCTACTCCTTTCCTATTCAATATGTTATCTACTTCTGATATCTTAGTATTAATCTTCTGGATTTTTATTTGTTGTTTTTGTATCATTTATAGTTCCTTGTTTTGTCAATTTGTTCTTGCATTGTTTCCCTAAATTGTTCTAAATTTTTGTCTGTGTTTTTCTTAATTTTGACAGTGTTTTCCTTCATCTTGTCAGTGTTTTCTTTGATCTGTCTTTCAGTCTGTTAAAAGTACCAAATGCAATTCTTTTGAATTTGTCAAGGAGTTCCAGTGCTTCTTCTTCCTTGGGGATGTTTTCTGGGTTTGTATTGTGGTCCATTCTTTATACCATTTTATCTTGCTTCTTTGTGTGAACTGTGATCTCTGAGACATTTTGGTGGTGTTGTATTTATGTTTAATTTGTGGTTGTGTGTTGGTGTGTTTCACCCAAGATTTTTTTTCTCTTTTCTTTGATATATCTCTGTGAGCAGGGTCCTGTGCTCCTCTATTCACTATGTTAGCACTTAGGTACTCACCACCTTTCTCCTGGTGAGTATGATAGAAAATGAGAGTGTGTGCACAGATCCCTGTTAGCTCTTCTTAAGGAGCAGTTGAGGTTGAGTTGAGGTGATATTGACCATCATCTATCATTTGTCAGTTGGTGCAAAAGCGAGTGGTGGCCCTTACCCACTCAGTGGATGTGGCTTCGGGAGGTGCAGGTATGCTTGGGTTGTGTTGGAACAGTTGCTGTCTCCTACTCAGAGGAAAGGAAAAAAAAAAAAAAAAACTTGAAAACCCTACATCTCATCTTTGGTATTTTAATATTGATTCATCAAACTATCAAACACAAGCACACGCTCACAAATGCCTTTCACCACCAATGACCTATTGTCAGACTTCAATAGGTCACTAGTTTCTTCAAATGGGAACTGCCCAACAGGCACAAGAACTCAACATGTCGTCTTCCCGCTGAAGAAAAAAGAAAGCCACTATTCCCAAACAAAACCCAATGCTATCTAGTTGATTTCAACTCATAGTGACCCTACAGGACAGAGTATAACCGCCCCACAGGGTTTCCAAAGGAGTAAATCTTACAGGAGACTGCCTCATCTTCCCACAGAGTAGCTACTGCGTTTGAACACCCAAGATTTTGTTTAGCAGGCCAATGCTTTAACCATAGCACCAATATGAAGGGAAAGTACAAACATACCATTTTACTAGGTTTTCTGTACAAAAGACAACACAGACTCATCTAAGGGACACTGGAGTATGGAAGCTAGTGATCTCAGAGGAACCACACAGTTCTCTGAATCCCCCCAGATATAAACTAAACTCTACACACCTGCAGTCTCCTTCATTTTCATCAACACAAATGCTCCAATCTGACTTGGAGAATAGAGTTTTCCATGTGCTTCAACCCAGGCATCACCATTGGAGGCACGAACAATTTTGAAGGGAACATTTTTACTGGAAAACACAAAAATTGTTATTTAAGGAAACTTGCCAGTGCAACCAACTAGCAAAGTTATGTTATCAATGTCAATCTTCCACCCAAAAGACCCACAGCCAACAAACAACTTGAGCAACTCATTTAACGAAAACCCTTAGAATGCAGTCACTAACATGAGAAAAATCTGATGAAACACGAACATTCTTTATTGTTAGGTAACACTAAGTCAGCCCCTAACTCATAGGGATCCATGCATGATGGATGAAAATGCTGCCTGATCCTGCACCATCCCTATGATCAGCTGGGACAGAATCCTTATGATGCAGTTTTCACTGGCTGATTTTTAGAAGTATATCACCATTCCTTTCTTCCTAATCTTAGCTTAGAAGCTCTGCTGAAATCTGTTTAGCACTATAGCAACATGCAAGTGTCCATCTTTACGTCCCACAGGAAGCCTGCAATATATTTAATTAGGGAAAAGGGGAGAAAGGGAAGAACCCCCCCCTTAAGTTTTGGTTTTTCTGTGTAGATATCAACACTTGACTGTACCTATGCCATTATCTGCTTTACTTACGTGTTCAACACCAATTTACAAGACCCAGAAATGCTAAGTCAAATTTCTAGATAATCACATTAATACACAGCAAAGACTAATCTGTGAAGGAAGAAATGATTTTTTAAAAAAGTAGATAACCCTTTGCCAGGGGCAGGGCTTGCCCCTGGGGATCCTGATGAGAATGCTAAATGATTCTTCTGTGTGGTCTTTGCAAACATCTATGTTTTTGCTATTACTTACATGTCTTTCTGTACTTCAGGGTCATCATATCGACGGCCAATGAGACGTTTGGTAGCATAGAATGTATTGTTTGGGTTGGTGACAGCCTGCCGCTTGGCTGGCATGCCAACAAGTCGCTCTCCATCTCCTGTAAAGGCCACAACTGAAGGGGTGGTTCTGGCACCTTCAGCATTTTCCAGCACCTAAAACTCCCAAGGAAAGACAGAGCATGAAGTTCCAGGCATCACTGGTGTCTTTGCAATGAAAGCTTAAGTGATAAAGCATGTCCCTATCACAAAACAAATGCTTGAAAAAGTACTAATGGACATGCTTTACAGCTCTGTGAGAGCTGACACAGTTAAGTACCTACTATTGGAGACGGCAGATAGCGCCTAAAAACGTGTTTTTAGAATATAACCCATGATTCCCTAGAGCTTCATTTACTTCTAATCTGTTTCGACTGACTTACAAAAATGCAAGATTCTGATTACAGAGTAATCAAGTCACCCCAACAAGACCTACTAGTTATTAGGTAAGAGTTGGGCTTTGAACCAGTTTGAACTAATGCTATGGCCAAATGCAGCAAAATTGAACAGACCTAAATTTGTAGGTGTACTAGCACAGGAAAAAGCACAGATCGAAGCCCTGGAACAGAGGTGTAGCGAGCCTTTCCAGTAGCCTGATGTAGGAGAGACTGGATTATTGCCAGGACTGTGAAGACACACACTTTCAAAGTAGCACTGTGAGCTACCATCTTTGAAGGGCGCAATGCTGTTTCAGATTCTGGTGTTTAAGAGAGTTGGGTGCTATGCAATTCACACACCGCCTTTGTTTTCTGACAGGATGATTATGTTTCTAACAAGGCAGTGATTTATAACTCTCCCCGTTATGATATACTCACATTTTACAAATTTGGGTCCATTTTGGTTTTGCTTAGTTAGCAATAACTGAACAGGGAAGAACTGTTTCAAAGCCCTAGTGAATATTAAGTCCTACCTCTATACCAAGAGATAAAACATACTTAAGTTGTATCCTGGAAAGTCAAATCCATTCAGTGATCAGCACCATTTTTCCCCCTGCACAATTAAGCACAAATGTTCACCTCAAAGTGTTTAAGAACCTAAACTAGTATCAAACCAAACTCATTACCACTAAGTCGATTCCAACTCAACTCATAGCGACCCCCACTGGGTTTCCAAGGTGGTAAATCTTTACAGAAGTAGATTGTCCCATCTTCCTTTCATGGAATAGCTGGTGGGTTTGAACCACCAACCTTCTGGTTAGTAGTCAAATGTCTTAGGCACTGTACCACCAGAGCCCCTTTAAAAACCTAAAAGCAGCTTTTAAAATATAAACCAGGTCTCACCTATACTCACCTTTGCTTGTTTACCTTCCATAACTGCCACACAGGAGTTGGTAGTACCCAAATCAATACCAATAACTGCTCCCTTGATTGCTTCTGACCTGTAAGACATGGTTATTGTTATCTCAACAGTTGTCTCCAAAACTGCTTCAAGAACATGTAAGAAAATAATATTTAATAAGAGAATTAACAGTAACCCATCACATAACCTAGAAAACAAATACAGATAAATATACTCTTCTGAAAGTAAAGTTAATCACAAATTGAGGGTCATTGCTTTTTGCTCAGTGTGTATCATCTTTAAAAGGAAACAAAGTTATACTTACGCATAGTCCCGCCTTGAAACAATTCTAAAAGCCTCATGACTAAGGCCTTTCCAGCTGTCCTAAAAAAACAAAAAACCCCATCAGGAACTACTACAGAAAACTGGGCTTGTTTCACTTATTCATCCAAGAACACTTCTAACAGGCTTTCATTCTGTTAACTTGGCGACTACCACGGATAAAGCACAGAATGAGATGGCGTTTCATGTACAACAGACATTATGGTATCTTTAATGTACCACAAAACTATCCAAGTAAGTTGCTGTAAAGTTGTCTTGCATGGAATCACACCATAGGCTTTCTCAAACTCAGTACTGACAGTTTGTCCCAATATCTGTTGTAATGGGCTGTACATGTTTAGCAGCATTCCTGGCCTCTACCTACTAGAAATCAGTAGCATCCTACTTCCCAAGTTGTATCAACAAAAAATGTCTCTAGACATTGCCAAATGTCCCCTAGGTGGGCAAAACTGCCTTTGGTTGAGAACCACTGCAATGTAAGACACTACAGAGACATTTTTCAATTTCACTGTCAGAAGCTCTAAATATGCTGTATATTGCAGGTGTAGATTTAAGTTATTTAACACATTTCCCGTGACCTTGTCAAGCAACTAGTTTAAAATGATTGAGATCATTAATTTTGTAAAGTCAGTTAAATTAAAAAAAAAGAAAAAAAATTCAAGAGTGGCTTCCAACCAGGATGGTAAACATTGGTCATAACTTCAGACTACTTCAAGTCGTCTTTAAACCCCACTTGAATGCGAGCATAGATACAACCCTGTTCTCCCAAGATTTGCTTTTGGTTTTAGACGATAATGAGTAACCAACCACCCCATGGTCTTTTCCTGGATAAGCTGTATTAGTCCCAAATAACGAACGAGAACAATCTTACACCAATGATTTTCGACCTACGTGTTAGACGCTTTTCCATCAAAGCAATAAGGTCCTTGCACACATCGTATTTTACAGACAAGGAATAGTTTGGGGAAAGGGCAACTGGCCTTGGATCCCTAGGTTAAAATAAAATCTACAGTAGCTGTTCCCTCCCAAAAGACTACAGCCCTTGCTCCCAAGAACCAACCTATCCAAGGAACTACAGAACGGTCTGTCAAGACCACTACCCGTTACTTCGTGAGCAGAGACTGGAATGCGAGGACTGTGACTCAGCAGGCCCCGAGGCACGGAGTCCAACCCTCGAATAAGACCTTGGATCGTCAATGCTAATTACGAATGGCCCATTATTTTCCATTCTTCCTTCTACTTTCTGCTGGAGGATTCTGACTCGAAGGATGAGGCCTGCAACTGAGGCCGGAGGACGTGAGGCCCTCAGGGAAGGCCCAGCAATTCCTTACCTGGTGGCGGGCGACTGTAGAGCCCCGGGAGGCTGCAGCGCCGACCAGACGGGAGGCCGCAGCTCGGCTGACGCTTATCATTGCGACTGGATGATGGGAATACCGGGCAACAAACAGTACTCGGACAGCCGGAGCAGCGCGGAAAGACAGCGGCTGCTCTTCTGGAATACTCCAACCACGTGGGGTAGGGGGCGGGGGTTGGTTACTGCGACCCGCAGGCCCATTCTTCCGCTGAGGTGCCGCCCGCTCCGCCTGACCAGAGACTATTTAACCCCCACTTCCGGAGTCACGCCGTACCGATAATGTGCTCCGGAACATGATAGTTGGAAAAAGCGTGTCCTTCTGTTCCGACCGCGGAGGGTCTGGGCTAATTGAGAGGCGACAACACTAAGAGGCGTAGGAAGGCACCACCTCGGACAGCCCCGGTCCTTTGTGGCAGGAAAGACTCAAGGTCACACGGGATAAATTGCGAACCGATTACAGTAGTCTTGCGTCAGGTACGCGGGAGGTGGAGCCTGTTGCACCGACGCAACTGGCTTCCGGAGAATGGCCTGGAGCGCATGTGCGAAGGGAGTGTCGGAAAACAGGAGTGGAGACTGAGTACTGCAGTCATTGGTTCCCCAACCTACGCTTATTTGGTCCCAGCGTAGCCCCGAGGGTAGCGCGGGGCGAGCCTGGGCTCGTGCACAGTCCGCGCGCGTGGATGTTTTATCTTGTTCTGGCGCCTCTCGAAGGACGCCATCTTGTCCTTGGGCTTTGTTCAGTGTAAATACCAGGCTTTAGAACCTTTGTTGCTGGGCCCCACCCTTTTTCCTTTTTTTTTTTTTTTTTCTGGCTTTCCCGTTGCTATTGCAATAACTTGAATACATCTGCACGTGCTGTATTCTTACCACAAGAATCTTGAGTTGTGAACTATTAAACAGCCTTTCCTTCACACAAAGCATTGGGTCGTGTTAGGCTAATCATTGCGCAAACTATCAGGAGAAAAAACACTGGAGTTCAGGCTTTTCACAGCTAGCTGTGCAGTCTTGAGTCTCCACTATCCCTTCTCAAACTTTGGGTTGGTTGCTAGGAACAGGCTGTGGGAGATGTGAGTGGCCACTGTGCCACTGTGCACTCACACTGTGCGCTGTGACCGGTTTTAGATATTTAAGAAAATAATGATGTTATGTGCCTTCTAGTCAAACACGACTCATAGCGACCCCTCCTTGGGTTTCTGAGGCAGTATCACTACGGAAGTAGATTGCCCCGTCTTCTTTCTGAGAAGTGGCTGATGGGTTTGAACCACCAGCCTTCTGGTTAGCAGTCAAGTGCCTTGGACACTATGTTACCAGAGCTCCCAAGAAAATGATAGCATTCAATAAATATGCACTGGAGTGTCTACCATGTGTTTTAGGTATCCGAAAACCAAACTCACTTCCCATTCATAGCAACCCCTCCGTGGGTTTCTGAGGTAATATCTCTATGGAAGTAGATTGCCCAACCTTCTTTCCCAGGAATGGCATGTGGGTTTGAGCCACCAGGCTTCTGGTTAGCAGTCAAATGCCTTAGGCACTGCTTACCCAAAGAACTAGGAAACTTGGCCTGAGTGTGTCCTTATCTAATTTAAATTAAGGTTGCTGCACAGGTATCTCTTGTAGCCATCTTGTGGCTATGACTCAGGCTGCATGGTCATGAGTCAGAGTCATATCTAGACTACCGGGTAAAGAAACAGAACAAAAAACAACCAAACTCACTGCTAGGTGGCTAGGTAATGAAGCTCGGAATTTTTTTAATCTTCAATTATGTACATATCCCAATTATGGATCTTCCTAGAATCTGTAGTTTTGCCTACTGCTACGGTGATGAATCTGTCTGCTACTAAGCATGATTTTGTGATGATTTCCTTTGTTTTCAATCATCTATAGTTAGCACGGTGGTTGTGACTCAGTGGAGTGCATTTGGCATTCTGGACTGTGTTCATACTTAAGGTTTCCCTCATCCTGGATGACTGTCTTTGTCCTGTCTAAAAAGAACTCAACAGAATACGTTTAAATCTGGAATCCTTTTCCTGTAGCACAGTTGTTGTTGTTGTTGTTAAGTGTCGTTAAGTCGTTTCTTACTCATAGAGACCCCATGCACAGCAGAACGAAACACTGCCTGATCCCGCGCCAGCCCCACAGTCCTAGCTATACTTGAGCCCATCATTGCAGCCACCGTGTCAATCCATCTCATTGAAGGCCTCCACCTCTTTCGTCGACCCTCCACCCTACCAAGCATGACATCCTTCTCCAGGGAATGGTC
>NW_006921643.1:3358552-3360200 GCF_000298275.1 Orycteropus afer afer
GTTGTCTCTCCTCACCTGTAACCCTGGGGCTGACTGCTCTTCTGTCAGGGTTCCTGGCTTTTATCCCCTTTCTCTTGCTCTTCTGTAGCACAGTAGGTTGTGGGAATACAATGAAAGCAAAACATAAACTTACTGATGAGATGACAGATAAGATTGAGCTTGATTTTGGAAATGAAGAGATTTGTCCTCTTTCAAAAAGAGAAAGCTCCTTCAGCCCCCTACCTCCTCCTTAAGAAAAATTGGTATTATTAAGTGATCACAATCGTGTGAGGAATTGTGAAGGAATGTTTAGGGGAAGATTGGGAGGGAAAGAAGACAAGAGTTTACATTCTGAGGCGGATGGAAGTGGGAGTAAGAAAATAAACAGAAAAATCAAACATAACACCAGTTGTAGATTATGCAGATTCTAAAAGGAATAAAAATCCCACATACACTTTCTTCTTTAGATGTTAACAAATATTATCCTTACTACATTGATCACCCTCCTCCCATTTCTCTTGTTTTTTACTTCCCTCAGAGGTAGGCTTTCCCTAGGGGGTCAATGTTACAGGCTAAGTAAGGACCTCTATTTGTAGAGATTTGTGACAATGGTTTTGATTTGAGTTTGGGTATATTCTAAAACAATGCACGGATGCAAAAGACATAGAGAGGAGTGACAAGTAATATTAAGCATTGAAGCAAAATAGAAACAGAAAGCTTTACATCCTTATGTTGTTTGTGACAGAGAGGGAGGAGAGCAGTTTTAGTTGGAATAACTGCATTCTCCTCACTTCTCTCTTCTTTCAACTGGTTGTTTTGGGAGTTTGTTTTGCTTCCTCTTGTTACATATGCTAAAAAACCATAGTGTGTTAATCTTGGAATCAAATGGTACTAGCTAAAGGTGGTCTGAGACTACGATTCAGCGAGTACAAGTATATTGACATTCCTGGTGGTTTCCAGCCTGGGGCCTCAAATTTACTCACTATGACCACAAGGGGGATGTGGTAGCTATAGATAGTCAAAGCTTGCGCTTGAGAGTGGGGGCTTAATAATACTTGCCAGTGTGAAGAACAGGCTCTGGATTGCCTTTTAAACTAACAGATTTATTCCTGCAGGCTTGAAGGAATGAGTCTGAATCTAAAAAGAAATAAGGGAAATAAGGGTGCAAATGAATAATAATAGACACATCCAGAGCCACCAAAACCAAACTCATTACCATGGAGTCAATGCCAACCTAGCAACCCCATAGGACAGGGGTAGAACAGCTGCACAGGGCTCCCAAGGTTATAAATCTTTATGGAAGCAGACTACCACATCTTTCTCCTGCAGAGCTGCTAGTAGATTCATACCACTGACCTTTTTGTTAGCAGCTGAATACTTAACCACTACACCACTGGGGCTCCTGATCCACAGCCAGATGGTATCATTCTCCATCATACTACACAGTACTGTATTTCGGATCTCTGTTGTTATCTTAGTGTCATATTGGGAATAGGAAGTAGCTGGGACATAATTTTCATCATGTAAATGAGTAAATGCTTACCAAACAATACCTGAACATACTATGTTTTTAATATTTTAACTGGAATAATTGTTAATTTTTATTATTATTATTTTTTAATTGTGATTTGGGTGAAGGTTTACAGAGCAAATTTACTTTCCATACAGC
>NW_006921643.1:3374878-3375404 GCF_000298275.1 Orycteropus afer afer
TTTCCCTTTTCTTTGTTGAAGAGGGTCTGTGCAGTCTTTCTGCCTAGTTTGCCATCTTGCTGGACTGCCCAATAATTGTTATTTTTGTATACCAGGCAGTCCTCTGGTTACAAACAAAATCCGTTCCTAACTGTGTCTTTAAGTCATTATGTGGCACTTGTCAGTGAATCTGAACAGGTGCATATGGTTCTTATTTAGTGCAACTCATAGGGTTGCTATGAGTTGGAATCAACTGGATGGCAGTGGGTTTTTTTTTGGGGGGAGGGTTAGTGCAAAAAAGACTCAAAGTCTTTTCTATGATTTAAAAGATGCATGAGTGGCAAGTGAAGGTGATTATGATGAATTTGTTGCAAGTAGGGGTTGGTTCAATTATTTAAAAATAAAGGCAAATTTATGTAACATTTAAGGGCAAGTAGGAGTTGTCTATAGGAGCTCTGGTAGCGTAGTGCCTAAGGCACTTGACTGCTAACCAGAAAGCTGGTGGTTCAAACCCACCAGCCATTCCTTGGAAGGAAGGTTGGGCAAT
>NW_006921643.1:3375759-3380431 GCF_000298275.1 Orycteropus afer afer
GCGGTTCAAACCCACCAGCCACTCCTCGGAAGGAAGGTTGGGCAATCCTACTTCCGTAGTGATACTGCCTCAGAAACCCAAAGAGGGGTCGCTATGAGTCGGGGCCGACTCGACGGCATATAACAACAACAACAACAACAATGGAATACTCACAACAGTGGCTCAAGTAAGTGCTGTTGCTGTTCCCAGTTTTCAGATGTGTTAGTGTTGTTAAGTATGTTATATAGATCACATAGCAAGTGAATGGCAAAGCTAGAATTTTTTCTTTCTTCCTTTTTATTGTGCTTTGGGTGAAAGTTTACAGAGCTAATTGGTTTTCCATTAATCAATTGCTACACATTTTGATTCATGACATTGATTGAAAAACCCCCAATATATGATAACACTTTTCCCACTTCCTCCCTGTGTTTATGTTTCCCTTCCTCCTTTCCTATCCTTTCCTGCCTTCTGAGCTTTATCCCTGGGCAAATGCTACCCTTTTGATCAGGTATGGTTGGTCAGTCTAAGGAGTGCATACCTGTAAGTTGTTATTAAGCCTGTCTGTTTGGCTGCAAGTTGAACCATGGGAGTGAGTTCAGTTCCAGGCTTGAAGGGTGTCTAAGGGCCACAGTCTTGGGGGTTCCACCAGTCTCTATCAGACCAGTAAGCCTGGTCTTTTTAATTATTTTGACAAAGGCAGAATTTGAAGCTAGGCTGTCTGATCCCAGAACCTATGCTGCTAACCACTATTCTCTGATTCCTCACAACCAAATGGGGTTCTTGATCTTTTACCTCTGCTTCCACATAAAAAGATGAGTTTTATCATATTGGTCCAATCCATTATTAACAGCAGTTATTATATGCAAGGAAAGAAAAATGTTAGAAAATACTTTTTAAAATTTTTGTGTGGAGTAGTTTCAAAGACAACTATAAAGTTCAGTCTGTAAAACAACTCATAGAATCAAGTTTGTATTTTTAAAATAAAGTCTCTTTACATTAGTGGTGCATAAGACATTTTATCCAGTCTCCCCAAAGATGAGTATCATGCTGTATCACCTTCCATCTTCAGGAAATTGAAATGTGACATACTGCAGGGATTTGTCACTCTTTTTCTCCTTGGAATTTTTCATTTACCTGCAGCAGATCTCAGGAGATAGTTCCCACTTTTAACTTTTGGCATTAGCTGCACTATATTGGAGTGCATTACATGGTGATGCTCGACTCAAGCGTTGTTCAACAGAGCTTGCCCCAGTGAAGCATAGGTAGTATTATGTCAGGTGATGTTTCTGCCCCCAGGGGTGGTGACAATGACTAGATTTCATTTTATGCAGAATGCGTGGTAACTCACAAACCTGCCCTCATTCTGATAGGAGAAAAGAGAAATAGAGGATAGCCCTGAAATAAAAGTGAAGCAGCAATAAATCAAAATAAGATGTCACTTTGATTAGATAGGACATTGACATCCAGTGATAATTTTATCCGGCAATGAGAGTAGAAGGCAATCAGTTAATCTTGTTCTGAATTTTCATCCAGGTTTTGGAAACAATAGGCTTTTTTTTTTTTTTTTTTTAATTTACACTTGATATTTTTGTACATCTTGTTAGGGGTCAGCATTTTTTTTTTTCTTTGTTTTGTTCCCTCCTCTCCCCACCCACCCCTGGAAACAAACAAAGAAAGTTTCCTTTCATATAAAAACCTTTCCTTGATGAAAAAACACATAACAAAATGACAGCAACCAATTCATACTTGTTGATGATTACACTGAATATTAATGGATTAACTGTACCACTTAAGAAATGGAGAGTTGCAAATTGGATAAGAAAACAAAACCTATCAATATGCTGTCTACAAGAGACATACCTTAGAGACAAAGACAAAAATAGACTAAAAAAATCAAAGGTTGGAAAAAGATATAGCAAGAAAATGGCAACTGTAAAAAAGCAGGAGTGCCAATATTAATTTCTGATCAAATTGACTTTAAGACAAAAACCACCATATGAGACAAGGAAGGAAATTATATAATGATTAAAAGATCAATTGAACATGAAGATATAGCCATAATAAATATCTATAGACCCAATGAAAGAACCCCAAAATACATAAATCAGACTTTAAAAGAGTTGAAAAGGCAAATAGATGACTCCACAGTCATAGTGGGAGATTTTAATACACCACGTTCAGTGAAAGATAGAACAACTGGAAAGAAACTCAACAAAGATGCAGAAGAGTTAAACAATACAATCTACCAACTTGCCCTTATGGACATGCCTTATGGAGCACTTCACCCAATAACAGCACAATATACATTATTTTCCAGTGCACATGGAACATTCTCCAGGATAGACCATATGTTAGGCCATAAAGCAAGCCTTAGTAAGTTTAAAAACATTGAAATACTGCAAAGCATCCTTTCAGATCACAATGCTATGAAATTAGAAACCAACAATAGGAAGATCAACAGAAAAAGAGCCAACACATGGAAACTGAATAACACCCTCCTTAAAAAGGACTTGAAGAAAAAAAAGAAATAAAAAATGAATTTAAAAAGTTCCTTGAATCAAACAAAAATGAAAACACAACATACCAAAATCTTGGGGACACAGCAAAAGCAGTGATCAGAGGCTAATGTATAGCAATAAATGCACACATCCAAAAAGAAGAAAGAGCCAAAATCAACACTTTAAACCAACATATCCAACAATTGGAAAAAGAACAGCAAGAAGAGCCTACAGTCACCAGAAGAAAGGAAATAATAAAGATTCGGGCAGAAATCAATGAAACAGAAAATAAAAGGGCTATAGAAAAAAATCAACAAGACCAGAAGTTAGCTTTTTGAAAAGATTAATAAAATTGACAAACCAATGGCAAATTTAACAAAGGAAAAGAGGAGAGAATACAAATAACACAAATAAGAAATGAAATGGGTAACATCATAACAGAACCAATTGAAATAAAAAAGATAATATCAGTATACTATGAAGAACAGTATTCCTACAAATTTGAAAATCTGGAAGAAATGGACAGATTTCTAGAAACACACCACTTACCTAAACTAACACAGACTGATGTAGAAAAGTTGAACAGATCCATAATAAAAGAAGAAATTGAACAGGTCTTAAAAAAAATTACCAACCAAAAAAAAGTCCTGGGACTTTGGTAAGATGGAGGAATAGGCAGACAAGCAATACAGACCCTCTTCAACAAAGAAAAGAAAAACCAAATGAGAGACATACAGAAGATAATCCTGGAGCCCTGAGCTTTGAAAGGAATTATACAGAACTGGATTAGGCGCCAACTAGTGGGAAAACCTGAATGAGAACAGTGAGTATAGAGACGTCGGAGCTGTGGACTGTCAGCTACTCTGACAGGACCAATAGCCTGAATATTTCCAAGTAGTGTTGGGACCTGAGAATTGACTAAAGATCAGTCTTGGTCACCACGGGCTGCAGGGTCAACTGTGCTGGTGGCCTATGACTAGGAAGGGAAAGAACAAGGAGGGAGACAACCTGAGCTGTTGCCTTTCCACTGTCTGGAAGGCACAACCATTTTGATCGTTTACATGCAGTAGCCATTTTGGATATTTAAGTGACCGAGGGTGCAGCCATTTTGAATGCTTACAAGTGGTGGCCATTTGAGATATTTAAAGTGACAGCATTCTAATTCAGATTCCAGGGACCTAAGAATAGGCTCTATTTGCCAAAGTCGGCAGGGACATATGAGCGGCTGACAACAGGAAAGGAGACAGGTGGTGAGTGTATAAGTGCTGTCAACTAGTGAACAGAGGAGCACAGTACCCTGGTTGCATAGATAACATACAAATAAAACAAAAAAAACCCAAAAAATTGCAGGCAAGTCAATCCAACATACAATCTCCAATTAAATATAAACACAAAAATGTCACAATGCCTTGGAGACAACAAACAACAGAGCATCTGTTCACACAAAGAAGCTAGATAAAGCAGGAGAAACAAGGGGCCAGGATATGGATCCAAAACACATCCCTGAGGAAGACACAGCATTGGAACTCCCTGATAAGGAATTCAAAAGAATTATATTTAGGTGTCTTCAACGAATTGAGAGACAGATCATGGAAAACACAGAGAAAACCCTAGAACAATTTTGAAAGACAATACAAGAACAAAATGACAAAATAAATGAAAAATCAGAAATGATACAAAATCTATACACAGAAATCCAGAAGATTAATACTAAATTTTCAGAAATAGATAAGACATTGAATGGGCAAAGGAGCAGAAGACAGAATTAGTGAGATTGAAGGCAAATACCCAAACACTTCTTTGGAAAGGGATAAATCAGAAAAAGGATCAAAACAAAATGAAGAAAGCCTAAGGTTCATGTGGGATGCCATCAAAAGGAATAACCTATGTGGAATTGGAATTCCAGAGCAGGAAGAGACAAATAAAACCACAGAGAAAATCAAAGATTTGTTGGAAGAGAATTTTCCTGGTATGATGAAAGATGAGAATATATCCATTCAAGAAGTCCAATAAACCCCAAACTGGATAGACCCCAAAAGAAAACCATCCAGACATATCATCATCAAACTTACCAAAACCAAAGACAAAGAAAGAATCATGAGAGCAGCATGGGAAAAACAAAAAGTTACCTACAAGGGGCAACAAATAAGACTGAGCTTGGATTTCTCAAGAAAAACCATGCAGGCAAGAAGACA
>NW_006921643.1:3382256-3382822 GCF_000298275.1 Orycteropus afer afer
CAAGACAACTACAAGATAGAATGGACTTTTCTAAACTTGGGAAGAAAACTATAAATCACAGGGTAACCTCAAAGAAAAATGATAAACCTTCACATAAAAAGAGAGGACCAGTATAAATATTCAGCAAATACTAAAATGATAGCAATGAAGGAAGTGATAACACGATTCATAACAAAACAAGCTCACCATGGAAAATTATATGGAACAAAGAAATCCATACCACAAAAAAGCACATAACAAAAATGACAACAACAAATTAGTATTTGCTGATAATTACATGTCTGACAAGGGACTTGTCTCTAAGATTTATAGAGGAAGAGTGGATGACAAAACTATGGTACACACACGTAATGGAATGTTATTTAGCTCTAAAGAATAATGTAGAGTCTGCAAAACACTGCATAATATGTATGAACTTGGAGGACATTATGCTGAGCGAAATAAGTCAATCACAGAAGGACAAATATGTTATTGTTGTTGTTGTTAAGTGCCATCGAGTCGTTTCTGACTCATAGCGACCCCATGCACAGCAGAACGAAACACTGCCCGATCCTGCGCCAGCCCCA
>NW_006921643.1:3384627-3385453 GCF_000298275.1 Orycteropus afer afer
TTGAAATCTTCTGTTCAGCTTTTTTATCTTGTCATTTCTTCCATTTGCTTTAGCTACTCTCTGCTCAAGGGCAAGTTTCAGAGTCTCTTCTGACAGTCATTTTGGTCTCCTTTTCTCATCTTTTTAATGACTTCATGTTTTCTTCATGGATGATGTTCTTGATATTGTTCCCATGATTCTTCTGGTTTTCAGTCATTGGTGTTCAATGCATCAAATCTATTCTCTATCTGGTCTCTAAATTCAGGAGGAATATATTCAAGATCATAGTTTGGCTCTCGTGGACTTGTTTTAATTGTCTTCATCTTCAAGTTGAACTTGCATATGAGCAATTGATGGTCCATTGCACAATCAGCTCCTGGTCTTGTTTTGGCTAAAGATATTGAGCTTTTCTATTGCCTCTTGCCACAGATATAGTCAATCTGATTCCTGTGGATTCCATCTGGTAAAGTCCACATATATAGCTGCTGTTTGTGTTGTTGAAAAAGGTATTTGCCATGAATAAGTCGTTGGTCTTGCAAAATTCTATCATGTGATTTCCAGCATTATTTCTGTCAGCAAGGTCAAATTTTCCAACTATCGGTTATCCTTCTTTGTTTCCATCTTTTGTATTCCAGTCACCAGTGATAATTAACACATCTTGATTGCACATTTGGTCAATTTCAGACTTGAGAAGTTGATAAAAATCTTCAATTTCCTCATCTTAGTTTTTGGTGGTTGGTGCATAAATTTGAGTAATAGTTGTATTAACTGGTCTTCCTTGTAAGCATATGGATATTATCCTATCACTGACAGCATTGTACTTCAGGACAGATCTTGAAACATCCTT
>NW_006921643.1:3385682-3391045 GCF_000298275.1 Orycteropus afer afer
GAAACCCAAGGAGGGGTCGCTATGAGTCGGGGCCGACTCGACGGCACATAACAACAACAACAACAAATGCCTAGGATATCCATCTGCTATAGGGGCAGGGAGGCCATATCTTCTGACCTCCGCTAACCACACAAGGGGAAGACAGAATCACTATCAGTAGCCTAAGGCTTATTCCTGTGAGGCCAGACATGCTGCCCGCCTCCAGCCCTTTCACCAACCCTGACACCAACCGTTCCTCCCACCTCACTCACCACCTTTCTCCTGGGTTTGATAATTCACTGCAGTGGCCACACAGAACTCACAGATTATGGAGTTTATTAGGGAAGCAGCATGGTACAATTCAAGTTCAGGAAAAATGCTCAGTCTTCCTCAGCCCACCATCTCTCAGCCAACAGTCTCTCATAGTCTCTCTCCCAGCAGTGTGTGTCCTTTGGTGTCTCTCTCAGCAATGCATGTCTCTTGCATCTCTTTCCCACCAGTGCATGTCTCTGAGGAGCACATTTCTCTCAGGAGCGCATTTCTCTCAGCAGCACATTCTTCTCAACCAGCAGTCAGAGAGAGAGACTTCTGCCTCCAGGAGGCCTCCTTTTGAGCCTGGCAGAGTGGCCAAACTAACCAATCATAACATCAGAATTCTGAGAGAGAGTGAACTTCCCAGAACATTGCTTTGTGCCACTGCTCAACAGAAATACCCCAGGTGGGTAACTTTTACAATCAGGAGCTCTTCAGTTGCTCACAGCAAATTCCACCATGGAGTTTACAAAGAGTTATGGCTAGAAAAGCCATATCAGGTAATTTACTACACCACACCATCTTTATGTGTTCCATTTCACTTTTGACAACTTCCAATTTTCCTAGATTCGTACTTCATACATTCCATTTTCTGATTATTAATGGATGTTTGCAGCTGTTTCTCCTCAATTTGAGTCGTGCCACATCAGCAAATGGAGGTTTCGAAAGCTTTACTTTATCCATATCACTAAAGTTGGTTCTACTCTGATGATGCAGTTCTTTCCCAGTCGTATTTTGAGAGCCTTCTGACCTAAGTGTCCTCCTGTACTGTATTGGACAATGTTTCCAGGCTATTCACAAAATTATGCAGTAATGTATCAGACAGTGTTTCTCTGCTATTCATAAGGTTTACCCTGGGCAATTCGTTGAGAAGTGAATGGCTTCTTCCTTCTTCCTAGTCTGTCTCAGTCTGTAAGCTGTGTTGAAACCTGTGCATGATGTGCAACCCTGCTGGCTTTTGAAACACTGTGGCACAGCCTCAAGCCTCACAGCAACACACAAGCCACCACAGTACAACAAACTGACAGACAAGTTTGTCTCCCTTAGCTGTTCGAAACCCCTCCACTCTCCCCTTACCTGGATCCCTGCCACTTCTTTCTCTGTTGGCCCCATGGCTTTTCTTTCCCCTGCTTTCCTGCCTCTTCACCCATGGAGTGCCTTCATTGGACAGAATTTTTGCACCAAGCTGTCTCTAGGGTCACTTATCATAGGCCCAGCCTTTGATTTGGATGCCAAATCCTTGTTCTATTCAACTAGTGGTTGGAGAGTGCTGCCCAGAGAAAGCAGTTTACTTGGAAGGAGCCCTGTGACCACCGCTTCAGGGAAGGGGCTATCTACAAACATGATAGTGATTGAGGATATTATGATGCCTTTCTTCCACTATAGAATAACAAACAATCAGTAATCCTGGCAAAGTGCAGAGGTAACTCTGCAAAGGCTGTAGATGAGGCCACCTTGACTGTGCTCTGCGACTTTGAGTAGCTTCCCAGAAGGATATCTGCTCTGTCCTGGATTGTGTGTATGTGTGTGTGTATGTACGTTGGGGAGGGGGGCATAACCCACTTCTCTGTCATTCCTTTTAATGTGACTGCCTGGCCTTAGCGAGGGAGGTTAATCTCAGGTTAGAGACAGCCAACAGCACCCCAGATCCCAGAGCATTTGGGAGATGCTAGGGAATAGCATTTGTGTTTGAGTGGCTGAGTGTCAACAGATAGCTTAGTTGGAAGTGGTTCACTGTGTCCCTGAACCCAAAAGCAATTCTTCCCTGGGGTCTATCTGTGCATCTGTTATACTCTTTAATATGTTCCCAGTTGACAAAGAGATTTCATTTCTCTTGGTGCATATTTTGTGGTTCTTTGATGTTGGTCTCATACCATTTTTTGAGCAGAGCCTCATTTTGATGAGTTAGAGCAACCACCTTTGGCAGACATAAGGTGTTATTAGAACACAAAATGAGAACTGGACAAATCTTAAGCATATTTCAGAAATCAAGGGACTAATAGTACAGAACAATCTTCCTAAAGATATACTTAGGTATTAATAAGTTGAAAGCAGTCTCCCACATCTCTTTTCTTCAAGTAATTTTCTACTCCTACTTGAAGACATTTAATCACTTTACACTTTCAAGTTGCATCTGTGGATTTGTGGTCCCTGGCTGGCTTAAATGATTTGCACGCAATTACTAACCTGAAGGTTGGCGGGTTAAACACACCCAGCAGCACCTTGAAAGAAAGGCCTGGAAATCTGCATCTGTAAAGATTATAGCCAAGAAAACCCTATAGAACAATTCTACTCTGTAACACATGGGCTCGCCATGAGTTGGAATTGACAACTTTTTTTTTCCCCTGTGGATTTAGGTATTAAGAGTACTAGTTTTCTATACTTTCAAAGGCCAGAGAGGGTGGAACGTTTCAGAGCAGGGAAGGACAAGGTGCTTCTTGGATTAAGGGCATTTCCTGATTGATAGAGAAATTTGCAAGTTAATTATTTAGAGTTTTACTGTTTTTCACTCAACTTTATACCATCAAAAATCTCTAAGCTTGAAACACTGTTAATTACCTTTTTCCAGTCTATACCTGTGTTTACCCTTTTTGTGTTCTTTTTTTTTTTTTGCTTAGCATTATCTTGTTTAAAGATTTCTGTATGTCAGCCTGGTCCCATATACTTGTCATTTTAAATGACTCTCTATATAATTTATCCTTTTTTGAGATACATACATTTATTCCATTGAATCCCCTATGCTTTCAATTTTTTGCAGCATATGGGGAGAGATATGCTGCATTTCCAAAACATCTTTGAAAATAAGCTGCATTTCAGAATCCAACTCAGCAACTTGCTTTTCTTCACTTGGGGGTTGTATACAGAAAGCCGTTGGTCCCAACAAGGTATTGAATTTTCTTCTCTGAAGTCTATGTCTGCAGGTCTGGCTGGGCCACTTGATGAGAAATCTCAGCAAGAAGACTCAGACACAAAACTGAGGAAAAAATCAAACTGACAGAGTGCTTGATACTTCCAAAGAATCACTTTGGTTCTATTACTGTAGCATTCAAAACATAGACATAGTTCAGTGCTGTGATTAAAGTAACTTTCACTGTTAGTCTCCATGTTTGTATAAGATATAGTCGTGGGCTATAGCCTTTTCATCAATCGGGGGTGTAATGGTTAGCAAAGCTATTTTTCTCCAAAGGGCCAGTTATTTCTTTAGTTTTTCTCCAAAACTTCAGCTTTAGCAGGAAAGAGTCATAAATTCCATGACATAGCTGCCTTCTCATCTGTCCTGGGAGTTATAGACTGCACATATAAGACAATTCATGTACCTCTGCATAATGAGGTGAGTTTTATAAATCATAAATCTTCAATTAACATGCAAGTGGTGTTGGGTACCAGGTTTGGGAAAACTGATGTAGTTGCCAAGTTCATGAATGTCATAAATCATTAATACTAAGGTAGCTCAGAATCATACTGTCCTCTGAGGTAGACCAATTTCAAGGTGTTGTTAAACATAAAAATGTGGTTGTTTTCAAAATCAAATGCACTTTTTATTTGAAGATTAAAACCAAATTACCTTTCTTTTTTTTTAGTTGAAGTCAGTTTTTCTAGGATCCCTTCACTCTCTGCAAATGTGTCAATAATATCTTTTGTTCCTGGATCTCTAAATTCCATCAGAGATACATCACAAAATACATAACTGGTAGATTCGCAATCCAGATCTTTAATGTGCTGAAAATGGGATTCAGACATTTCAATAAATCTTGAAGCACATTATCAGGAAAAAACCCTCTGGAGTTTTTGGCAATGTTTTCTTCTTGTGCTGTATTTTAGATGAAGTTGCTGTGGATTAAAGATATGCTAATCTTAGTAGGTGTCTTACTCTGAATTCTCTACAGGAGGAAAACCAATGAACATACACGTATATGTTTGTGTGTGTGTGTTTGTGTGTGTAGTGAGACTTCAAGAAATTACTCATACAATTGTGAGGCCTGGCAAATCCCAAATCCACGAGTCAAGTAATATTCTGGAGACCTCTGCTTGCTCATGTTGTTGCAGGAGTTGATGAACACAAAATCTGCAGGTCAGATGGCAGGCTAGAGGCCTCTGCTCGCTCATAGGATTGCAGGGGTTGATGAATCCAAAATCTGCAAGTCAGATAGCAGACCTGAGACTTTTTTAGGTTATATCCCAAGAGCCAGAGGTGAGAGTGCAGGGTTGGGAAGAGAGAGCATCCATTTATATGCTAGAAGCAGGCCACACCCCCAAATAAACTTCCCTTTCAACTGATTGGCTGCTCACAGCACAAAATGGAAGGTGATTAAATAGTGTCTGTCAAACTATTGAGAATCATAACCTAGCCAAGCTGACACATAACATTAATTATCACAGTAGGCAAGTCTTCCACACTGTCTGTCTCTGAGGTCAAAGACAACAAAGGAGCAGAGCCTAAAAACAGGTTATCCCTGGGACAAGAATGCATGAACCGAGATCTGCCCCTCTAAGTTCCCAGACTTTTTTTTAATCAGACTGCTGGAATATGGATGTTGAATTGAATTTTTTTTTTCTTAAAATTTCTCACTTGGTAGATGAAGAAAGATAGGAGATTAGACCTTATTAAGAAAGGAAAATGTGCTAGTGCTTTTGGTGAGAAACCCTCAAAGAGAAAACCAGAGAAAAAGATGAAATTTTGCTTGTGGCTGCTAAGTTTTCTGAGGGTACATAAATGTTCCTATAATTCCTTTTGTAGTATCCAGCACAGGGCTGTACACCAGGTGACATGTGACTTCTTCCCTTCAGGTACAGCAGAAGTCCTTCAGCGTGAATATATGAATGGCTTCTCTGGTGTTCATCATTTGTGTAGCTTACTCTGGGCTGAAGATTGTAGGGGCCAATTCTAGGCAGAAGATCTTTTGACTAAGGGCAATTGTGTTTTCATCTTTGTTGTTTCATCTTAACCCTGTTGTTGTTGTTGTTGTTTGCTGTCTAGTCGGCCCCGACTCATAGCGACCCCTCCTTGGGTTTCCGAGGCAGTATCACTATGGAAGTAGGATTGCCCAACCTTCCTTCCGAGGAGTGGCTGG
>NW_006921643.1:3391381-3406745 GCF_000298275.1 Orycteropus afer afer
GTCACTTCCCTGTATTAAAAAAAAAGGGGGGGGGCCTTGGGTGGCGTAGTGCCTAAGGCATTTGACTGCTAACCATGAAGGCTGGTGGTTCAAACCCACCAGCCACTTCGTGGAAGGAAGACTGGGCAGTATACTTCCATAAAGATTTACTGCCTCAGAAACGCAAAGGGAGTCGCTATGAGTCGAAATGACTTCCCTGTATGACCTTCTTCAACTCCCCAAGGCAGAGCTTGTCACTTGATCCTCTGTGCTTCTAGAGCATTTATTCACAGCTCTGTTATGACACCTCACAAAAAAACAAAAACCAAACCCATTGCTGTCAATTTGATTCCAACTCACGGTGACCCATGGGTTACAGAATAGAACTATTCCATAGAGTTTTCTTGCCTGTAATCTTTTATGCAAGCACATTGCCTGGCCTTTCTTCCACGGTGTTGCTGGGTGGGTTTGAACAGCCCACCTTTAGTTTAGTAGCTGATTTGTAAACCACTTGAGCAACTCAGTGACCTATGAGATATCATAGGGGAGTGTAACTATTTGTTGGCATGTCTATTCCTCCCACTAGACTGTGAGAATCTCAAGGAATGCACCAAGTTTTATTAAACTTGTTATTTCTCGTACTCACCATACCTGACACAAGGTGGAAACTCAATGATTGAATGTCATCTTTTACAAAAATAATTTTTTATTACCCTGTACACTTGAGTACTAACATATAGCCTTGGGGAAAGAACAAAGCTTTTTAAAGTTGCATTTCATCATAATTTATGGATGCTAAGATTAACTTACAAAGCATTTACTGAAGTCCCCTATAGGTATGCCTACGGATGAAGAATGACAGAGGTAAGGAGAAACTTCTTCATTCTCAATGTGTCTTGGGATTTTTGTAGACTGGGGGTACATCATGTTATTTTATTCCTTCATAACATCTCTAGGACTTTCATGTCTTTGCCTTCTCATTGCTATCATTCTACTCTAGGTTTTATCCTTTCACACTTGAACTGTAGTACATATAGCAAGTATGATTCTCAGTTTATAAACTTATGTGTAGCACCTCCAATAATCTGCTCCCATCCCATCTGACTTGTAGGAAATTTAACCTCATTTACTCCTCATCTTCAGGCTTGAATTACGGTTCCAGAATTTTATACTTTGCCATGACATTGGAAAGGGCTTTCAATTATTGGTTCTCCTCAAGACACCTGCTCTCCCCCTTATTTGCACCATTCCTCAGGTCCAAAGAATGACTATATACTCTTCATCCTTGCATCAGAGGAATCTTTTGTGAGGCTGTGAATTCTGCTGCCTGGGGTCCTGTCTTCTATTGTAACATGTGGCCAGTCTTCTCTAGGGTCTTGTTCCCTCTTCAGGAATCAAGGCTTTTTTCCCCCTGTTTTAGGCCATACAAACTGTTTCTCGTCCATATCCCCAGCCCAGGATAATCTCTTTCTAGTTCTGCATAAAACCCCTCCCTGTATCATACTACTTTGAGGTAGTGTTTGTTGGCTTTTTAAATCCCAACCCCCTATCACTACAACCCAAATATTTGTTTTCTTTTCCTTAAACTTCCATAGTTAGATTGAGGGAATTATTTATAACCCAGCTTTCCAATGCAGCATAAAAAGAGAAGAAATATGTAAGAGTTATGCTCATCTCCTAACTGGTTACCTTTTTTTTTTTCTTTTCCCTATTCAAACTATTCTGCACATTCCAACCAGGGTAACCATCCTAATACTCTTGCCCAGAAACCCTCAGTGACTTCTCACTGTCCCTGGGGTAAAGTCAAAGCTCCTCAGGCTACCATCAGGGCCTTTCCTGTCTTTCTTCACCTTTCAAACCTGATTTCCCATTACTCCTTTGTTAGAAACCCCTGATCTAACCTTGATCCTCTAATACCCTGTGCTTTTCCACCTCCTCATCATACCTGACTCCGATGTGTCAGCTCCTCAGAACTGTTGGGAGATAGCCTATTCTACAGTGATCCAGTTCTCCATGAAAGCATAGCTCTTTTCTGTCTATTGTTTGGTACCTGAGGTGATGGTTCATGCTCTGGGGCATTGTGATGTTTGGAGCTATGTGTCAACTTGGCTGGACCACAATTCTGTGTGGTTTAAGCAGTTGTGATGTGGTTAATCCCATGATGGGATCAGATGTATATGTTTTGAGCAGCCAATCCATTGAAAGGGAGTTTCCCTAGGGGTGTGGCCTGCTTCCAGTATATTTATGGACATCCTGGGAAAAGAGACATTCTTCTGTGGATCGAGATTCTGTTGTGCTGCCTACAACTGTCCATGAGTGAACAATCTACCATTTGGCCTGGAGATCTTGGATTCATCATTCATTGGAGTCAACAACCTGTGAACCTTGAGCTCCTCAGCCCCTGCAGCTGTGTGAGTCGGGAAAAGCCTCCAGCTTGATGTTTGATCCAAGAACTTTGGAATTGCCAGCTTCTATAAGTGTGTGAGCCATTTTCCTAAGATAAATTTCTCTTTTGCTCTCTATATAAGCTTTACTGGCTTTGTTTCTCTAGAGAACCCTGTCTAACACAGCATGTTTCCACTCTCCTCATCTAGATTTGTGGGCCTCTTGAGGGCAGATACATCCTTTTTCTTGTATCCTGAGGTACCACAGGGCTCTTCATAATGTGGGGCACTTACTAAATGTAGATTAATGATCATAATGACGTGCACATGGAGTTTTCCTGAGCATACTGCCCTGCCATACAGTTTGAAGTAAGAAAATGAAGTGGAGAAGGGGCCAAGTTTCACAACTGCCATAAAAACATGAGTGTTTCACTGATTTCTATCACCAAGGTGTAGCTTCTTTGTTCTGCCTCCAGCACAGGAAGAGGCATCTGCCCTAATAATGATGAACAGATTCCACCTATCCAGTTAATGGGCTAGAGCTCCTCTGGGTGGTTGTCACTCTGGCTTTGCTGTCCTTTGGCTTGCTCACCTGCTGCCTTGCTCAGCCCTCCACAGTAGTTTTCTCTGTCATGAATGCAAACTAGCCAGGCCCTCTTGAATAAACCAACCTCCCTGACACCTGCTCAAAGTAATTATCCTTGCACCGGGCTATGGTTAATAAACATGAATGTTGCTATCCACTTCTTGGCTGATCCTGTGAGAGTGTCTTCACACAAATAGGTGGGCTGACCAGAGGGGCAGCTCCAACTCATATTCTGATCTTAGAAAAGTGAAACCAAGAACTCTCCTGCCTTGGCTGTTGGGGGCTCCCTGTGCACTTCACTTCCTGTCTTACAACCAGCCTCCTATGACCCCATGCCAGCCATTTCTGCCCTCAATCTGTTATGATCCAGGGGTAGGGAATGGGCAGAGTATTCTAGCATCATCTAGGTGGTTGAACTAGATGACCTTTAAAGTTCCTTCCAACTTTGTGAGTCTTTGAGCCTGTAATTTACACTTGTTTTGTTGTTAATCACCATTTATAAAAAAAATCCTGTAGCTTCCTGCTCATCTCATTGTTACCCCCTCACCTTGTGCAAAAAGGACAAGGAGACCACATCTTTTGACCTTCTCTAGCCACACAAGGGGACGACAGAATCACCATCAGTAGCCCAAGGCCTATTCCTGTGAGGCCAGACATGCTGCCTCCCTCCAACCCTTTCACGAACCCTCACACCAACGGTTCCTCCCACAGCACTCACCACCTGTCTTCTGGGTTCGATAATTCACTGCAGTGGCCACACAGAACTCACAGATTACAGGGTTTATTAGCAAAGCACAAGGCTACAATTCAAGTTCAGGAAAAATGGTCAGTCTCTCTCCCAGCCCGTCTCTCAGCCAACAGTCTCTCACAGTCTCTCTCCCAGCAGTGTGTGTCCCTCAGTGTCTCACTCAGCAATGAATGTCCCTTGCATCTCTTTCCCAGCAGCATGTGTCAGCGGCACATCTTTCTCTACCAGCAGTCAGAGAGAGACTTCTGTCTCTAGGAGGCCTCCTTTTGAGCCCGGCAGAGTGGCCAAACTAACCAATCATAACATCAGAATTCTAAGCACCTGAGGGAGAGCAGGAACTTCCCAGAACATTGCTTTGTGTTGCACCCAACAGGAATACCCCAGGTGGATAACTTTTACAATCAGGAGGTCTTCAGTTGCTCACAGCAAATTCCACCACAGAATTTACAAAGACTTATGGCTAGAAAAGCCACACTAAGTAATTTACTACACCACATCTTGGCTCCTTTCCTCCTTGATAGATTCACTCCAGCTACACAAGCCTTCTTTCAGTTTCTTGGATGTGTTGTTTCTGTTTTCTCATCTACCCTGCCTTTTTCCTAGATCACTCTTCTCCTCACCAGCCATTTGTCTAACTCTACTTATTTTTTTGGAATCCCTGAGTGGTCAAATGGTTAACACACTCAGCTGCAAACTGAAAGGCTGGTCCTCAGAAGAAAGGACTGGCATTCTACTTCTGAAAACTCAGCCATTAGAAACCATATGGAGCATAGTTCTACTCTGACACATGGAATTGCCTTGAGTTGGAGTCAACTGGATGTTAACTGGTTTGGATTTGATTTTTATTTATTCTTCAGGCCCCAGCTTAAATGTCACTTGTGTAAGCAAAATTCTCTAATCCCAGACTAGATTCTAGATTAGATTTCTAATGCCCAGACCAGTTCTACATATTATCTTTCACAGCACATTTTACACTTACATCCATTAAACTACTTTTTAGTAAATATTTGTTTAAGCATTTAATTTTTCTGTTATTTTGAAAGCTCCACGTATGCAGTGACTGTTTTAGTCACCATCTTATTGCCAAAACCTAGCCCGGCACCTAGTGCTCTTGTTGTTATGTGCTATCAAGTCAATTCTGACTCAGCGACCCTATGTACAACAGAATGAAACACTGCCTGGACCTAAGCCATCTTCAAAATCATTGCTATTCTTGAGCCCATCATTGCAGTCACTGTATCAGTCTATCTTGTTGAGGGTCTTCCCTTTTTCACTAACCCTTTACTTTCCTGAACATGGTACCCTACTCCAGGAATTGGTCCCTTCTGAAACATGACCAAAGTACAAGAGATGAAGTCTGGTCAGTCTTCCTTCTAAGGAACATTCTGGCTGTACTTCCTCCAACACAGATTTGTTTGTTTTTCTAGTAGTCCATGGTACATTCAATATTCTTCAACACCACAACTCACATGTATCAATTCTTCTGCGGTCTTCTTTATGCATTGTCCAGCTCTCTCACATGCATATGAGGCTATTGAAAATGCTGTGGCTTAGGTCAGGTTCACCTTAGTCTTCAAAGTGACATCTTTGCTCTTTCACACTTGAAAAAGGTCTTTTGCACAAGATTTTCCCAATGCAATACATTGTTTGATTTCTTGACTGCTGCTTCCATGGGTGTTAGTTATGGCTCCAAGTAAAATGAAATCCTTGGCAACTTCAATTTTTTCTCCACTTATTATCATGTTGCTTATTGGTTCAGTTGTGAGGATTTTTTTTTTTTTCTTTATGTTGGGGTATAATCCATATTGAAGGCTGTAATCTCTGATCTTCTTCAGTAAGTGCTTCACATCTTCGTTTTCAGCAAGCAAGGTTGTGTCATGGCTGTATTACACATACACACAAAACTAAACTCACTGCTGTTGAGTCAGATCCAACTCATAGCGATCCCTCCTTAGGTTTCTGAGGCAGTAACAATACAGAAGTAGATTGCCCAATCTTCCTTCTGAGAAGTAGTTGGTGGGTTTGAACTGCCAGCCTTCTGGTTAGCAGTCACATGCCTTAAGCACTACACCACCACAGATTGTTAATAAATCTTTCTCCAATCCTTGTGTCACATTCTTCTTCATATGGTCTAGCTTCTATTTGCTCAGCATACAGATTGAATAAATGTGGTGAAAGGATACAGTCCTGATGCACAACTTTCCTGATTTTAAATCCTTTAGTATCTCCTTGTTCCGTTTGAACTACTGTCTCTTGGCCTACGTACATGTTCCTCATGAGCACAATTAAGTGTTCTGGAGTTCCCATTTTTCACAATGTTATCCATAATTTGTTATAATCCATATAGTTAAATGCTTTTACATAGTCAATAAAACGCAGGTAAAGATCTTTCTGGTATTCTTTGCTTTTAGCCAAGATCCATCAGGTATGAGCAATGATATACCACAATCCAAGCCCTCTCCTGAATCTGGCTTGAATTTCTGACAGTTCCCTGTCAATATACTGCTGCAACAGTTTTTGTATTGTCTTCATCAAAATTTACTTGTGTGTGATATTAATGATATTAGTGGATAATTTCTGCATTCTGTTGGATCAGCTTTCTTTGTAATGGGCACAAATATGGATCTCTTCCTATCAGTTGGCCAGATAGCTGTCTTCTAAATTACATGGCATAAACAAGTGAGTGCCTCCAGCACTGCATTCATTTCTTAAAACATCTTAATGGCCCCTAGAGGAGTACAGTAAATATTCCTTAATTGACTGACTCTACTTTCCACCTCAATCATGCATTTATCCCACTATTCATTCATGTATTGGTTTAATACTGCTTTTCTCCTATTTATATATTTAAACTTGTCTGTTTAATTTTAGTTGTCTTAAGTTGTACATTCCTAGAGAGCTGAGAATCCATGTGTATAATTTTCCTTGTATAGTGTTTTTTATGTGGGTGTGTGTATATACATCTCATTCCTCCAACTAAAGGGAAAGAATAAGGAGGTAAAAATGGGAATCTAGCTGTTAAGTGCTACCACAGAGGAGACCCTGAAACTCTCTGCTGAGATGACTTCCAACTCCCAGTGTTATCCCTGAAATGGTCAGGGACAATAGCACGGTATAGAGTATAAGGCAGAACTGACAGCGCCAGGAACTTTACCAAAAACCCACTGCCACTGAATCAATTCCAACTCACAGTGACCCTGTAGGACACAGTAGGGTTTCCAAGGCTATAAATCTTTACAGAAGCTGACTGCCTCATCTTTCTCCTATGGAGTGGCTGGTGGGTTCGAACTACCAACCTTTTGGTTAGCAGCCAAATGTATTAGCCACTGCACCACGAGACCTCCTACTGGGACTTTTAGGATGCTGTTAGAAATATTTGCACTCAGAATTGTAGTACATATATAGCATAACAGAAGGAGGGAGTAGAGGGTCCTCCAGGAAATTGAGGAAGGGAAAAATTGGGCAGAGCTTGGAGTCATAGGCCTTATTTTCTAAAAGGTATCAATGTTTTGTTAAGCCAAGGAGAACAAAATAATTAACTTTGAAAATAGCTCCTACAGTTATGAGTCCTTTGGTTGTGTTTTAATTTTTAACATAAAGGTTGAGGGACAGCTTTTATAATTGTAACTGGAACAATGATAAATAGGATCAACAGGATGTAATTATAAAAGAATCTGTACTTTTAGTTCTCACTGTCCCTTTAAACCTCAGTATGCTGAGCAAATAATGAAGAAGAATGTGGCATCAAGATTGGAGGAAGACACATTAACAACCTGTGTGATATGCAGATGATACAACCTTACTTGCTGAAAATGAAGAAGATATGAAGCACTCATGAAGATCAGAGATTACAGCCTTCAATATAGATTACACTTCAACATAAAGAAAAAAATATCTTCACAACTGGACCAATAAGCAACATCATGATAAATGGATAAAAAGATTGAAGTTGTCAAGGATTTCATTTTACTTGGATCCACAATCAACACCCATGGAAACAGAAGTCAAGAAATCAAATGATGTATTGCATTGGGGACATCTGCTGTGAAAGACCTCTTTCAACTGTTAAAGAGCAAAGATATCACTTTGAAGACTTTGAAGACATGATATTTTCAATAGCCTCATTTGCATGTGAGAGCTGAACAATAAATAAGGAAGACTGCAGAAGAATTGATACATTTGAGTTGTGGTGTTGGTGAAGAATATTGAATGTACCATGGACTGCTAGAAGAACAATCAAATCTGTGTTGGAATCCCTGGAGAAAGATACCATGTTCAGTAAAGGAGAGGGTCAGTGAAAAAGGGGAAGACCCTCAATGAGATGGACTGACATAGTGGCTGCAATGACAGGCTCAAGCGAAGTGATGATTGTGAAGATGGCTCAGGACCAGGCGGTGTTTCATTCTGTTGTACATAGTCAGAGCCAGCTTGACAGCACCTAACAACAAGAACAATAGTGATGGTCCTAACACTACTCGAATGCTTATCTGGACCCCTTATAGGTATTAGTCACTTTTAAGGAGCCCTGGTATCTCAGTGTTTAAGTGCTCATCTGATAACCTAAAGGGTGGAGGTTCAAACCCACCACCCGCTCCATAGGAGAAAGATGTGGCAATCTACTTCCATAAAAGTTTACAGCATTGGAAATCCTATGAGGTAGTTCTACTCTGTCCTATAGGGTCACCATGAGCTGAAATCAACTATTCAGTAATGGGCTTTTTTATTTTTACAGTCACTTTATGAGTAAAATATGATCTCAGTTAGGTACTTAAGATGTTCAGCACAGGTGTTGTCAGTATTATCAATTTTTTTTTCAAGGTAAGAGAAATAGTTTTACTCCATCTGGGACCTGCTGCAAATGAAAAAAGAAGTGAGGTCCTTTTTCCTTCCCTGAGGTTTCTGGCCTTTCTAGGATTAGAGCACAGGGAAGTAAGATATGGCAGGGAAGATTGAACTTTTCTTGTATTGTCGAATCTGGCTTTGTACTCTCCAAGTGGCCATAGCCTATGTTTAAATCTAGTTTCCTCCTGGGACACTTTGGTGAGTTCTTTAGAGATTTGCACTTGCCTCCCTCCTCACACCCCCACACCACCCCCAACACTCTGTATAATCACTGTAGTTCCCTAAGCAAAGGCATTCTCTTTTGTCGACTGTGTTTTCCTTTCACCAAAACAAAAAACCAGCTAGTTGCTATGGAACTGTGCTCCATTGGGTTTTCCATGGCTGACTTTTGGGAAGTAGATCACCAGGCTTTTCTTTTGAATCACCTCTGGGTGGATTGAACCTCTAGCCTTTAGATTAGCAGCTGAGTGTGTCAGCCATTTGCACCACTCAAGGACCTTCTCCCTCTATAGCCCATAATAATTCAACAGTCCATTTCCAGTTTCTCTTATGCTGAGGGTTGTTTGCCCTCTGACAGTCCTATTGGACAGGCTCTAAGATGATTTCAAAGCCCATGCTTGTGTCCTACATCAGGTCTGTGAGAAATGGGTTTATTGCCTACAAAGCTCTGAGGCACTGAGCAGATCCCAGCGTCCCAAAACAGCTGCTGGTCTATATTGTAGGTCCTACATTTCTTGGACTAGAGACAGAAATTATTCCACTCTGTCCCCATCACTGCAGGTGACACATGTCAAGCTCCTTGAGGGATCCCATTGAAGCTCTTCTCATTAGGATTGTAGGGAAATGTAGGCACTCTTTCTTTGGGGAAAATATTTACAGCATACCAGTACTTCTCACCAGATAAATTCTTTTTTAAAACTCTTAATACCCAACAACTTCTTTTTTTACTCTTGATATGATCAGTGACGGTGTTAGAGTTTCATGACTGATCTCCAACTGTTTCCTATGAAAATTTGCATCTTTACTAGCACCTCACTTTGGTATTACATGATTACTGCATATTGGAACCTCAGTTGAAACGTCTAAATAACACAGTGTAGTTACTATAGTCAAACAAGGGATTTCAGGAACCAAGAAATTAATTTCTGAGTAAGGGTGGACAATATCATTGTTCCCCTTCTCTCTTCTATTGAGGGAGCTTAATTGTTCTTATCTATAAAACATACCCCATCTTCTCACCCCAATAAGAATAGGTAAATGAAGAATTGTAAGCAGAGGATGACTTCAGATGGACCACAGGTTGTAGGGAATAGTTACATAATCTGCAGAAGGAAGCATTATTTCATCAAGAAGGCAAATAGAGATGAAGAACCCAATGGAAAGAAGAAAAGAAAATGCCTGATTTAATCAGTGATTGAATCCCCACTCTCCCTTTCATTTGGTCCTGTCTTCTTATGCTCAGGTCCCTATTACAGCCCCAAAGTAATGCTTACTCGGAGCAGTCATCAACTGCTGGGCTTCCTTCCTTAGCTCCTTTTGGAGAGATCAATAATCCTTGGGTCTGGGTTTTCTAGCTGTATTTGTGTCTGCTTCTGTGCGTTTAGTGTGGGAGGGTTAGATGTCATTACCTTTGACAACATGGCTTCATATCTTTACTCTAGCATGATGAAAAGGCATCTTGGTCTCCCAGTTCAAAGCCACAGCCTGCCTTACCAAGAATTCAAAGACTCTATCCTGGTGCTGCTATCAAGCCAGCAGATGGAGTAGCAGTCCTTCTCTGAGTGCCTCTGGGCCCACCTGGGCAGCCTTGCTAGGTGTGCTGGACCCAGCTCTGCAGCTAGAGGGGACAGGAAAATGAATACAAATGATTGGACACCATTGCCATGACTGTGGTCCTGTCTGCAGAGGAGTTTGGTAAAATATGATCCCTGGGGAAGTTGTTTTCATATGCCTCTCTGAAATTACTGCAGAGGCAATAGTAATAGTGAGTGCTTATGTGCCTGAGATAACTGTAGGGTATGAGAGAAGAAGAGAAATAGAGATGACAGAACCAAGTTCTGGACAGTGGGGGACTATAGCAAGATTCCCTCACTCCTGGAGAATCTTGGGAAGGACACAGAGTACATCCAGAGGTTCTTGATGGGAAAGGGCAGCCTTAAGAGGAAAGTTTGAACAATAAAGCTGAGTTACCATCTGCCTAACTTACTTTTCTCTGTCTGAATCGCTGGTCCTGGAGTCCCATAGATTAAAATCTGCAGATTGCTTCAAAAACTTACTTTGGGGCCACTAGAATTTAAGCTTTCCTGAGGTTGTTGTTGTTTGCTGACATTGAGTCAGCCCCTGACTCATGGCGACCCCATTCACAATGAAAATAAATGCTGCCTGTTACTGCCATCCCTGCAATCCACTGCAGATCAGACCATTGTAACCCGTAGAGTTTTCATTCACTGATGTTTTGGAAGTGGATTGGTAGGCCTTTCTTCTTAGTCCATTTTAGTCTGCTTCTTCCTGTTTTCTATCCACCCACCACACAGCTACAACTATAGCACACTTCATAAAAACCGAGACGTCCTGGGTAATGCAAAAAGCTTGTGCTCAAGTACTAACTTAAAGTGCCTGACAATTGAAACCTGCCCAGTGGCACCACAGAAAAAAGGCCTGGTGACCTGCTTCCGTAAAGATTATAACCAAGCAAACCCTATTGGAACAGTTCTCATCTGTAACACATGAGGTCACCATGAATCAGAATCAACTTGTCAGTAATAGGCTTGTTTTTTATTTTGTTTTGTTTTTAAGAAATAATGGAGACATGAATGTGCTCTCACTGACAACTTTCCTTTGCCTCCTTTGGGCCTACAGGACCCATTCTGTGAAATGGAGAGTCCTCTCCACCTCCTCTCTTAGGAGCTCTGGTGGCGCAGTGCCTAAGGCACTTGACTGTTAACCAGAAGGCTGATGGTTCAAACCCAACAGCCACTCCTCGGTAGGAAGGTTGGGCAATCTACTTCCATAGTGATACTGCCTCAGAAACCCAGGGAGGGGTCGCTGTGAGTCGGGTCCTACTCGATGGCACATAACAACAACTCCACCTCCTCTCTTAGCTTCAGAATAGAGGAGGAACAGTAGGTGTATTCCTACTCTCTGAGGTCAGGGCCTGTGTCTCTTCCTCCTGACTTTATCTAAACGGTCCAAACTCAGAAGTAGTGGTAGATTGGGAGACTCAGTAGCAGGATAGCCTCTTTAATCCAAGGCATAACCACTGCATACTGTCCAGGAAGCCAGAGGGAAGGCCAACCTCCTGACTGGCCCTTTGCTCAATCCTGAAATTGTCTGCTGGGGATGGAGGTCCTTGGGTTCTTAGCTGCAGTGCAGTCTGCACCATCTCTTCCTCATTGAGAATCCAGAGATGTTTAGCAAGTCTCTTGGCCACAGGCCTCCCTGAAGCCCAGAGCTCTTTAAAGAGAAGAAAAGGTTCTAGGAACAAGGAAGCTGCTGCTCTTGATGAAAAAGTCAAGAGGGAAGAAGATGAGACTAACAAGAATTTAAGAGAACTGTCTGAGGGTTGAAGAGAATGTTAATGGCTCGGCTCCGGCACTTCAAAGTCTGAGCTGGAAAGGAGTGCACACAGATGCCCCTGCTGTCACCTACAGAATACTTACCAAGGACTAGCTTGCAAACAACCACAAGCCAGGAAGCAGCACCTGCTAAGACAGAGGAAGGAAAAATTATTGGGAAATTCTAAGCCTAGCTCAGATAGGTAGGGTTAACTTGTCTCTTCTGCATCCATAAACTAATGTGATTCCTAGAAGAACTTAGGTACAAGGGAAATGGCTAGCAGGGAAATGGCTCTCATTGAGTAAATCCAGCCGATAGTTGTCTGTTTTCCTTGTTTACAAAATGTAGCTGTAGTGGATGATCTTGGTTTCCCACCCATATCTCCTTTACCAGGTCAGTATGCCCATCCCCCAGCTGCTGTGTTGGGTTCCAATGACTCACAGGTGCCCTTCTCCAGAAAATTGCTCTTAATGAATAAGAGGCTCCTCCCATCCCCCCTGCAGCTTTCAGTCCAGGGGTACAAAGATTTGAGCCTTTAATTCAAGGAAAGATCAACACTTTGGTGCTAGTCAGGCTCCTGAGTGCCATCATGTGATATGGCTGAGGTCAGACACAGAGCTGCAACCTTATCCTTTCTTGTTTCCTTCATTCCCTTTGTTCCTTTCTGGAATTACTGCAGAAGCAATTGTAGGAGCGTGTGCTTGTATGCCAGAGAGAACTGGAGGGCATAGGAGAAGATATGAGGTGGGGATGATAGAATCAAGTCCTGGGAAGTGGGGGACTGTTGCAGGATCCCTTACTCCTGGAGAACCTTGGAGAAGCCACAGAGTACACCCAGTCGGGCACTCCTTAATAAATCATGTGACCTGAATTCTGTCTCATGCTCTGCTTCTAGGGAATCCAGCCTCAGACAGCAGCTCTCCCATGGTAGAGTACTGAGCAAAGTAAATGACTATATAGTTCTTTGTGAATATAGAGAAAATGATAATACACAGTGATAATGAACATTGGGAATAGCAACCCCTATTCCTATGTCAGGAAGAGTGCATATCAAGGGTGTATCCTTTTATCATATGTATTGAATCTGTATGCTGAGCAAATAATCCAAGAAGCTACACTATATGAATAAGAACGTGGCATTAGGATTGGAGGAAGAACATTAACAACCTGCAATATGCAGATAACACAACCTTGCTTGCTGAAAGTGAAGATGATTTGAAGCGCTTATTGATGGAGGTCAAAGACTTCAGTCTTCAGTATGGGTTACATCTCAACATAAAGAAAATGAAAATTGGGATCGGGACTGGCTCTCAGCCCAATAGTTAACAAGATGTACATGCAGACCACTCAACCCAGGATGACACAACCACATACACTATGGTAATACATCCCTTAGAGCAATAGACCACAGGGCACCAGAGGACCAACATTCAAATTGAGGAAATGCAGAACAAACAGGAGTGCATAAATATGAGGTGCAGAGGCAGAAGATTACAGAAGATTACAGTCAGGAGGGGAGGAGACTGGGGTAGGGTTGCACCTGGTAAATGGGGAGTGAAATTAAATGTATGTAATATTGAATACAAAACAAGCTCTTCAAATAAAAATAATTACAAATTAAAAATTTAAAAATTGAAAAAAAAAAAGAAATAAAATGAAAATCCTCACAACTGAACCAATAAGCAAAAATCATGATAAATGTAGAAAAGATTAAAGTTGTCAGAGATTTCGTTTTACTTGGATCCATAGTCAACACCCATGGAATCAGCAGTCAGGAAATCAGATGTCATATTGCACTGGGCAAATCTGCTGCAAAATACCTCTTTAAAGTGTTAAGAAACAAAGATGTTACTGTGAAGGTTAAGGTGCACCTTACCCAAGCCATGGTATTCTCTATTGCCTTCTATGCATGTGAAAGCAGGACAATGAATAAGGAAGACAGAAGAAGAGTTGATGTCTTTGAATTGTGGTGTTGGTGAAGTACTGAAAATACCATGGACTGCCAGAAGAAGGAACAAATCTATCTTAGAAGAAGTCTGGCTAGAACACTCGATGGAAGTGAGAATGGCCAGACTTCATCTTGCGTATGTTGGTCAGGTTGTCAGAAGAGACTGATCCCTGAGGAAGGATATCATGCTTGGTAAAGTAGAGGGCCAATGGAGAAGGGGAAGACTCGATGAGATGGATTGAAACAGTGACTGTGATGATGCGCTCAAGCATAGCAAGGATTGTGAGAATGGCGCAGGACTGGGCAGTGTTTCGTTCTGTTGTACATAGGGTCCTTATGAGTCAGAACCAACTTGACAACACCTAACAACAACAACAGCAGTCCTATGTCAAGGAACCCTGGTGATACAGTGGTTAAAGTGTTTCACTACTAACCAAAAAGTTGGCATTTTGAATCCACCAGCTGCTCCACAGGAGAAAGATGAGGCAGTTTGCTTCCATAAAGAATTACAGCCTTGGAAACTCATTTGGCAATTCTGTTCTGTCCTATAAGGATCTCTGGTGGTGCAGTGGTTAAGACCAGAAGGTCAGAGATTCAAGCTCACCAGCTGGCTCCATGGGAAAAAGATGAGGCAATCTACTTGCATAAAGATTTACGGCCTTGGAAACCCAATGTGGGTTGTTATGAGTTGGAAATGACACAATGACACAATGGCAGTGAGTTTATTCTGTCCTATAGGTTGCTATGCATCATAATCGACTTGATGGTAATGAGTATGTTTCTTGTTGTTTTTTGTTCTTTGATTCCTATGTGCAAAAGGAATTCTGGTGGTGCAGTGGTTAAGGCATTTGGCTGCTAACCAAAAGGTCAGTGGTTTGAACCTATCAGCCACTCCACAGAAGAAAGACAAGGCAGTCTGCTTCCATAAAGATGTTCAGCCTTAGAAACCCTATGTTCTTCCTTATTCATTGTCCAGCTTTCACACGCATATGAGGCAATTGAAAATACCTTGGCTTAGGTTCAGCACACATTCCTCTTCAAAGTGATTTTTGTTCTTTAACACTTTAAAGAGGTCTTTTGCAGCAGATTTGCCCAGTATAATATGTTGTCTGATTTCTTTTTTTTTATTTTTTACTGTGACTTGGGTGAAAGTTTACAGAGCAAATTCACTTTCCATACAGCAGTTCACATACACTTTGTCTCATGACATTGACTACAATTTACCCCATGCAACAGCTCCCCTCCCACTTCCTCCCCATAGTTACCTCTTCCCTGTGTCCATCCCTCCATGCACTCCTGCCCCCTGAGCTGTCTCCCTGTAC
>NW_006921643.1:3408600-3425949 GCF_000298275.1 Orycteropus afer afer
TTTTCTTCATTCTTCTTTGCTCTGGATGAGGAGAGACCCACTGTTGCATCTAGATGGCTGCTTGCAAGCTTTTAAGATCCCAGTTGCTACTCACCAAAGTAGGAGGTGGAATAATGGTTTGTGTAGTGTGTTATGCCAATTGAGCTTGATGTTCCCTGCATGTTGTTATCTGATTTCTTGACTGCTGCTATCATGGGCATTGATTCTGGGTCCAAGTAAAATGAAATCCTTGACAACTTCATTCTTTTCTCCATTTATCATGATGTTGGTTATTGGTCTGGTTGTGAGGATTTTTTCTTCTTTATATTGAGGTGTAATCCATACTGAAGACTGTAGTCTCTTATCTTCATCAGTAAGTATTCAAGTCTTCTTCACTTTCAGCAAGCAAAGTTGTGTCATCTGCATATCACAGGTTTTTTAATGAGTCTTTCTCCTAATCCTGATGCCACATTCTTCTTCATATAGTCCAGCTTCTCAGATTATTTGTTTACCATATAAATTAAATCATTATGGTGAAAGGATACTGTGGTGTAGTAAATTACTTAGTGTGGCTTTTCTACCCGTAAGTCTTTGTAAACTCCAAGGTGGGATTTTCTATGAGCAACTGAGGAGCTCCTGATTGCTGAAGTTGTCCACCTGGATATTTCTGTTGGGAGTGGCACAAAACAATGTTCTGGGAGGTGCCCACTCTCTCTCAAGTGCTTAGAGTTCTGATGCTATGATCAGCTAGTTTGACCACCCTGCCGGGCTCAAAAGGAGGCCTCCTAGAGGCAGAAGGCTCTCTGACTGCTGGTTGAGGAAGACGTGCTGCTGAAAGAGACACACACCCCAGAAAGAGACACGTGTTGCTGGGAAAGAGGCGTAAGAGACACACATCACTGAGTGAGACACTAAGGGACCAGCACTGCTGGGAAAGAGACTGTGAGAGACTGTTGGCTGAGGGGCAGTGAGCTGGGAGATAGACTGAGCATTTTTTTTCCTGAACTTGAATTGTAGCCTGTGGTGCTTCCCTAATAAACTCCATAATCTGTGAGCTCTGTGTGGCCACTGCAGCGAATTATCGAACCCAGGAGAGAGGTGGTGGGTGCTTTGGGAGGAACTGTTGGTGAAAGAGCTGGAGGGAGGCAGCATGTCTGGCCTTGCAGTAATAGGCCTTGTGCTATTGATGGTGATTCTGCCTTCCTTTTGTGGGATTAGAGGAGGTCAGAACATGTGGCCTCTTTGCCCTTTTTGCAGATACAATCCTGACACTTTACTGATTTTAAACAAGAAGAATCCCCTTGTTCTGTTTGAATAACTGCTTCTTGGTCTATGTATAAGGGGCTCTGGTGGTATAGTGGGGAGTTGGCTGCTAACCAGAAGGTTGATGGTTCAAACCCACCAGCTGCTCTACTGAAGGAAGATGAGACACTCTATTTCTGTAAAGATTTACATTCTTGGAAACCCAATGGGGTCTCTAAGAGTTGGAATTGACTCAGTGGCAGTGGGTGGGTTTGGGTCTATGTACAGGTTCTTCATATGCACAATTAAGTATTGTGGAATTCCCATGAACAATATATTGAGTGATGCAAGAAACATAAAAAGAAGATGGATGGAATACACAGAGTCACTATACCAAAAAGAATTGGTAGATGATCATCCATTTCAGGAAGTGGCATATGATCAAGAACCAATGTTATTAAAGGAAGAAGTTGAAGCTGCACTGAAAGAATTGGTGAAAAACAAGATTCCAGGAATTGATGGAATACCCATTGAGATGTTTCAACAAATGGATGCCACACTGGAGGTACTCATTTGGCTATACCAAGAGATTTGGAAGACCTGGCCAACTGACTGGAAGAGATCCATATTTGTACCCATTCCAAAGAAGGGTGATCCCACAGAATGTGGAAATTATAAAAAAATATCATTGATATCACATGCAAGCAAAATCTTACTGAAGATAACTCAAAAACAACTGCAGCAGTATATTGAGAGAGAACTTCCAGAAATGCAAGTTGGATTCAGAAGGGGATATGGAGTGAGGGATATCATAGCTGATGTCAGATGGATCTTGGCTGAAAGCAAAGAATACCAGAAAGATATTTACTTGTGTTTTATTGACTATGCAAAGGCATTCAATTGTGTGGATCATAACAAATTGTGGATAACATTAAGAAGAATGAAAAAAGGGGACCAGGTTTGCTTGTCTGATAGAGCCTGGTGGAACCCCTGTGGCTATGGCCCCTGGCTGCCCTTCAGGTCTGGAATTGAACCCACACCTGTGGCTTCCAACCAAACAAAAGACAGGCATATGAGTTGAACACTTACCTCAGGTAGATACACTCCTTGGAGAGAACAATCTTGGGAGAAAGAAGGGCTGTTTATGCACAGGGAGACAGCTCAGGGGGCAGGAGTGCATGAAGGGATGGACACAGGGAAGAGGTAACTATGGGGAGGAAGTGGGAGGGGAGCTGTTGTATTGGGGTAAATTGTAGTCAATGTCATGAGACAAAGTGTATGTGAACTCCTGTATGGAAAGAGAACCTGCTCTGTAAACTTTCACCCAAATTAAAAAAAAAAGAAGAAGAAAAAGAATGGGAATTCCAGAATACTATATTTATTGTGCTCATGAGGAACCTGTATATAGACCAGGAGGCTGTCATCTGAACAGAACAAGGGGATACTGCATAGTTTAAAATCAGGAAGGGAGTGTGTCAGGGTTGTATCCTTTCACTGTACTTTTTCAATCTGTATGCTGGACTATATGAAGAAGAAGCTGGACTATATGAAGAACATCGCATCAGTATTGGAGGAAGGCTCATTAACAACCTGAGATATGCACATGACACAACTTTGCTTGCTGAAAGTGAGGATGACTTGAAGCACTTACTGATGAGGGTTAAAGACTACAGTCTGCAGCATGGATTACACCTCAATATAAAGAAAACAAAAAGCCTCACATCTGGACCAATAAGCAGCATCATGATAAATGGAGAAAAGTTTGAAGTTGTCAAAGACTTCAAATTACTTGGTTCTACAATCAACACCAATGGAAACAGCAGTCAAGACTTCAAAAGACGTATTGTGTTGGGCAAGTCTGTTGCAAAAGACCTCCTTCAAGTGCTGAAGAGGAAAGATATCTCCTTGAAGACTAAGATGCACCTAACCAAAGCCATGGTATTTTCAATCACCTCATATGCATGTGAGAGCTGGACAATGAATAAAGAAGACTGAAGAAGAGTTGAAACTTTTGAGTTGTGGTGTTGGCAAAGAATGCTGAAAGTACCATGAACTGCTAAAAGAACTAACAAATCTGTCCTGGAAGAAGTGCAGATGGAATGCTCCTTGGAAGCAAGAATGACCAGACTTCGTCTCACCTCCTTTAGTCATGTTGTCAGAGGGGACCATTCTCTGGAAAAGGTTGGCATGCTTGTGAAGTGGAGGGTCAATGAAAGAGGAGAAGGCCCTCAACAAGATGGATTGACATAGTGGCTACAGTGATGAGCTCAGGTATAGTAGGGATCACGAGTCTGGCACACTGGGCAATGTTTCGTTCTGTTGTACATAAGGTTGCTATGAGTCAGAGATGACACTACAGCACATAACAACAGCAACAACAACTTAGTCATTTCCATATATTTTCTCCCATCATATTTTGTGTAAGGGAATAAAGTAGAAGTAGCATAAGGACCCACTGCTTATCTGTTTGTTATACTGTGGTGGATTTTGTGTTGCTATGATGATTGAAGCTATGCCACTGGTATTTCAAATACCAGCAGGGTCACCTATGGTGGGCATGTTTCAGCAGAGCTGTCAGACTAAGACAGACAGAAGAAAGGCCTGGAAATCTACTTCCAAAAATTAGCCAATGAAAATCCTATGGGTTACAACTGAATATTGTCCAGCATAGTGCTGGTAGATGATATAGTAGAAGGCAATCAAAATACACAGTGGCTGTAACAATGAACTCAGCATACCAACAATTGTAAAGAAGGCACAGGATCAGGCAACATTTCATTCTGATGTACATGGAGTCACATGAGTCAGAGCCTACTCAATGCAACAGCAACAATGTAAGGACATTATCCCAGAAGGATAACTGAAAGGCAGTTGTCTGCTTTCCTCTCAAACATCACCAGCAAAGGATTGACTTGCATCAGGATGACTAAATACTAGAGTTCAAATGATGCACCAGGGAGTAGAGTGTCTCCATGACTTGATTTTGCCTGTGCTGATTTGCTTAATTCTCAGACAGGCTCTCTACCTGGTGGCAAGATGGTCACTAGCAGCTCCAAACCAGCACCGCCCTTAGAGCTTACCATTCCAGAGGGAGAGAACATACATATATATATATATATCTATATATATATATATTTTTTTTTTTTTTATTTTTTTTTCCATAGCTCCTGCAGAAATCCTGGAGACTATGATTGGCTTAGTCCTGAACTATGATTGGCTTAAGTCATATGTCCTTCTCTGAACCAGTTGCTGGGCCCCAGAGTATTGAGTAAACTGATTGGTTAGGCTGGGGTCATGTCAACACTCTTTTTTTTTTTTTTAATTTTTTGTGTGATTTGGGTGAAAGTTTACAGAGCAAATTCATTATCCATAAAGCAGTTCATACACATTTTGTTTCATGACATTGACTGCAATTCCCCACAGTGTAATAGCTCTCTTACCACTTCCTCTCTGTAGTTACTCTTCCCTGTGTCCTTCCCTCCCATGTACTCCTGCCCTCCCATAAACACCCCCAACCCCCAGCTGTCTCCCTGTACAAATACTGTCCTTCTGTTCTCCCATGACTGATCACTCCAAGGAGTGTATCTACCTGATGTAAATGTTCACCCATATGCCTATCTGTTGTTTGGCTGGAAGCTATAGTAGTGAGTTCAGTTCCAGACCTGAAGGGTAACTAGGGCCCATTGTCTCAGGGTTCTCACCAGGCTCTATCAGATCAGCAAACCTGGTCTATTTTTCTTTTTCTTTTTTTTTTTTTTTAAATTTTTATTGTGATTTGGGTGAAAGTTTACAGAGCAAATTCATTTTCCATATAGCAGTTCACACATTTTGTTTTACAACATTGACCGAGTAGTTGAACCTGCGGGCTTGGGACCATAGTTGCAGGGGACATCAAGCTCAATTGGCATAACATACTATACTGTACATTGTTCCACCTCCTACTTTGGCGAGTAGCGACTGGGATCTTAAAAGCTAGCAAGCTGCCATCTAGATGCAACAATGGGTCTCTCCTCATCCAGAGCAAAGAAGAAAGAAGAAAACCAAAATGAATGGAAACAATCAGTCCTTGCGACTGGTACACCATCCGATCTGCAACCTATACAACTATGAGACCAGAAGAACTAGATGGTGCCCGGCTACCACTGTCATCCACTTGGAAGGGATGTACGAGATCCTGGATAGAGAGGAAGAACAATGTGGAACAAAACTCAAAATCATTTGGAGGAAAAAAAAAAAAGAAGGTGAGGACCAGGTTTGCTGGTCCAATAGAGCCTGGTGGAACCACTGAGACTATGGCCCCTAGCTGCCCTTCAGGTCTGGAATTGAACCCACACCTGTGGTTTCCAGCCAAACAATGTACAGGCATGTGAGTTAAGCATTTACCTCAAGTAGACACATGCCTTGGAGAGAACAATCATGGGAGAAGGAAGGGCTGCTTATGCAAAGGGAGACAGCTCAGGGCACAGGAGAGTATGGAGGGATGGTCACTGGGAAGAGGTAACTATGGGGAGGAAGTGGGAGAGGAGCTGTTGCATTGTGGTAAACTGTGGTCAATGACATGAGACAAAGTATATGTGAACTGCTGTATGGAAAGTGAATTTGCTCTGTAAATCTTCACCCAAATCACAATTAAAAAAAAAAAAAAAAAAATTCAACCAGGAACAGGGAAAAGAATAAATGCTGAAAACTAGGACCTGGGAGGGGAAGATTAAGAATAATAGTAAAAAGGACAAAAGTATTAATAATAATAGTTGTTTTAAAACAGACAAATACAAGCAAACTAATCACCAGAAAAAAGAAAGTGAAAAATAAAAATAAAAAAAGAGAGAAAGGAAAAAAAAAATCGGTGGAGGATAGGGCAGGGCATCCAGGCTCTGCCAGACACACAGACTGTGATGGAGTTCCTGTGGGCCCAGAAGGTAGGTCGGAGTGGGTGATGGCCGCACCTCCGTTCACCAAGCGGGTGTGGGGTATAAGAGTAACAATAGGGATGTCACACCTTTTCAGTGTTGTGGGTCTGGAGTGTCCTCGGGGTTGCTGGAAAGCATAACCTCTTCTTAAGCCCCTGGAATCTCAGAGAGTGCTGTCTCTTTAAATATCCAAAATAGTCAAGCCGCTTGTAACATTCTAAATGGCGGCGTCCTCCGGACTGGCAAAAGTCCACAGCTCAACCCACCTTTCTCTTCACCTTCTCCGTTTATTTCCCAGCCACCGGAACAGTCCTCCGTGCAGATCCTGGCTAGCAGGGCTGATTTTTAGGTTAATTCTTAAGTCCTACCAGCACTCGGGAATCTCCAAGCTGTCTGTGCCGTCAGGGTTGCTCAGGATCACTTCCAGACCGCAGCTCCATCTGTCTCCTTTTTTTGGTATTTTCATGCAAATTCTTCTGCTAGTTGGGGTTTAGTCCACTTGTATATCCTTCCCTTCAAGGCTCAGAGGTCCAGGGTTATCTTCTGTGTCTGTGTTAATTGGTTTCCCTTTTCTTTGTTGAAGAGGGTCTGTTCATTCTCTCAGCCTAGTCCGCCATCTTGCCGGAACTCCTGGTCTATTTTTCTTATGAATTTGAATTTTGTTTCACGTTGTTCTCCCACTCTATCCAGGATCTCCTGCATGGATCCTCCTCCAAGAGGTTGACAGTGGTAGCCAGGTGCCACCTAGTTCTAGTCTCATGGTTTATAGGCTGAGGATCACATAGTCCCTTGGACTAATTGTTTCCATGCATCTTTGATTTTCTTCATTCTTCTTTGCTCTGGATGCAGAGAGACCCATCACTGCATCTAGATGGCCGCTTGCAAGCTTTTAGGACCCCAGCTACTACTCACCAAAGTAGAATGTAGAATAATGTTTTTATGTAGTAAGTTATGCCAATTGAGCTTGATGTCCCCTGCAACCATGGTTCTGAGCCCATAGGTCCAACTACTCGCTCCCTCTGGGTAGCTGGCTGTGGCTAAGAAGACACCACAACCTTGTCCCTTGTCAGCTCTGCTATACACCCAGACATTCTTACAGTACATATGAATACATTTGTAAAAATATTGTCTGCCAACCCTATATGTGGTTATGGGTACGCTCCCCCCCCCCCCCCCCCCCCAGACATACCTGATCATTCACCCATCTATTTACCTTTAGATCAATGCTTGCCATCACTGACAACATAGTACTGTACATGCAATAGAGTTAATCTTTGTTGTCTGTACCTCCTGTGTACCTCTTTATGTTTTCCTCTTCCTTAGTGCCACCTTACTGATCACTCACTTTTGGTATATTGCCCTTCCCTTCACCCAAATCTATACTTGTCTCCACCTATCTAGCAGTGTTCCCCCCACTCTCCCCATCCCTGGTAACCAACAAAGAAAGTTTTCTTCCATATATAAACCTTTCCTTGACTTTTTACAATAATGAACTAATATAATATTTGTCTTTCTGTGATTGACTTATTTCACTCAGCATAATGTCCTCCAAGTTCATCCACGTTATGAGGTGTTTCACAGATTCTACATTATTCTCTAGTGTTGCATAGAATTCCATTGTGTGTATGTACCATCGTTTGGCTATCCATTCTTCTATTAATAGGCACCTAGGTTGTTTCCATCTCTTTGCTTTTGTAAATCATATCCCCACTCTTGAAGTTACAGGGAGGATCTTGAGCCTTTAGAACCATGTTTGTGTTCTTGGAATAACTAAGGAATGGGAGAGAGATTGATCCCTTAAAGAAGCAATACTTGAGAGGAACATATGTCCATTACAGCATATATACTATCTATACTCCTCTTTCACTGTAGAGAACATCTAACTCATTCAAATGAAATTGTTAAGAAATGCAAATTATGAGTTCAGAAGTCAATTGTGAATAGCATTTCTTGGAGTCAGGTATGAAAGAAGGTAAGCTCAGCCAAGAAAGAACCAAATTAGTCAAGCTGTTTTGAAGAGCCTTCTGGTCGTGGTTTACAAGGAAGCAGTTGGAGGTATTAGGGAACCACAAGGGAGCCAACCAGTCTTGCCATGAACCCAAGAGCTATGCAAGGAGGGGCAGCTTGACACATAGTGGCACATAGTTAATGTTTCAGAATGGCTTCTCCAGCAATCACAGATCAAGGGAGAAAGTTGGGAGAAGTAGGAAGAACCAAGGAATGATATCAGACTCCTGTGCTAAGCCAGAGTTCCACTTTTTGACTAAGCTGTGGTCCACAAGGAGCATTGGTGGAGGGGTTAAAACACTAGACTGCTAACCAAAAGGTCGATTTGTCAGATTGTATATAGATGATACTCTGGATTTTCCCACACTATAGTTAAAATTGTTATTTTATTGTTTTCATTCTAAATAGCTGGTAAAGTATATGACTTTCCAATAACTCACCATGGAGTATAGGACAGGTTCCAGACATAAATGACAGGCAGATGCTTGTATTAAGGCCAGAGTCTTCAGACATAGGCAGTCTTCCTCTTGAGAGTGGCTTTTTTTTTTTTTTACTTTGCAACATTGTAGTAAATTGTTACAATTATATACAATTGCCAAAGAACTTTTAAGCCACATTTTCTTGGGAATGGGTGGGCTTTGGGGGATGTGTGGTGCTGACTTACCCTTCCCACTATCCTCCCTCCCATCTCTCCTCATACCTCTGTGGCTGGTAGGTCAGATGTACTCCATGGAAGCCTGTGGACCCTCAGACCAGGAGCTGGCATTCAGTGGACTGGCCAAAGCACAATGTGGAAATGAAAAGATAAAAACCTGAGATATGTGATGGGGGTTGCATTTTGTAATAAATGGGTTCAGGCCCTCTGCCCAGTCAACCTAATGCTCTGGCAGTTGCTACAGTTAATGGACGATTCCATTAACATTCCCTTGAAAAAAGAGAGAGAGAGAGGTTGAAAGAGAGAGAGAGAGAGAGAACTCAAAAAGAAAGCTTTCCTCCGTGTCTCATGAAGTCTCTAGTTGCAGTTATAAATCTGGTGTGTTGGCCTTTGTGGTTCCCTGGGAGAGCTTTATGGTTCCCTTAGTCTGTGTGCCATGGCAGACTTTGGCAGCTGAGGTGGAGCTGGGAGGGTGGCAATTTTGATAAGGCAAAATAGGGGCTCAGATCTGCCTTGTCATCACCACAGGCTAATCTGTGGGGTGATGCAAGGAAGGAATAAATCCTTTCACCCTTGTAATGAAGAAATTGTAGGTCCTGGAGTTCAGAGGATAAAAGCATGGGGGACTCTGGGGTGCCCTCTGGAAGAGGATAGGGGAGGAGAGGTAAAGTGAGCCTCAAGATTCAGAAGCTGAGTTACGACCAAGTACTCATTGCAGGAGGAAAAGGGGGACAGGTCTGAAGGACATAAAGGAAGCAGACAGACGCACTGTCTGCCTGAAGGTGGTTAGTTGGATTCGTATCCCCTCTGGAGGCAGAAGGATCAGATGCCTTTTGCCCTGTCTAATAAATGAGACTCAAACCCATCAGGTAAACATGGTGCCTGAGACTTCCTGAGTCCCCATTACACAGGGAAGCAAAAGGTGGTAACAAGGAACCAGGTTTCCACTAAGGGATTTTCAAGCCTTTGTATCTTCCCACTCCAGCCTTTTAGCTGCTGTCAGAGCGCATCAGGGCAGAATATTGAACCCAACCATATCACAGCTGCTGAGGATTTCCCCAAGGAGAGTGTATGACAAGAGTGGGCACAACAGCTCTGATCTAAGACTTTGCTTCTGGCTTCCCTCTGCTGATAATGCCCTCACCAACTCACCTCCTTTCAAGAGTCACTTCCAGAGGCAAAGCTAGGTGTTTGAGGTGCTGCATATCCACAGGACTGAGCTTAACCTGTCCAGAGAGAGGTTCTAGGTCGGATCAGGGCTGTGATTCTCAAGGAGACTGGCATGACTCGGAGTCCTAGGTTGGTGGGAAGGCCAGAGTGGAGGGTACAGTGGACAGACTCCTGGATTAGAGGTCAGGTCCTGATTCTACCCCATATATCTGTGTGACCTTGAGTCATTCACTTAACTTCTCTAAGCTTTAACTTTTCATCTCTGAAACTGGGTAATGATGCCACCCTCAGAGGCTATTATCAAAATCAGATGAGGTAATATATTTGAAAGTGCTTTGTAAAATGCTGGCTCCCAAATTCAAAGACATTTCTTTGAAATGTGTGAGTTATTGGGTTCAAGGTAGGCATCTGGAAAGGTGTGTGTGTGTGTGTGGTGAGGGCAAGGAGAGATGAAGGGAGAGGAAGAGATGCAGTGAAGTGGTGTCCCCTGTAGTCACTGAGGAAGTAACATGAGCTTCTTATTCTTACAGTTTACTGCAGTCTATAAGCACCTATTGAGTTGGTACCCCAGACAGGAAGTCACTGGCTTGAAATAGTTGAGGGCCTGATGCTACTCTGATAGATGGAGAAAAAACAAGGACAGTCAGAAAACAGGAATACAGGTCTGAAGAATGAGGGGCATATTCTAGACAAAGTTGTTTGCCATTAGTCTTTATGCCTCAACCATATATCTTGGTTCCTCTAGTCAACTTTTTAGCTTTCACTCCTACTGCTAATCATTTGGTCCCATGTTCCAGTCCTAATTTCCCAAAATGTGAGTCTGACCCTGCTTACTTTCATACCAGGCCTCATCAGGTTGTCCTTGTGTTAGTGCTCACACTGGTTCAGAGCTATGGTTGGAGGGCTTGGGCTGTCATCACAGAAAGCATGGTTATATAAGATAATAATAATGGTTCACATTTACTGAAGGATTACTATGCACCAGGCACAGTGCGAAGTGCTCTGCATGGCTTATCTCACTAATTTAACCATCCAAACAATGCTACTGAAGTAGGTTCTCTTATTTTCCCCATTATATAGATAAGGAAACTGAAGCACAGAGAAGTTAAATAACTGGTAAATGATAGAGTTAGGATTTGAACCCCGGCCAACTGGCTTCAAAGTCAGAGCTTGTAAACTTTCTGAGGTAGGGTTGTGGGTGACTTTACGTCTCTAAACAATTAAGTGGTGACTGAGCAGGCAGCATGCTCAACATCTGTAGCCCAGAAGGGTGCTGCAGGAGACAGGGCAAACAGCCTTGATTCCACAGATTCCCAGCTGTTTTGTGAGTGCTCTTTTAGGATCTGTGAATGGGTATGACGGAAAACAGCCTCCATCATCATTTAGGCTGATAAACACTGAGAAGTATGTGGCTCCCTTGAGACACTATAGTAAAGAAACTGTTCTTTCCTTTGTTAAATTTGGAGTTTCTCAAAATTATCTGAACAGAGAACTCTTTTTTCTTTTTTTCTCTTTCCGCAACATGCCTACTATCATACAGCAGACCACCATGAGTCGGAATCGACTTGGCAGCAACCAATAATCACTGTTGCAGGACTACCCGTTTGGGAAATGCCCGTCTAGATTTACCCTCCACCCATAGCCACTTTGCTTTCTTGAAGTAGCAGCAGCACTTAGGGTGGCAGCTAGGATTCCTGCAGAGAGTGGTGGCATAGTCAGCTCAGAAGGCAATCACAGGATACTAATTAACCAAGGTCAGGCAGCAGCTGACGTTGCTAGGCTGCATGAAGAAGCCATCCAACAGGGTTTGGGTGGTTTATTTATTTCTTGTTTTCATTTCCCCCTGTCACTACTCTTGTCTTTACACATCAAGTCTGGCCTGTCAAAACAGTCTCCTGACTAGTCTGTCTGCCAGTTGGCTCTCCCCTGTAGTCCATCCTGGACACCTGGCCACATCTGTCTTCCTGAAGCACTGCTGTGAGCTTGCCACTCTCCTGTCCCAAAAGTGTTCATTCAGCTTTTGATACTAACCTGAATGGCCCCAGCCTACCTACCCTGCTCCCTTTATATACCCTACATTCTAGACATTCTAGATAACTGAATCATTCTGAGCCCCTCTGTGCTCTGCCCTGGCTACTTACTCCAGCCGTGCTTGAAATGCTCCATCCTGCCTCCCCTATGTCCTCCTGGCAGAAGCTTATGTTCTCATTCATTTACTTACCTGGTCAACAAGCATTTACTTTGTGCCTGTTATGTGCCAAGTCCTGTGCTAGAATAAGATATAGCCCTTAACCTCAAGAGCTAATAAAACAGATAGATACACAACAGAATAATGTATACTGTGAAAGACTGATGCTCAGAATTTTATGGGAAGGTGAGCTGGGGGACCCATGCCTACCTAGGGTAGAAGAGGTCAGTCAGGGTAGGCTTCCTGGAGAAGAGTATACTGAAGCTTACAGAGTGAAATAATATTAGTCATCTGAGGGCATATAGTGTGCCAGGAACTGTCCAAGAATGTGTTGGAGACCCCAGGCCTAGATCTCTGCTGGAGGGCAAACAGGACAGTTCTCCCCACCAGGGCACACTCCATGAAGACCAGGGAGAATCCTAGGCTGATCCTGCCAAGCTGCAGAAGACAGGTGACAGAAGGGCACTAGTATGCATCAGGAGAGTGGGGGTGGGAGGCAGGGGGCTGGGGCTGAGAGGAGAGGAGCAGGACAGTGACTGACATGCTTCCTGAAGCCTATGGTTCAGGGACCTTTCCCCTCCCCCTCAGCTCCCAAGTTTCCTCTAAGAGAAGCAATATACTCATGCAGTTTGGTTGCTAGGGGCAACCCCAGAAGGCAGCCTTGTTCCAAAAGCAGTTTCTGAAGCCCCTAGCCCTGCAGGCCTCACAGCCTGGCCCTGACAGACAACACGTCAGGTCAGTGGCTTATTTTAGTCAGTTCCTCTGGGAAGAGACAGGGCAGCCCCAATGTGCTCCGGTGGACCTGAGGGGAGGGTGTAGAAGATTACCCTTTGGGCTGCTCAGCAGGATTCTGAGAAAAGAAAGGTGACCAGCAAAACAGTAGAGTAGACAACATTGTATTCGGCAAGAATACTTAATGAGTAACATAACCTTGTTTTCTGGGAAGCAGCCTAATTTACTTCAGGCCTCAGGCTTAGTAACATGCCATTGACAACCTGCAGGTCTGATGCTGTGTGTAGGTCTGCAGTGCTAATGAGACTGTAGAAGCAGTGAATTTCTCTTGCTCACAGTTTTCTTATTCCGTTGAAGTTGTCCACCCACAATTGTCTCTTCTTTCTGAGCCTGAACCTGTATTCTGGGAATATGAGGACTACTTAGGAGAGAAGGCAGAGTGTGCAGGATCCTTTAAAGAGAGAGCATTCCTGGTGCAACGACATTCTGTTTACCAAGGCTCCCTGCTTCTTTCTCTTGTTCCTGCTGTTCTGCCTGCTTGAATTGCCTGCTCTTCTTGTTACAGTGAGGGAGGCCTATATACAGTCAAAGCACCAGAGTTTCAGTCTTTCCTCCATGACTTTGAGCAATGCATTTACTCATCCTGAGCCTTTGTTTCTTCTCCTGTAAAATGAAACCAGTAACACTTGCCCTACCCAATAACAAAACAAAAAAACCAAACTCACTGACATCAAATTGATCCCAACTCATAATAGCAACCCCTCCTTGGGTTTCTGAGGCAGTATCTCTACAGGAATAGATTGCCCAATCTTCCTTCCGAGGAATGGCTGGCGGGTTTGAACCTCCAACCTTCTGGTTAGCAGTCAAAAAATGCCTTAGGCACTATGGCACCAGAGCTCCCAATAACAGGTATTATAATTAGCAGATTAGATAATTAGTGAGAAACTGTTTTTGTAAACTAAATAACCATAAGAAGAAGAAGAAAAAGAAGAAACTACTAGTACTGAGTAGTTACAGTGCCAATTGCTGCCCTCTTTATTCACATTATCTTTTTGATCAAAAGATAACTATAATTATGCAGATCCTCCCTACACTTTAAGACTCAGCCCACATTTCTCCTTCCTCATGAGTAGGTCTTTGACATCTCCTGCAACTCTTGACCCTTTACTTCTTTGAACTAATTTACACCATTTAGGCCAACCCATCATTATTTCACATGTTCAAGTTCCTTTCCCTAGCTGGATTATAATCTTCAGGGAAGGGACTAAGTGCCTTGCTTTGCCTGCCTTCCCCAAGATGCTAAACAGAGTAGGAGTAGATGTGAGTTGTTGTTGTTGTTGTTAAGTGCTGTTGAGTCATCTCCGACTCATAGCGACCCCATGCACAGCAGAACGAAACACTGCCTGATCCTGCGCCAGCCCCACAATCCCTGCTATACTTGAGCCCATCATCGCAACCACCGTGTCAATCCATCTCGTTGAAGGCCTCCCCCTCTTTTGTCGACCCTCCACCCTACCAAGCATGACATCCTTCTCCAGGGAATGGTCCCTTCTTACAACATGACTAAAATAGGTGAGACGAAGTCTGGCCATTCTTGCTTCCAAGCAGCATTCTGGCTGCACTTCCTCCAGGACAGATCTGTTAGTTCTTTTAGCAGTCCATGGTACTTTCAGCATTCTTCGCCAGCACCACAACTCAAAAGCATCAACTCTTCTTCGGTCTTCCTTATTCATTGTCCAGCTCTCACATGCATACCAGGCGATTGGATATATCATGGCTTGTGTCAGGCGCACCTTAGTCCTCAAGGAGATATCCTTGCTCCTCAGCACTTGAAACAGTTCCTTTGCAGTTGAGTAACGAGAGGTCTCCAACAGCAAGACAAACTTGTCTGTCAGTTTGTCCTACTGTGGTGACATGTAGACGTGAGTTTTGAGGCTGAGCCTCTGGTGTTTAAAACCCAGAGAGATGCACCTGGTGCACAGGTAACAGCCCAGTTTATAGACTGAGACAGACTAGGAAGAAGGAAGAGGCCATCCACTTCTCAAAGAATTGGCCAGGGAAAACCTTATGAATAGCAAAGATGTGAGTAGATGCTGACAAAAAAATTTGAGATTGAAAATTTTCTACCACAAAGCTATTGCATAAGTTGAAATTTCCCTATGTTGTGCAAAGCAAAACTCTCATGGAGAGTTAGTGATTCCTCTTGGTCTTTGCCATCATGGAAGATCCCATATGTTCAATTCAGGTTGCTAATGATCATCTTTACGACGCCTTCACCAAGCTCCTGGATTCAGAATTCTGATTGCAGGACCACTTCTAGAAATGCTAATCATGTTACCACCAACACCCCTTCATACACCATTGCTGCTCCACACCTTTCTCCATGCTCATACAAATATATACAAGTATATACAGATAAATTGTATCATTAGAAAGCAGAGTGACCCCTCTTTAAGACTTGAGGATAGCAAGGAAGACTAGAGTCAGATATCAGGAATGATTTTCCTCCCAGCCCAGCATGGATACTCAGGAGTAGGACACCATAGAGGGTGCTGGAGGCTATCTACCAGTATTTCAAATACTGTCACCCATGGTGGACAGGTTTCTGCAGAGCTTCTAGACTAAAACAGAATGGGAAGAAGGAAGTGGCCATCCACTTCTCAAAAAATTGGTCAGTCAGAACAAAGAAAAGAGAAACCAATTGACAGAGATACAGAAGATAATCCTGGAGCCCTGAGCTTTGAAAGGAAGTATACAGAAGTGGATTAGGCACCAATTAGTGGAAAAACCTGAACAAAAACATTGACTACGGAGACAGTCGGAGCTGCAGACTGTCAGCTACTCTGATGGGACCAACAGCCTGAATATTTCCAAGTGGTGTTGGGACCTGAGAATTGACCTAAAGATCAACCCTGGTCACCAAGGGCTACAGGGACGACTGCATTGGTGGCTTATAACTACAAAGGGAAACAGCAAGAAGGGAGACGACCTGAGCTGTGGACTTTCTGCTGTTGGGAGGGCACGACCATTTTGATTGTTTATATGTGGCAGCCATTTTGGATATTTAAAGTGACTGAGGGCTCAGTCATTTTGAATGTTTACAAGTGGCAGCCATTTTGGATTTTAAAGTGACAGCATTCTCATTTGGATCCTAGGGACCTAAGAATAGGCTGTGTTTGCTAAGGTCGGCAGGGACATACCAGAGGCCGAGAACAGAAAAGGGACAGGTGGTGAGTGTATAAGTGCTGTCAACTAGTGACTAGAGAAGCATAGCACAGTACCCTGCTTGCGTAGATAACATACAAACAAAACAAAGAAAACTAAAATCATAGGCAAGTCACTCCAACATACAATCACTAATTAAATATAAACACAAAAATATCACAATGCCTCAGAGATAACAGAGCATCCCAGTCCACACAAAGAAGCAAGATAAAGCAGGAGAAACAAGGGACCAGGATATAGACTCAAAACACATCCCTGAGAAAAATGCAGCATTGCAACTCCCTGATAAGGAATTCAAAAGAATTATATTTAGGTATCTTCAGTGAATTGAAAAGCAAATCAAGGAAAACATTGACAAAATTGAGGAAAACACAGAGAAAACCCTACAACAATTTTGAAAGACAATATAAGAACAAAATGACAAAATAAATGAAAAATTAGAAATGATACAAAATCTACATACATAAATCCAGAAGATTGATACTAAATTTTCAGAAATAGATAAGATGTTGAACAGGCAAAGGAGTAGAATTGAATCAATGGAAGACAGAATTAGTGAAATTAAAGACAAATACCTGAATACTTCTTTGGAAAGAGATCAATAAGAAAAAAGAACAAAAGAAAATGAAGAAAACCTAAGACTCATGTGGTATACCATCAAAAGGAATAATCTACATGTAATTGGAATTCCAGAACAGGAAGAGACAAATAAAACCACAGAGAAAATGATTGAAGATTTGTGGAAGAGAATTTTCCTGGTATGATGAAAGATGACAATATATCCATTCAGGAAGTCCAACGAACCCCAATCAGGATAGACCTCAAAAGAAAATCACCAAGACACATCATCATCAAACTCACCAAAACCAAAGACAAAGAAAGAATCATTAAAGCAGCACAGGAAAAACAAAAAGTTACCTACAAGGGGCATTCATTCAATAAGACTAAGTTCAGATTTCTCGGCAGAAACCACACAGGCGAGAAGACAATGGGATGGTATATATAAAACCCTGAAAGAGAAAAATTTCCAACCAAGAATTATGTACCCAGCAAAATTGTCCCTCAGGTATGATAGTGAAATCAGGACATTTGCAGATAAGCAGAAATTAAAGGAATTTTTTAAATCCAGACCAACCTTACAAGAGATGGTAAAGGGAGCCCTTTGGACAGAGAAGCAACAATAGCCAACAACAACTGACCATTATCACACATGATGACATAACCCAGAAACCCACTCAGCT
>NW_006921643.1:3428137-3435800 GCF_000298275.1 Orycteropus afer afer
CTTCCTTCCGAGGAGTGGCTGGTGGGTTTGAACCGCCAGCCGTCTGGTTAGCAGGCAAGTGTCTTAGCCACTATGCTACCAGAGCTCCTACTAGATTATTGGGACTGTCTAAATATTAAATTTTTATGTGCTTCAAAAGACTTCTTCAAAGGAGTAAAAAGAGAACCCACAGATTTGGAAAAAATATTTGGCAATGACATACCTGATAAGGGATTCATCTCTAAAATTTATAGAAAACTCCAACACCTCAACAGCAAAAATATAAACAATCCAATTCAAAAATGGGCAGAAGACATGAATAGATACTTAACAAAAGAAGATACTCAGGTGGTCAACAAACACATGAAGAAACGTTCATAATCATTAGCCGTTAGAGAGATGCAAATCAAAACAACAGTGAGATACCATCTGGCCTCAGCACTAATAGCAAAGTTCAATAAGACAGAAAACAACAAATGCTGGTGAGGATATGGAGAGATTGGGGCTGTCATACACTGCTGGTGGAACTGTCAAATGATACAACCATTATGGAAAGCAATATGGTGATTCCTTAAACAGATGGAATTAGAAATGCCATTTAACCCAGCAATCCCATTACTAGGTATATATTCTAAAGAAGTGAGAGCCAGAACACAAACAGGTTTATGCACACTCATGTTCACTGCAGCACTATTCACAAAAACAAAGAGATGGAAACAATCATCAACAGAAGAATGAATAACCAAACTATGGTACATACACACGATGGAATTCTATACAACACTAAAGAATAACATAAAATCTGAAAACTTTGCGTAACGTGGATGAACTTGAGGACATTATGCTGGATGAAATAAGTCAATCACAGAAGGAAAAATATTTTATTAGTCTACTATTGTAAAAAGTTAAGGAAAGGTTTATATATGGAAGGAAATTTTCTTTGTTGGTGTTCTGGTTACCTGGTGCTGTTCTGACAGGAATATACCACAAATAGGATGGTCTTAATAAACAGGAGTTTATTCTTACAATTTGGAGGCTTTAAGTCCAAGTTCAAAGAGCCAAGCTCTAGGGGCTAGGTGAAAGCCCCTCAACTTTGGGGTGCAGCTCTGCCTCCTGCTCCCAGCCCACTGGAGCTAGAGGCTTTTCTTCATTCAGACAGCTGCTGGCTGCTGAGGCTGAGACACCCCAAGGTTGACAAGTAAAAAGGCACAGTCCTGATGTTACCAAACCACGCGGTAGGCCATTAGTCTTAAGTCCATTGTAAAGTCCCAAATTCAGCAGAGCATAGCAGGCTGCTGAGCAACGACATGGCTACATGCAGGGTCCAAGCATGCCTTAAGCTAGAGACCATTCTCAAAGCTTCTCCTTATATACAAGAAGCAGACCACATACCAAAGGCAGCTACTCAGCTGCTCCCAGTAGATTCCACCATGGAGTTGATTGCCAGTCTCATCATGGGGAATACTACATCCAGCTGCCCAGCCATTCAACCAGGCCTAGCCAAGTTGACATACAAACATGACCATCACAGTTGGTTACCAGGGATGAGAGGGGTAGGAGGGAAGGGAACACTGCTAGACAGGTAGAGACAAGTATTGATTTGGGTGAAGGGAAGGGCAATGTACCAAAAGTGAGTGATTAACATGGTTGCGCTGAGGAAGAGGAAGACATAGAGAGGTACATGGGAGATACAGAGAACAAAGATGAATCCTTTTGCATGTTCAGTACTGCACTGTCAGTGATGGCAAGCATTGATCTACAGGTAGATAGAGGGGTGGACAAGTTGAATAATCAAATACGTCTAGGCAGGCAGGCAGTGTGCCCATGACCATGTGTAGGGTTGGCAGATGATGTTTCTACATGCATATTTGTATGTGCTGTAAGAATGTCTAGATGTATTGTAGAGCTGACAAGGGGCAAATTTGTAGTGGCTTCTTGGCCATAGGCAGGTACCCAGAGGGAGTGAGTAGTTGGACCTATGGGCTTGGGACCATGGGGTGCATCAAGCTTAGTTGGCATAACTTACTACGCAAAAACATTTTTCCACATCCTACTTTGGTGAGTAGTAGCTGGGGTCCTAAAAGCTTGCAAGTGGCCATCTAGATGCAGTGATGGGTCTCTCCTCATCCAGAGCAAAGAAGAATGAAGAAAACCAAAGACAATGGAAACAATTAGTCCAAGGTTCTAGTAGACCATGTGATCCTCATCCTACATGACCATGAGACCAGAACTAGGTGGTGCCCAGATACTACTATCATCCTCTTGGAGGGGGATCCTTGCAGGAGATCCTGGACAGAATGGGAAAACAAAAGTGAAATAAAACTCAAATTCATAAGAAAAAATAGACCAGGTTTTCTGGTCTGATAGAGCCTGGTGAGACCCCTGAGACTATGGCCTCTAGTTACCCCTCAGGTCTGGAACTGAACTCACTCCTGTGACTTCCCACCAAACAATAGACAGGCATTTACATCAGGTACCAGACACTCCTCGGAAGGAAGATGGGGCAATCTACTTCCATAGTGATGCTGCCTCGGAAACCCAAGGAGGGGTCGCTATGAGTCGGGTCTGACTTGACGGCACATAACAACAACAACAACAGATACAACTCCTTAGAGCGATCAATTGCTCAATCATGGGACAACAGAAGCTCAGTGTTTGCACAGGAAGATAGCTTGGAGGTGGAATGCATGGGAGGGAAGGACACGGGGGGGGGAGAGGATAACTATAGGGAGGAAGTAGGAAGAGAGCTGTTACACTGTGGGGCATTGCAGTCAATGTCATGAAACAAAATGTATATGAAAATGAATTTGCTCTGTAAACTTTCACCCAAATCACAATAATAATAATAATAATAAAGTTATATCCTGAAGTACAATGCTATCAGTGTTATGATAATATCCATATGCATACAAGGAAGACCAGTTAATACTACTATTATTCACTAAAGCTGGAGATGAAGAAATTGAAGATTTTTTACCAACTTCTGCAGTCTGAAATTGACCAGACATGCATAAGGATGTATTGATGATTACTGGTGATTAGAATGTGAAAGTTGGAAACAAAGAAGCATCATTGGTAGTTGGAAAATATGGCTTTGGTGATAGAAATGACACCAGATATCACATGATAGATTTTTGAAAGACCAATGACTTATTCATTACAAATACCTTTTTTTCAGCAACATAAACATAAACATAAACATGTCGTCCTTGCCAGATGGAATACACAGGAATCAGATTGACTACAACTGTGGAAAGAGGTGATGGAGAAGCTCAGTCAAAACAAGGCTAGGAGCTCATATGCAAGTTCTTATGCAAGTTCATAGAAGCTGAAGAAAATTAAAACAAGTCCACAAGAGCCAAAATAGGACCTTGATTATATCCTACCTCAAATTAGAGATCATTTAAAGGATAGATTTGATGGATTGAACACTAATGACTGAAGGCCAGATGAGTTGTTGGATGACATCAAGAACATCATACATGACAAAGCAAATAGTCATTAAAAAGATAGGAAAGGAAGAAAAGACCAAAATAGATGTCAGAAGAGACTCTGAAACTTGCTCTCGAATGGAGAGTAACTAAAGTGAAAGGAAGAAATGTTGAAATGAAAGAACTGAACAGAAGATTTCAAAGGGCTGCTCGAGAAGACAAAGTAAAGTATTATAATGAAATGTGCAAAGACCTGGAGTTAGAAAACCAAAAGGGAAAAATATGCTTGGCATTTCTCAAGCTTGAAGAACTGAAGAAAAAAATCCAAGTCTCAAGTTGCAATATTGAAGGATTCTATGGGTAAAATATTGAATGATGCAGGAAGCATCAAAAGAAGATGGGAGGAGTACAGAGACACTGTACCAAAAATAACTGATTGATGTTCAATTATTTCAGGAGGTAGCATGTGATCAAGAACCAATGGTACTGAAAGAAGAAGTTCAAGCAGCACTGAAGAAATTGGTGAAAAACAAGGCTTCTGGAACTTATGGAATATTCATTGAGATGTTTTGGCAAATGGATGCATTTGACAGTGTGGATCATAACAAATTATGGATAACATTGCAAAGCATGGGAATTCCAGAACACTTAATTGTGCTCAAGAGGAATCTGTACATAGACCAAGAGGCTGTTGTTTGAACAGAAGAAGGGAATAGTTCATGTTTTAAAATCAGGAAGGATGTGCATCAGTGTTGTATCCTTTCACCATACTTACTCAATCTGTATGCTGAGCAAATAATCCAAGAAGATGGACTATATGAAGAAAAACATGGCATCAGGATTGAAGGAAGACTCATTAACAACCTGTGATATGCAGATGACACAACCTTCCTTTCTGAAAGTGAAGATGACTTGAAGCACTTACTGATGAAGATCAAATATTACAGTCTTCAGTATGGATTACACCTACAAAAAGAAAACAAAAATTCTCACAACTGGACTAATAAGCAATATTACTGTAAATGGAAAAAAGATTGAAGTTAGGGATTTCATTTTACTTGGATCCACAATCAGCATGCATGGAAGCAGCTGTCAAGAAATCAGACATTGTATTGCACCATGAAAATTTGCTGCAAAAGACCTCTTTTAAGAGATAAAAAACAAAGATGTCATTGAAGGCTATGGTTCACCTAACCCTAGCCATGGTATGTTCTATTGCCTCATATGCAAGTGAAAGCTGGACAATGAGTAAGGAAGACAACAAGTAAGGAAGAAGAATTGATGCATTTTTGGTTTGGTGTTGGGGAAGAATACTAAAAATACCTTGGACTCCCAGAAGAATGAACAAATCTGTCCTGGAAGAAGTGCAGCTGGAATGCTCCTTGGAAGTGAGAATGGCCAGACTTTGTCTCACCTACTTTGTCTCACCTACTTTGGTCATATAAGGGACCATTTCCTAGAGAAGGATATCATGCTTGGTAAAGTAGAGGGCCAATACTGTGTTTTGTTCTGTTGTACATAGGATCACTATGAATTGAAACTGACTCGATGACACCTAACAAGAACAACAACCTAAAAGTCGATTGCAGGAAGAAAAATAAGCTGTTTAGCTCATGTGACTTCTCCAAGGAAACTGAGTTAATTTTCTATGAGACAGGTTTCTCTCATAAGATTATTGTGTGAATTAAATGAGACATTGTACATGAATAAAATAAAGTAGAACCAAAAAAACCAAACCAAACTCACCTGCCGTCAAGTCGATTCCGATTTATAGTGACCCCTCCTTGAGTTTCCGAGGTGGTATCTCTACGGAAGTAGATTGCCCAGTTTTCCTTCCGAGGAGTGGCTGGTGGGTTTGAACCGCTAGCTTTCTGGTTAGCAGTCAAATGGCTTAGGCACTACACCACCAGAGTATCTCCAAAATAAAGTAGAGGGTCAGCAAAAAAGGGGGAAGACCCTCAACAAGAGTGATTGACATAGTGGCTGCAAAAATGGACTCAAGTATAGCAAGGATTGTGAGGATGGTGCAAGACCAAGTCCTGTTTCCTTCTGTCATACATAGGGTTGTTATGAGTTGGAGTTGAGGACAACATAGAGAGTGCAGTGGTTAAAGCACTTGGCTGCTAACCAAAAGGTTGCTAACCCACCAGCCACTCTGCAGGAGAGAGATGGAGCAGTCTGTTTCCGTAAAGATTTACAGACTTGGAAAGCCTAAGGGGCAGTTGTACTCTGTTATATAGGATTGCTCTGAGTCTGGGTGTATAGTAGAGCTGACAACTCGATGGCAGTGGATTTGGTTTTGGTTTAGTATAGAATCTTTAAGGAGCCCTGGGTGGGTGCAATGGTTCAGTGCTTGGCTGCTAACTGAAAGGCTAAACCTATCCAGATGCTCCATGAGAGAAAGACCTGGTGATCTGCTTCCATAAAGATTACAGCCAAGAAACTCCATGGGGGCAGTTTTCCCCTGTCTCATGGGGTCTTACTGAGTCAGAATAGACTCAACTATACTCAACAACTTAAATTGAGTCTTTAAGAGGAAATTCTTTCTCCTTCTTTATTTATCTCCAAGTTATCGAATCTCTACCCTCTGGCCAACTAGGCTCCAAACACAGAAGCCTCCTTTCTCATCTTAGAATCTGCCATGTTCTGTCCAGCTAAATGGCCTTTGTACTAGTTGTTCCCACAGCATGGAAATCTCAGCTCCAAGATCTTCTCCATGCTGGCACTTTTGTATCTTTTAAGTCTTATACTAGATTGCAGGTCTTTTGTAATCTCCCAATTTAAAATAGGAAGTAAAAACAGACTATACACATGCATTTGCTTTTATATAAATAAATTTCTCTGGAAAGATACACAAGAAGTTAACACTTATAGGGAGGAGAACTTGATACCTGAGGAACGGGTGGGAGGAAGACTTCTCTGCATATCCTTTTCTTTCTGTTTTTATTTAGACTCATTGAATATATTATCTGTTTTAAAATTTTATTTAAAAATATTAATGAAAAGAGAGAAAAAGCAGTCCTCTGCTGAGCATTCTTTATTTACTTTATTAATTTTATTTATGGAATGGGTGGTGGGCAGATTTGGCCTATGGGCTGAAGTTCTATCATATCATCTTAACTGATATTTAATCAGGCACTGATAATTGGTTTGCTTATTTCTTATGTGGGAGCTCTGGTGGTGTAGTTCCTAAGGCATTAGATTGCTAACTAGAAGGCTGGTGGTTCAAACCCACCAGCCACTCCTCAGAAGGAAGGTTGGGCAATCTAATTCCATAGTGATACCACCTTGGAAACCCAAGGAGGGGTCACAGTATGTTGGGATCGGCTTTTTTTGGGGTTATTTCTTACATGTTACCTCCCCGCATTAGAATGAAAGCTCCATGACAGCAAGATGCTTTTCTGTCTTGTTACCACCATATTCTTGCATCTCGAACAGTTTCCGGCTCATAATACGTGCTCAGTAAATTCTTGTTGAATGAATGAGTATTTGAATGATTTATGTTTGGGCTGAAGGGAAGAGCAGCTTTATTTAGAGCAGGATAAGATGAGATCAGCTTTTGGTGGCAGCCTCTCCAGGAGGAATAATCTCAAGAAATCCCAGCTCTCATGAATGGTATGGAAGGCCTAGGACAGACCTCAGCCAGGGAAAGCTGGCAAGTCCAGCTTTGGAACTAACAGTTGCCTTGCAATAGGGAATGAGGTAACAGACTTTGCCTGCCAGATAACTATGTGAGTAATAGCCAGGACTTGAGGACTGGGAGAAGTTGGGGGAGGTAGGAGGAGGGAATTTGGCACATTCCAACTTAGGTAGCACATCGGCCCTAACAAACAGCCTGCATTACCATGTATGTATTAATCTTAAAAATGTTTCTGAATCAACACATTCTCTACGTGTCTGGGGCTGGGCTTCTTGCAGCCACGCAGCACACTGACCAAAAAATGTGAGGTCCTGAAGGAGAAGCAGCTCTAGACACATCACTATGCCGCTGCCGAGAAAGCTGGGACCATCGGACAATGCTTGGAGCTAGATCAGAGGGCACTGAACCTTGGCTGCATTACTCTTTCTCCCCTGGAAAAGAGTCAGCAGCCAGGTTCCTCCCCTTCTATTTCTCCCATCATTATCTTCACCTTCAGACACACTCTTTTTATTTTATTTTTATTATTGTGATTTGGGTGAAGATTTACAGAGCAAATTCACTTTCCATACAGTAGTTTACATATACTTTGTCTCATGACATTGACCACAGTTTA
>NW_006921643.1:3436440-3444704 GCF_000298275.1 Orycteropus afer afer
GTTCAACTACTCGGTCCCTCTAGGTAGCTGGCTGTGACCAAGCCATGACCACAACCTTCCCCTTGTCAACTCTACTATACACCTGGGAAATCTGATCATTCACATAAACTTATAGGACCATTGTCTGCCAACCTTACGTATGTTTTTTGGATACACTCCCCATTTCATAGACATACCTAATAGTTCGGCCTGTCCACCCATCTATCCACCCATATACCCATGTTTGCCTTCACTGACAACACAGTACTGTATGTGCAAAAAGGTTCATATTTCTTGTCTGTACCTCCCATGTACCTTCCAGACACACTCTTACACTCAGAGGAAGCTGAGAGGGTTCCCAGTTGAATGCCCTTGAGAAGCAGTAGAAAGGGCTAAAGTTTAACAGTTTCCCAAGCATGGGGCAAATCCTGGCCCCTTCATTTGCTAGCCATATAATCTTGATCAAGTCATTTAAAATCCTGGGATCTCAAGTTTTCTCAGCTTGCTTTGTAATAACACCTTGCGAAGTTATTTGAAGTAAAACAACAGACATAAGGTGCAAGGAATAGCAAAGATGCTCAATTAAGAGCGGAATTTAGGAAGGGACGAAGGCAGTGTTTTTGCTCATCAGTGGTTGGAAAGGAAGAAGATTAGGTCCACTTTAGACTGCCACTTGGAACTGCCAATAATTAGTCTTACCTTTTTAATCCCAATACAGTTGAGAAATGGCCTTCTTTTGACTTTCCTGATAAAGTCTAGCTTAGCAGTGTTCCAAACCAAAACCAAATTTATTGCCATTGAGTCAGTTCTGATTCATCAAGACCCTATAGGACAGACTAGAAATGCCCCATAGCGTTTCCAAGGCTGTAAATCTTTACAGAAACAGACTGCCACATCTTTCTCCTTCAGAGTGGCTGGTGGGAGTGAACTGCTGACCTTTGGTTAACAGCCAAGCTCTTTACCCACTGAGCCACCAGGGCACCTTCTGCTTTAGCTCCTTCTATATTTAACCCTGGTATTTAGACTTAAGGCATATAACAACAACAACAATTTAGACTTACCAGCTGTCTTTCATTGGCTGGTTCTTCTGGAGTTTTGAGAGAGCTTGAGGGGTCATTGGATCCTTTCTCTTCCTTTGTGTAGAGGGATCTTCTCCCTAAAACCAGCACAGGACTTCACCATCAGCTTAGTCTGAGGGGAGCCAGGAGACCTCCTTCCTCCTCCAACTTCTCCCTCTCCTTAAATTCTGGCTGTTTCTCATAGACAGGGGACTGTAGCCTACCTCTCCCCTGCCTCCTGATCAGAACTTTTGTCTTTACCAGAGTATGCTGCTGGAGTCTAGGGAGAGAGCCCATGGATGCTCTGAGAGGGGGCTATGGAGTAGGGGGTTGAGCAATCTGCTGGCCCTGGCACGGTGGACCCTTTGCTTCAAGTGCCAGGTGATAATGGAGTCCATGCACTAAGGATTTGCCATTCTCTTATACCACAAGTATGCCCAGCACTCACCAGCATTCTGCGGCCCCTCAGAGGGGAGAGAGCTCGAAGGAGGAGGGACTCGGGTGTGCCTTGATTTGGGCAGATCTGTGCCAGTGTGACATGGGATTTCCTGCCTGAGTGTTGTGTGTGTACGTATTTTGGGAGGTGGTACATAAGCTGTGTGTGTATACAAATGCTCTGGGTATGTATGAGGGTCAACCCTAGGGGTAGTTTCTAGGATTTGTCTGTAGCTTAATTGCCCCCCTCCCTGCTCCTGGAGGGGGAGCTGTAACTCAGCCCTGAGGCTATCTAGTTGCATTCTCCTTCCCCCAGCCCCACCAGCCTCTCACTGTGTTACAAGAAGCTCTGGCAGTAAAGGGAGGGAGCGTGGGTGCTGTAAAGAGAAAAACATCCCAAATTTCAGTAAAATGGCAAGAGGGATGCCAGCACACAGGGAACAGCAGCCTTCTGTTTCTCACAGCCTTCATCACTGGGCTAGGGGACATATACCATGATTTCCTTTCCTCTCTTCCTTTCCTTCTTCACCTTCCCTCCCTGTGAGGTTCCAAAACGGGAGACCAACAGTGAGGAAGGAAGGGAATGAAGGTGTTTTTCTGAGGGACCAACTATTTTTCCTTCTGTAACCACCAGAATAGGCAGCTCTGGGCTCTGCTTGCTTTGGGCGGAGTGGAGTGTGTGCTAGTGTATATGATTATGTGTGAGTGCAAATGTAAGGAGCCCTGGTGGGGTACAGTAGTTAAGCACTTGGCTGCTTACCAAAAGGTCAGTGGTTTGAACCCACCAGCTGCTCTGTGGGAGAAATATATGGCAGTCAGCTTCCGTAAATATTGTAACCTTGGAAACCCTATGGGACAGTTCTACCTTATCCTATAGGGTCACTATGAGTTGGAATTGACTAGAGGGCTATAACTTTTATTTTATTTTTTATGTGTAAGTATGAATGTGTGAATGTGCCTGTATCTGTGAGTGTGTATGTGAGTGTGGGTTAGTGAACTGAGTATGAGTGTGACTGTTTAAGAATGGTGTTGGAGTCATCTGACCTTCTCTAACTTTAAGAAGGGGAGGAGAGAATAATCATTCACCATCAGCCCAAGGCTGATTCCTATGAGGTAGAGGTCAGACATACCTCCTCTCTCCAACCTTTTAATCAATTCTGACACCAACATGGCACTCTACTTCTCTGCTGGGTTTGATAATTCATTGCAGTGGCCACACAGAAGTCACAGACAATATTCACAATTATGGGGTTTATTAGGTAAGTAACAGGTTACAATTCAGGATCAGGAAAGACCCAGGATACAGTTCTTGATCAGGATAGCTCCTTGTCTGTGCCCACAGGCAGATCTCTTCCTGGCCCTTGGCCTCTTGGCCCTTGGCCCCTTAGGTCTCTTGGGCCTCCTGGGCTGGCCTAGCCTCTGGCCTGCTTGGGCAAGTGTTACAAAGCTCTTTAGTTTGACTGATAAGTGCCCAGAGGCACCCCACTCCTCCAGTAAGCCTCGTCCCTAAGATGCTCAGGTCTCTAACTCCATGGACCAGCAAGCCTAGTTCCATCAAATGTCCAGAGGCACCCCATTCTGCCAATAAGACTCCTGCCTGAAGGTACTCAGCTTTCTTGCTCTGTAGGCTGGGAAACCCAATGTGCCTTCTCATGCCCATCTCCTGATTCTACTGCCTCTGCTGCTGCTTTTTCTCTGCCATTGCTTCTTGCTATCTCTCACCATCTCCAGTATTACAGCTCTCCCTATGACCTGGGTCTAGGAGGTTCTCAGTGCAGGGATCTGAAGTCCAGTGGATGTGCTCCACTTTTCTTTCTTGGTGGTAGTGAGGTCCACCCTGTGCACTTCTGGGATGGCTCATTTTAATCCTAGTGGGATGGCAAACCTGACCGATCCCCTTGTTGGGATTGGTCACCTTATTTGCATGGTCTCATCCCAACATGGGTGCCATGCACCTTATTTGCATTAGCAGCAAGCTATCCAAACCCCTTGGTGGGCCACAAACACCTTATTTGCATAGTCTCACCCAATCATTTGGTGGGAGTTACAAGACCATGGGTGGAAAGGCCATATAAAAGCAATCCATAGCACTACATACTGCTTATGAGTGTGTTATGAGAGACATTAAAGACAAAGGACAGAGCAGAAAGATGTCAGCACAGAGTTGGTTAAGCATCTGCCTTCAGCACAGAGTTGGTTAAGCATCTGCCTTAGATAATCTAATCCACATATGAATAATTGAAAATTGACTGTATTTATACAATACACTGGCCATTACCCAATATTGTGTGGCATTAGAATAAAGATGTTTGGAAGGAAAAAAACACAGAGCAGACATTTTCCTTATGTTTTTGAAAGAAGGACATTTCATTTGGGCAATAGCTCATTTCCTATCAGGCAAAAGCCTCATTTACTCAAAGCTCAGAAATACAGTTTTATGGTCATTTCACTTAAACAGTGTTGGAGTTTATCTTAGTATTAGTTGCTTACAAAATATTTGAATATGTAAATAAGATCCTGAGGGTAATGTTTATCCCACTCAAAAAAAAGAAGTTACTTTTCACCTCTTTGAAGTATCTATTTGCATTCCAACAATATGGTACTTACATATGACTCTTTTCTAGCAATTCATTAAAGCATGTCCTAAAAACAGTACTTTTCTCCTGATTTAAAAAGTCTATAATGTCCTGCCTTGGTGAGCAGCAATCAGGGTCTTAAAAGCTTGTGAACGGCCATCTAAGATACAGTTATTGGTCTATCCTCAACGAGAGCAAAGAAGAATGAAGAAAATCAAAGACACATGGAAGCAATTAGACCAAGGGACTAGTGGGCCATGGGAACCTCAGCCTGCATGACCCTGAGACCAGAAGAACTAGACGATACTCAGCTACCAAGCCAATCACTCAGAAAGAGATCAAAAGTGGAGATCCTGGATAGAGTTGGATAAAAGGGTGGAACAAAACTCAAAATCATAAAAACAAACCAGGCTTACTGGTCTGATAGAGACTGGTGAAATCCCCTAGACTGTGGCTCCTAGTAACTCTTCAGGCTTGGAGCTGGACTCACTCTCAGCCAAACTAGGAGCTCTGGTGGCATAGTGCCTAAGGCATTGGACGGCTAACCAGACGGTTGGTGGTTCAAACCCACCAGCCACTCCTTGGAAGAAAGATCGGGCAATCTACTTCCATAGATACTGTCTCAGAAACCCAAGGAGGGGTCGCTGTGAGTTGGGATCAACTTGACAGTAGTGAGTTTGGCTTTTTTGGTTTTGGCTCACCAAACAGTAGACAGGCCTATGAGCAGAGTAATAACACTAGGGAGATGCACTCCTTAGAACAATCAATCAACCTTGGGATATCAGAAGGGCAGCATTTGTCAGGGAGAAAGCTAGGAAGGCAGGAATGCATAGGTAAGAAGAATGCAGGGAAAGAAAGTGGGAGGAGAGCTTTTACATTGTGGGGACTGTAATCAGTGCCACAAAACAAAATGTGTATGAACTATTGAATGGAAAATGAGTCTTCTCTGTAAAATTTCACCCAAATCACAATAAAAAGTTTTATTTATTTATTTTTTAAAAGCCTATGGTGGATTTTAACAGTGTATCTGATTTATTAGTGTTTATCATATATGATCATAATAATGTCTAACATTCATTGAGTGCTCATTATATACCAGGCCTTGTATTAAATACCTTACATGCATGTTCTCAGTCCTGCCAATGAGGGAGGTACTGTTACTTTACAACTCTGGCTCAGAGAAGTCAAGTAGCTTAACAAAGGTCATAGGTTTTATTTATTTTTTATTTTTTTTAAATTTTATTTTGATTTGGGTGAAGATTTACAGAGTAAATTCACTTTTCATACAGCAGTTCACATATACTTTGTCTCATGACATTGACCAAAATTTACAATGCAACAGCTCCCCTCCCACTTCCTCCCCATAGTTACCTCTTCCCAGTGTCCATCCCTCTATACTCTCCTGCGCCCTGAGCTGTCTCCCTGTGCATAAGCAGCCCTTCCTTCTCCCATGATTGTTCTCTCCAGGGTGTGTGTCTACTTGAGGTAAATGTTTAACTCACTTGCCTGTACTTTGTTTGGCTGGAAACCACAGGTGTGGGTTCAATTCCAGACCTGAAGGGCAGCTAGGGGCCATAGTCTCAGTGGTTCCACCAGGCTCTATTGGACCAGCATACCTGGTCCCCACCTTCTTTTTTTTTTTTTGCCTCCAAATGATTTTGAGTTTTGTTCCACATTGTTCTCCCTCTCTATGCAGGATCTCGTACATCCCTTCCAAGTGGATGACAGTGGTAGCCGGGCACCATCTAGTTCTTCTGGTCTCATAGTTGTATAGTTGCAGATCAGATGGTGTACCAGTCGCTAGGACTGATTGTTTCCATTAATTTTGGTTTTCTTCATTCTTCTTGACGAGGAGAGACCCGTTGTTGCATCTAGATGGCAGCTTGCTAGCTTTTAAGATCCCAGTCGCTACTCACCAAAGTAGGAGGTGGAACAATGTTTTGTATAGTATGTTATGCCAATTGAGCTTGATGTCCCCCGCGACTATGGTCCCAAGCCCGCAGGATCAACTACTTGGTCGCTCTGGGTAGCTGGCTCTGACCAAGCAATGACCATAGGTCATAGGTTTTAAGTGTCAGAGCAGAACTTAAATTTGAGTTTTGACTCGAAAGCCCCATGAGCACTATTGCATCTCTATATTTTACTGTTACCACCTGTCTGTGTCAGTTTGTCCCATACTGTGATGGCTTTTGTGTTGCTATGATGTTGGAAGCTAAGCTGCTAGTATTGCAAGCCCACCCATGGTGGACAGTTTCAACAGTTACCAGAGTAAGACTAGGAAGAAAGGCCTGGCAATCTACTTCTGAAAATTAGCCAATAAGATGGATCACAACAGAATATCGCCTGATACAGTACTGGAAGGAGCTCTGGTAGCATAGTGCCTAAGGCATTTGACTGCTACCCAGAAGGCTGGCAGTTCAAACTCACGAGCACTCCTAGGAAGGAAGGTTGGGCAATCTACTTCCATAATGATACTGCCTTGGAAACCCAAGGAGGGGTCACTATGAGTCAGATCTCACTCGATGGCAGTAAGGTAGTACTGGAAAATGACCCCTATAGCTTGGAAGGTACTGCTCAAACATACCAACAGTCATGATGATTGCACAGGACTGGGCAACATTTCATTCTGTTATCCATAAGGTCACCACAAGTGAGAGCCAATTCAATGGCAACTAACAACAACAACAACAGATTTTACTGACCGAGGATATCAAAGCATGCCAGCAAGAGGCATGTCAGAGCACTTTGCAGGTGCCTCTAGAAAGGCTGTGCCCACAGAAATCTTGGAGGCAGAGGGATCAAAGGAAGATAATGGGAAGAGATTGAGCAGAGTAGTATGTGCGACTAAGAGGAAGCAAGGAACCTGATGAATCGTGGAGAATGGCGTTATTACTTATGACTTTTTGAAATAAGAACTGGCTTATGAAGGTGAGGAGGGAGTAGCCTGAGAATAAATGAAATGAGGAATGAAACTGAAGTCATCATTCCTGGCCTGCTGATGAGCAGATGCCAGCGTGCTAGCCTCTTGCTGGATCCATTGCTTTTCTAAAGAGAAACTTGGAGCTCAAAGAAGTTCCAGCAGGGCCTATACTGAAAACTTACAGGCTCTAAGATATTTTGGTCATGAGAAAAGAAAAATGGAAGTTGGAGACCAGGTTTCTAGTCTCTGAGGGATTTATTTATGTATTTTTTTACATGAGCTATTTCACTATTACCATTGGATATAACTGCAAAGGTAAAGGGAGTCAGATTGGGTAAGAACTTGTAAGAGAGGGAGTTATAGTAATATGTATGAAAATACCAGTGTTTCTATTGATGACAAAGCCACAATAGTACTGTGGTGTATTTCCTACAGTCATTATTGAAGGAAATCTAAATTTCAGTTCAACTTTAGTGAAAATAAATATGCAATCTTTTCCCTTAAAAAAAAAAAAAAGAGAGAGAGAGAGAGAAAGGTTATAAGATGTTGGCATCCCTACCAGAGTCATTCTAAGAATAGATTTGTTGGAAGATCTAAAAGGGAAAGAATTGGAGACACTTTCATCAAGCCATTGGAAAATGGAGCAGAGCAGAGAATGCTTGGAGCAAGAGGCATTGAGCCAGAAGTTACAACCAGAAACCAGTCAACCCAGGAAGAAGAGCAACCAAAAGAATGTAAATTAAAGAAAAAATTGATAGAAGAGACCCAGACCACAGGCAATGGCAGCTCACTCAATAGTAGCTGAAGGGGGTGGAAAGAGAAGCTGGCTGGAGGACCTAGGGTGAGAAAGCAGCCCCAGTGCTGAAACTGATGAGGAGTTCTCTGTAGAGACTCACTGCCTGCAAGGGGAGACAGGAAGAGTGTATGCTGAAGTCCAGGCATCCTCATCAATAATTTTTTTAGGGCTCCTGTTCATCCAGGCTAAGGGAGTTATTTACTAACAGTTGGCAAAATGTGCAAATAGCACAACTTGATGGGTTAACCTCCTTCCAGATATGCAGGCCCAGCACAGGGAGCAGTTTTGCCCCTTGGGGTAGACTCTGTTGACATCAAGTCTATACAGCTTGAAATCTTGCCTCTAACAGGCAAGGCTGAGAGCCTGCTATGGAAAGAGAATTTAGGGATGCCGTGAATGCTCAAATCCCAATCCCAGGGCTCTGAAGAAGGACCATAGCTTTGGATTCATCTGTTGAAGTCCTGATTGATAAACAGTGCTGGAATCAATAAGTGATTTTA
>NW_006921643.1:3463878-3464471 GCF_000298275.1 Orycteropus afer afer
CTTGCTGAAAGTGAGGATGACTTGAGGCACTTACTGATGAAGTTTGAAGAATACAGTCTGCAGTATGGATTACATCTCAATATAAAGAAAACAAATATCCTTACAACTGGACCAATGAGCAGCATCACAGTAAATGAAGAGAAGATTGAGGTTGTCAAAGAATTCACGTTTCTTGGTTCTACAATCAATGCCAATGGAAGCATCAGTCAGTACATTAGAAGATGTGTAGCATTGGGAAGGTCAAACACGAAGGAACTGTTTCAAGTGCTGAGGAGCAAGGATGTCTCCTTGAGGACTAATGTGTGCCTGACACAAGCCATGATATTTCTGATCACCTTGTATGCATGTGAGAGCTGGACAATGAATAAGGAAGACCAAAGAAGAGTTGATGCTTTTGAGTTGTGGTGCTCGCGCAGAATGCTCAAAGTACCATAGACTGCTAGAAGAATGAACAGATCTGTCCTGGAGGAAGTGCACCCGAAATGCTCCTTGGAAGTGAGAATGGCCAGACTTCATCTCACCTATTTTGGTCATGTTGTCAGAGGGACCATTCCCTGGAGAAGGATGTCATGCTTGGTAGGGTGGAGGGTCGA
>NW_006921643.1:3465631-3469469 GCF_000298275.1 Orycteropus afer afer
AGAGGTACATGGGAGGTACAGATAACAAAGATGAACCCTTTTGCACATACAGTACTGTGTTGTCAGTGAAGGCAAACATGGGTATACGGGTGGATAGATGGGTGGACAAGCTGAACTATTAGGTATGTCTATGAAGTGGGGAGTGTACCCAAGACCATGTAAAGGGTTGGCAGATAATTGTCCAATAAGTGTATTTGTATGATCTGTAAGAATTCCCAGGTGTGTAGTAGAGCTGACAAGGAACAAGGTTGTAGTCACTTCTTGGTCATAGCCAGCTACCCAGAGGGACCGAGTAGTTGAACCAGTGGGCTTGGGACCATAGTCGCAGGGGACATCAAGCTCAATTGGCATAACAAACTACACAAAACATTGTTCCATCTCCTACTTTGGTAAGTAGTGACTGGGATCTTAAAAGCTTGCAAGCAGCCATCTAGATGCAATGATGGGTCTCTCCTGGTCCAGAGAAAAGAATGAAGAAAGCCAAAGATTCATAGAAACAATTAGTCCTAGAGACTGGTACACCATGCGATCCGCAGCCTATATGACTATGAATGAGACCAGAAGAACTAGATGGTGCCCGGCTACCACTGTCAACCACTCGGAGGGGGATTTATGTAGGGGATCCTGGATAGAGAGGGAGAACAATGTGGAACAAAACTGAAAATCATTTGGTAAAAAAAAAATAAGGAGGACCAGGTTTGCTGGTCCGATAGAGCCTGGTGGAACCCTGAGACTGTGCCCCTAGCTGCCTTTCAGGTCTGGAATTGAACCCACACCTGTGGCTTCTAGCCAAACAAAAGACAGACATATGAGTTGCACATTTATTTGAGGTAGATACACTCCTTGGAGAGATCAATCATGGGAGAAAGAAGGGCTGTTTATGCACAGGGAGACAGCTCAGGGGACAGGAGTGCATGGAGGAATGGACACAGGGAAGAGGTAACTATGAGGAAGAAGTAGGATGGGAGCTGTTGCATTGGGGTAAGTTGTAGTCAGTGTCATGAGACAAAGTGTACGTGAACTGTTGTATGGAAAGTGAATTTGTTCTGTAAATGTTCATCCAAATCACACACACACACAAAAAGAGCAGGTGTTTCTGATCCAACACAGTCGACCTGACAAGGAACAAGCTGACAAGGAACAAGGTTGTAGTCACTTTTTAGTCATAGCCAGCTACCCAGAGGGACCGAGTAGTTGAACCTGTGGGCTCGGGACCGTAGTCGCAGGGGACATCAAGCTCAATTGGCTTAACATACTACACAAAACATTGTTCCACCTGCTACTTTGGCAAGTAGCGACTGGGATCTTAAAAGCTTGCAAGCAGCCATCTAGATGCAATGATGGGTCTCTCCTGGTCCAGAGCAAAGAAGAATGAAGAAAGCCAGAAAAAAAAAAAAAAGAAAAAGAAAAATATTCAGGGACAATCTTTCCAGACATGATAGACAAAAGCAGGCTCCCACGCCACTTCCCACCTTCCCTAGATTCAGTAAGAAGGAGGAAGAGGGGGAGTCTGCTCCTGAAGTCAGGATTTGACAAACTTTTCTCCAGACAGGGGCTGCTCTTCCTAACAGCATAGAGAGTATGGCTGATACACTAGGAGCCCACAGGCCCCAGAAGGTATAGGTTCAATTAATCTGGGGAAAGGACAGCAATTCTATTAAAGGGATCCAGCAGGTATAACAAGAAAAGCTGCGTACCTGTTTTTAATTCTTTGTGGTATATACTTAGGAGTGGAATTGCTGGATCATATGATGATTCTGTTTAACTTTTTGAGGAACCACCAAACTTTTCCACAGTGGCTGCACCATTTTACATTCCAATGTAAAGTGTACAAGGGTTCAAAATTTCTCCACATCCTTGCTAACATTTGTTATTTTCCATTTTTTGGATTCAGCTTTAATTTTTAACACAATAAATATCAATAGATGTAATGCATATGAACAAAAGCTTTCAGAGGTGTTCAATAACTTTTAAGAGTTTAAAGGAATCTTGAGACCAAAAGATTTGAGAATGGCTGATTCACACACTGCAATACTTTCATTTTAAGAGGTCATTCTATCTCCATGAACAAACAAATTGAAATAATCTCCTAATTGTTACATATCTCTAGGGAAGAGGAAATATTATGACTCACATATATTCAAGATGTTTTGGAGCTACAGAGATGGACTGCATCAGTTTCTGAAAGCCTCCCAACCCTGTCATTTTCATGTCCCCCAATAAGTAATGGCTCTAAATGAGATAGGAACAGGGTGTCCCATACAGAGCCTTCTTGCCCTATTTTTATGGGATAATGAATGTGGTCACCAGCTTTTATCAAAATTAGTTGGGTATTCAAGGTTTCCATGGCTAAGGCACAAATCACTCACCCATGAATCCCTTCAAATTATATCACTTAGCAGTCACACTCCTACTATCAAACATAGCTTTAGCACCTAAACCCAAACTACTGTGCTGTAATGACACTATATAATCATCCTGCTTATAGCTTAGGACCTAAGGGCTTATACTAATGTAGGAGTCAGTCTCGGGATCAAAGGAGGAAAGCCTTGTTATGAGGGGGCAATTTGCTTATAGGGTAGAATGCGAGATATGCATGAAATAAATACAAAGACTGAGGAACCACTGGTCTCATGGGAGAGTCAGACATAAACATATTTATTTGAGGACAGTGTATGTGAAAATGCACAAAGGACTGTGGTGAATGGGAGAGAGGTGAGTTTACTGAGTAGAGAAAAGGTGCATCTGTGGAAGTATGTGAAAAGAGGACGAGGAAAGGATATTGGAGCCTGGTTGTGAAGGGTCAGCCCAGGAGAAGGTTCTCAGGATGCAGAGCTGAAAGGAGAGCTGCTGACCAAGGGACTAAGGAAGCTGGGGAAGGTTCTTCCATGTTACTGACACTTGAGATGGGTGTCTTGTCTATTCCCTCTGCGTTAAGGCTCTTTTCTCTCCTTCCTTTCCCACTGCCCCACATTGCCTGTGCATGCCAGGCCCAGAACATCCTCACAGGCTGCTGCTCTAATTACTTTACTCCATTTTAATTCTGCTGAGTTAGGAGCCTGTGAACTCAAGAGGAAATTCATGCAAATACTCAACAAATTGAATGTGCTGGCAATTTAGAAAAAAAGGAGCCCTGGTGGTACAGTGGTTAAGTATTTTAGAAACAGATGTGACCCTACGTGCCCCCTTCATCCTCCCTTCCTCTAGCACTGCCTCTGACCAGGCTCAGAGGGAAGAATTGAGGGTAGAATGTGCTTATGGGAAGAAATGGTGGCATTGATGGAGTAAGATGTTGGGTTTCACTGAGTCATTAGAGCCATTACTTATTGAGGGACATGAAAATGACAGGGTTGGGGAGCTTTCAGAAACTGATGTAGTCCATCTCTGTAGCTCCAAAACATCTTGAATATATATGAGTCATAATATTTCCTCTTCCCTAGAGATATTTAACAATTAGGAAATTATTCCAACTTGTTTGTTCATGGAGATAGAGTGACCTCTTAAAAGGAGAGGATTGCAGTGTGTAAATCAGCCACTCTCAAATCTTTTGGTCTCAAGATTCCTTTAAACTCTTAAAAGTTATTGTTGTTGTTACGTGCCATGGAGTCAGACCTGACTCACAGTGACCCCTCCTTGGGTTTCTGAGGCGGCCACTCCTCGGAAGGATGTGCCTCGGAAACCCAAGGAGGGGTCGCTATGAGTCGGGTCCAACTCGATGGCACATAACAACAACAACAACAACATCACTAAGGAAGTAGATTGCCCAACCTTCCTTCTGAGGAGTGGCTGATGGGTTTGAACCACCAGCCTTCTGGTTAGCAGTCAAGTGCCTTAGGCA
>NW_006921643.1:3469569-3472844 GCF_000298275.1 Orycteropus afer afer
GTATCACTTTGGAAGTAGATTGCCCAACCTTCCTTCTGAGGAGTGGCTGATGGGTTTGAACCACCAGCCTTCTGGTTAGCAGTCAAGTGCCTTAGGCACTACGCTACCAGAGCTCCTCTTAAAAGTATTGAATACCTCTAAAAGCTTTTGTTTATATACATTACATCTATTGATATTTACTGTGTTAAAAATTAAAGCTGAATACAAAAAGTGGAAAATAACAAATGTTAGCAAGGATATGGAAAAATTGGAACCCTTGTACATTGTTGATTGGAATGTAAAATGGTGTAGCCACTGTGGAAAAGTTTGGCAGTTCCTCAAAAAGTTAAACAAAATCACCCTATGACCCAGGAATTCCACTCCTAGATATATACCCCAAAGAATTAAAAACAGGTACTCAAACAGATACATGTACATGCATGCTCATAGTTATTCAAGATAGTCAAAAGGTAGAAATAGCCCAAATATTCATCAACTAACATGGATAAAAATGTTGTGATTATATAAACCAAAAATCAAACTCACTGCTGTCGAGTCAGTTCAACTCATAGCGACCCCTGCTTGGGTTTCCGAGGCGGTATCTCTGCAGAAGTAGATTGTCCCATCTTCCTTCCGAGGAGTGGCTGGTGGGTTTGAATTGCCAGCCTTCAGGTTAGCAGTCAAATACCTTAGGCACTATGCCACCAGAGCTCCCTGTGATTATATAGATATATAAATATTATCCAGCCATAAAAAGAATGAAGTACTGATACATGCTACAACTTGAATGAACCTTGAAAGCATTATGTTAAGTGAAAGCAGACACAGAAGGTCTATTCTATAGAATAAAGTAGAACTGACCCCAAATCATTATATGTTAATATAAATAACATGTTATGGTGAAAAATAACTGTATTTTCAAAATAATAATAATAATAATGATGATGATGATGAAAGAATGGCATGTCCCCCCCCCCCTCAAAATCTCTTTAATATCTGGCTTAATAGAAGACACCTGGATTCTCCTGTCTGCTTCTGCATTCAGTCAATTTCAGTATGTTGTTTTGGTTATAGTATATGAAGAAAATTTGGCCTCACATTTGAAAAGGGAGGAGTAATTTAGTTTTCAGATAATTGTGAATATTTTTCTTTGATACTATATACACCAAAATTTGACAGGCGGCAATTTTTTTTCTTTTTAAATTTTACTTTGATTTGGGTAAAGGTTTACAGAGCAAATTCATTTTTCATACAGCAGTTCATACACATTTTGTTTCATGGTACTGACTGCAATCCCCACAATGTAACGGCTTTGCTCTCATTTCCTCCCTGTAGTTACCTTTTCCTATGCATTCCTGCCCTCTGAGCTATCTCCCTGTACAAATACAGCCCTTCTGGATTCCCATGGCTGATTGTTCTAAGGATTGTATCTACCTGGTGTAAATGTTCATCTTACACACCTGTCTATTGTTTGACTGGAAGCCATAGAAGTTAGTTCAATTCCAGGCCTGAAGGGTAACTAGGGGCCATATAGTCTTAGGGGTTTCACCAATCTCTAGCAGACCAGTAAGCCTGGTCTTTTTTTATGATTTTGAGTTTTGTTCCACATTGTTCTCTCACTCTATCCAAGATCTTCTGCACTGCTCTCTTTCCAAGTGGTTGACAGTGGTAGCTGTGTATCATTTATTTCTTCTGATCATGTAGGCTGACGTTCACATCGTCCACTAGTTCCTTGGACTAACTGTTTCCATTCATCTTTGGTTTTCGAATTCATTCTTCTTTGCTGTGGATGAGGACAGACCAATTGTTGCATCTAGCTTGCAAGCTTTTAAGACCCTAGACACTACTCACCAAAGTAGGATGAAGAACAATGTTTTTGTGTAGTATGTTATGCCAGTTGAGCTTGATGTCCCTGTGACCATGGCCCTGAGTCCACAGGTCCAACAACTTGTTCCCTCATGGTGGTTGACTGTGGCTAAGAAGTTAACACAACTTTACCCCGTTAGTTCTATTTATATGGACATTTTTACAGCACATACAAATACATATGTAGAAATACCGTCTGCCAATCTTATGTATGGTCATGGGTATATTCCCTTTTCCCTAGACATATCTGATCATTCGTCTGTCTACCCATCTATTTACCCATAGATTAATGTTTGTTAATGCAGTATTGCATATGTAAAAGTGTTTATCTTTGTTGTCTGTACCTCTTGTGCACCTCTCTCTGTCTTCCTTTTCCTTAGTGTTATTGTGTTGGTCACTTGACTGGTAGGCAGCAATTTCTTAAAAGTTGGTTGCAATGTGGAATCTGAAGCTATGTCAACCAATTCCTACTCTACTATATTAAAATCCACTGGTCGATCTAACACTTCGAATGGATTTTGTAACATCATGCATTGGTCATTTGGAAAATATTGGTCCATTGAGTTTATAGAGGAAGCCCTGGTGGCATAGCGGTTGAAGTGCTTGGCTACATTGAAATATTGGAGGTTTGAACTCACCTTGGGAGAAAGATGTGGCAGCCTGCTTCTCTAAAGATTAACCATAAAAACCAAACTCACTGCCCTCAAGTCGATTTCATCCCTCCTTGGGTTTCCAAGGTGATATCACTAGGGAAGTAGATCGCCCAACCTTCCTTCCGAGGAGTGGTCAGCAAGTTTGAACTGCCAGCCTTCTGGTTAGCAGTCAAATGCCTTAGGCACTACACCACCAGAGCTCCCTCTGGAAAGACTACAGCCTTAGAAACCTATGGGGCAGTTCTATCTGTCCTATAGTGTCGCTATGTGTCAGAATCCACTTAAAGGCTGTGCGTTTGGTTTAGTTTAACAAACATTGTCAGTTTTCCTTGAAGTGACAGGCTTGCTTTGTTCATTTCTGGGAAACTGTCTGCCAAATAACCAAGTTGGAATAAATTTGAGTTTGTGTCTCAGTCATTCCTTCAAGCAAAAATGGTGTTCCACGAAGAAAGAAGCTAGTTCAGCTTGAAACTCAAGCAATTACACAAGTGTTTTTCTTCGAAATAATCATTGTATTTGGGATACAGCAGAAGTGCTTTATTTGTACTTCCAATTTGTCACACAGACTATTAAAAGGCATACTCGAAGGCTGAGATTTAATAAAAATTAATAATATTTCCTGCTTTATTAAGAACATTCCTAAGTGAGAGTGATTTTTTTTCCCACTGTGAGTGTGGGAGTGAAGATGCAATGACTAGTGTTCTAGGGTAGTACCACTCACTGCCTTATTTGTGCCAAGGTGCTAGCTGTTTTACCCACTTTTTTTTTTTTTTTTTT
>NW_006921643.1:3475503-3482315 GCF_000298275.1 Orycteropus afer afer
AATCATCTGGTTTCTCTTCTGCTGTTTGTGCATTTTGAGTTATGCTTGATAGCCTATTTATGCCATATATTAGGGCCCCTAAATTTGCCTGTTTTACCCACCATTGCTTTTGCATTCTCAGTACAAATATCAACACAATGAAAAAGGGAAATAATGTTAGTAGTATTATGAAATAATTTTGATTTGTGGACCTTTGAGAGTTTTGGGGACCCCCAAGAGTGCATGACCATGCATGACCACTCTTTGAGAACTGCTACCTTAAATGATGTGTTTGAGTCCTTCAGGGCTTGGCCATGGGCCCTTTTTTCTTTGCATTGTCTACTCTTTCCTTTGGTGAACTCATCTACTGCTTTTAGACCTTCATCTCTCTGTGAGCAAAAGATCCAGACTTCTTTTCTTTTTGTCTCCAGCCCAACTTCTCCCTGGAGCTCCAGACCCATGTATCCAGTGACAATTCAACTTTGGCACTTGGATGATCTCCTCCCTTATTACCTTCCATGCACTTATACAAACAGAATTCTTTTTTTTTGTTTTGTAGATTTCCTTATGGTTTTCTTTTCTTTTCTTTATTGTGATTTGGGTGAAAATTTACAGAGCAAATTTACTTTCCATACAGCAGTTCACATACACTTTGTCTCATGACATGACCACAATTTACCACAATGCAACAGCTCCCCACCCACTTCCTCCCCATGGATACCTCTTCCCTGTGCCCATCCCTCCATGCACTCCTGCCCCCTGAGCTGTCTCCCTGTGCATAAGCAGCCCTTCTTTCTCCCATTATTGTTCTCTCCAAGGAGTGTATCTACCTGAGGTAAATGTTCAACTCATATGCCTGTCTTTTGTTTGGCTAGAAACCACAGATGTGGGTTCAATTCCAGACCTGAAGGGCAGCTAGGGGCCATAGTCTCAGTGGTTCCACCAGGCTCTATCAGGCCAAGAAACCTGGTCCCCACCCCCCCTCCTTTTTTTTTCCTCCAAGTGATTTTGAGTTTTTTTCCACATTTTTCTCTCTATCAAGGATCTCCCACATAGATCCTTTTCCAAGTAGATGACTGTGGTAGCCAGGCACCATCTAGTTCTTCTGGTCTCTCTCATAGTTGTATAGGCTGCAGATCAGATGGTGTACAAGTCGCTAGGACTAATTGTTTCCATGAATTTTTGGTTTTCTTCATACGTCTTTGCTCTGGACCAGGAGAGGCCCATCGTTGCATCTAGATGGCAGCTTGCTAGCTTTTAAGATCCCAGTTGCTACTTGCCAAAGTAGGAGGTGGAACAATGTTTTGTATAGTATTGTTGAAGATTTTTATGTCTATATTTATGAGTGATATTGGTCTGTCATTTTCATTTTTAGTGGTGTCTTTGCCTGGTTTTGGTATCAGGGTTATATTCGCTTCATAAAATGAATTTGGGAGGATTCCATCTTTTTCTTTGTTCTGGCATAGTTTGAGTTGGATCGGTATCAGCTGGTTTCTGAATATTTGGTAGAATTCTCCAGTGAAACCATTTTGGCCAAGACTTTTTTTGTTGCCAGCTTTTTTTTTTTTTTTTTTAATGACATGTTCAATTTCTTTTGTTATGCATCTGTTCGAATTTTCTACCTCATTCTGTGTTGGTTTAAGTAAGTAGGGTATTTCTAGAAACCTGTCCATTTCTTCTAGGTTTTCAAATTTGTTGGAAAAAGTACTCTTGTCTCTTGCTGGAATTAGAACAGCCCTCCCTTAATCTGTTCTCACTGTAGCCAGAGTGATCTTTTCAAAACACAAATCTGACCATGCCAAAACCCTGCTTAAAAACCTGTAATGACCTCCCATTGCTGTCAGGATAAAGACCAAAATCTTTAGCTTGGTCTGACTCCCCACTCTAAAGCAGGTTCTCACAGAATTATGTTCCCATCCTTCATAACACTTATCATGGTTTGTACTTCTATGTTTATTAGTGGGGTTGTTTAATTAACATCTCTCCCTGACAAGATTTTAAATTTCATGAGCTTGTAGACAGCCACATACTAGCCACATTTTATAAATATTTGCCGAGTCAATGATTGAATGAGGTCTAGGACAACTCTTTCAAGCAGGGATTAAATAAAAACAAACCAGCTGCTGAGCTGATTCTGTCTCATGGTGACCTCATGTGAATCACAGCAGAATTGAGCCCAATAGGTTTTTCAATGACTAATTTTTCAAAAGGAGATTGCAAGTCCTTTCTTTTGAGGTGCCCCGGGTACACTTGAACCTCCAATCTTTTGGGTAGCTGCTGAGCACGTTAACCATTGGTACCACCCAGGGAGTTCTGGTGGCGTAGTGCCTAAGGCATTTGACTGCTAACAGAAGGCTGGCAGTTCAAACCCACCAGCCGCTCCTAAGAAGGAAGGTTGGGCAACCTACTTCTGTAGTGATACTGCCTTAGAAACCCAAGGAGGGGTCACTGTGAGTCAGATCCTACTCGACAGCAGTGAGTTTAGTTTGGTTTGGTTTTGGGACTCCAACCAGGGAATTTAACCTCTGAAAAATAAGTCTTCTGCCCCTGGGCCTTCAACTCCATAGAAAGACCTCTTTTCTCCTTTTCCACCTTATGTTTCACAGCATTTCAAAGAAAAATGCTGCCTTGTCTTAAGCATTCTATCAAAGTGTTCTCCTAGGCATGGGGGCAAATTTATCTTGTATTTGACATATAAGCCCTCTTTGCTCCCTATCACTCATGCTGCCAACAGCTCTTGGAAAGAGTTAGCTAGCAATACTGGCCCTTTAAGATTATAAAGGATTTTTCTCTCATACTCTCCTACTAGGTGCTTGCTTAGGAGGCCCATTTCAGCAAGAGAGAAGAAAATATATCAGGTGGAAGTGCCAAGAGAGAAATAAAAAGAGAGTTGTGATATTGTCCTTGGTGAGCCCTTAGCCTGCTGGAGAAGACAGACCTCCATCTTGAGATTTTATTCAGATGAAGTCAATGTAACATTGGAAATGGTCTTTTTTAGAGAATAGAAAGGAATGGAAACCAATACTTATTAAGCACCTACTGTGTGGCAGGCATTTTGACTTCTGTTCTTTCATTTAGTCTTTTGTTTTTCTCTCACATTTAATCTTTACAACAACTCTATGAGGTAGGAATTATTATCCCATTTGTATAGGTGAAAAAACAACTGAATTTGAAAGAGGTTATGTAACTTGACTAAAGTAACACAGTATATTAGATCTGTTTACTCTTCCTGCCCACCTCACATACCCTTCTAAGGGATTCTGTACTGGTCAAAACTTTGCTGAGTCCATATTATATATCCCATAAACCTCCTCCTAGTTTTTTTAAAAAATATAATTTTTTGTTGTTGTTGTTATTGAGAATATACACAGCAAAACATTCACCAATTTAACAGTTTCTACATGTACCATTTAGTGACATTGATTATATTCTTTGAGTTCTGTAACCATTCTCATCCTCCTTTTCTGAGTTGTTCTACCCTCATTAACATAAACTCACTGTCCTCTAAGGTTACTATCTAATCTTTTGAGTTGTTGTTGTTGATGAGTCAATATAGAGAGTTCTTAAAAGAGCATAATGATCAAGGCAGACATTTTTTACAAGTTAAGCTAAACTATTATTTATTTTTAAGAAAACTTCAGATTTTTTTTTTGGTTTAAGGTTTAAAGATTATCTCAGGGCAATATTTTCAGGGTTTCATTTAACCTTCATGATTCCAGGATATATGGAGTCCATGAGAATTTGAAACTCTCTTCTGCATTTTTCCCCTTATGATCAAGATCTTTCCAGGGAATCTTTGATCAAAATGTTCAGTAATGGTAGCTGGGCACCATCCATTTCTTCTGGTTTTATGGCAAAGGAGGCAGTTGTTCAAAGAGTTAATTAGCCACTTATTCCATATCCTCCTCTTATTCCTCACTCTCCTTTCTTCCTCTCTTATTCCAGGTGAATACAAACTATTGTGCCTTGGATGGTCACTTGCCAGTTTTTAAGAACTTAGTTAGTTAGTGTTGAACTAGGAGGCAGAATACAGACACTAAACATGTTGTTAGGGAAGTTAACTGGGATATCCCATAAAATAATGACCTTAAATCTCCAAACCTAAAGTGATGAAGAGCAAAGATGTCACTTTGAAGACTAACATGAACCTAACCCAAGCCATGGTATTTTCAATCACCTCATATTCATGTGAAACCTGGACAATTAATAAGGAATACTAAAGAAGAGTCAATGCCTTTGAATTATGGTGTTGACAAAGAATATTGAAAATACCATGGACTACCAGAAGAATGAACAAATCTGTCCTTGAAGAAGTGCAGCCAGAATGCTCCTTGGATGTGAGAATGGCCAGACTTCATCTCACCTACTTTGGTCATGTTTTCAGAAGGGACCATTCTCTGGAGAGAGATATCATGCTTGGTAAAGTGGAGGGTCAGCAAAAGAGGGGGAGACCTTCAGTAAGATGACCTGACACAGTGGCTGGAGTAGTGGGCTCAGTTATAGCAGGTATTATGAGGATAACACAGGACAGAACAGTGTTTTTTTCTGTTGTACATAGAGTCACTAAGAGTCAGAGCTGACTCAATGGCACCTAACAACAACAACAATAACAAACCTCCAAACCAAGAAACCAAATCCCGTGAGGTGTTTGATTATACATAACAGCCTCAGAAGCTACCCTTTTTTTTCTTGTTGTTGTAAATATATCTATCTCACAACTTTTGCCAATTCAACTTTTTACAAGTGTTCACCTTACTGATAGCAATTACAGTAATCAACTGTGCAATATTTTCATCACCATTAACCCTCCCTTTCCCCCTCCCTCCCACCTTTGGTAACTACTAATAAATATTATTCTCTTTACATTTGCCTTTTCTTATGTGAGGTCATATAATATTTGTCCTTTTGTGATTGACTTTTATCACTCAGCTCTGTCTGTATTGTAACATGTATCAAAACCTTATCTCTCCTACTAGCTGAGAAGTATTCCATTGTATATATGTACTACATATTGTTTATTCATTCATCTGTTGATGGGCATTTAGATTGTTTCCACGTTTTGGCTATTGTGAATAGCTGCAATGAACACTGGTGTACAAGTCTCTGTTCAAGATTCTACTTTCGTCTTTTGGATACGTACCTAGGAGTGGAATTGCTGGGTCATATGGTAGTTCATAAGGAAGAAGTTGAAACTGCACTGAAGGCATTGATGAAAAGCAAGGTTCCGGGAATTGGCAGAATACTCATTGAGATGTTTCAACAAACAGATGCAAAGCTGGAAGCTTTCACTTGCTTATGCCAAGGAATTTGGAAGACAGCTATTTGGCTAACTGACTGAAAGAGATCTGTATCTGTGCCCATTCCAAAGAAAGGTGACCAAAGGAAGGTGGAAATAATCAAAGAATATCATCAATATCACACATAAGTAAAATTTTGCTGAAAATAATTTAATAATGGTTGCAGCAGTACATTGACAGAGAACTGTCAGAAATTCAAGCCAGATTCAGAAGAGGATGTGTGTGTTAGGCAGGGTTCTCTAGAGAAGCAAAACCAGCAAAGTTTATAGAAAGAGAGAGAGAGAGAAAAAAAAAAATTTATGTTAGGAAAATGGCTCACAGTTATAGAGGTTGGCAAGTCCCAAGTTCCAATCAAATGTCAAGCTGGAGGCTTTTCCCAAAGCAATAGCTGCAGGGGCTGATGAGCTCAAGGTTGGCAGGAAGTATACCAGCTGTTGACTTCAGTGGATGACCAATCCAAGATCACCAGGCAGAATGGTGGATTGTTAGCTCTCAGACAGTTGTAGGCAGTACAGCAGGATCTAAATCCACAGAAAGTTCTCTCATTTTCCCAGGATGTCCATATATACATTGGAAGCAGGCCATACCCCTAAGGAAAGTCTCTTTCAATGGATTGGCTGCTCAAAGCATATATATCAGATCTCATCATGGGAATAACCAAATCACAACTGCTTAAATCACTTAGAATCATGGTCCACCCAAGTTGACATACAACTCCAACTATCACAGTGTAGCACAAGGGATATCATTGCTCATGTCAGATGGATCTTGGCTGAAAGCAAAGAATACCGGAAAGATGTTTACTTGTGTTTTATTGACTATGTAAAGACATTGAACTGTGTGGATCATGTTTTCAGAAGGGACCATTCTCTGGAGAGAGAACAAATTATGGATAACATTGTGAAGAATGAGAATTCCAGAACACTTAATTGTACTCATGAGGAACCTGTACATAGACCAAGAGGTGATTGTTTGAACAGAATATGGGGATACTGCATGGTTTAAAATCAGGAAAGGTGTGGGTCAGGATTGTATCTTTGTACCATACTTATTTAATCTGTATGCTGAGCAAATAATCCAAAAAGGTGGACTATATGAAGAAGAATGTGTCATCAGGATTGGAGGAAGACTCATAAACAACGTACAATACGCATATGACACAACCTTGCTTGCTGAAAGTGAAGATGACTTAAAGTACTTACTGATGAAGATCAAAGACTATATAGCCTTCAGTATGACTTACACCTCAGTGTAAAGAAAACAGAAATCCTCACACCTGGACCAGTAGGCAGCATCATAATAAATGGAGAAAAGCTGAATTTGTCAAGTATTTAATTTTACTTGTATCCACAATCAACACCTATGGAAGCAGCACTCAAGAAATCAAATGATGTAGGGTTTTTTTTTTTTTTTTTTTTTAATACTTTTCTTTGTACAGGTCTTTTGTGTCCCTGATCAGATTTATTCCCAAGTATTTTATTTTTTTGGTAGCTATTGTAAATGGTATTGATTTCCTTATTTCTTTTTCAGCAATCT
>NW_006921643.1:3482877-3484597 GCF_000298275.1 Orycteropus afer afer
AGTTGTTGGAGTCTATTGGCTAGGATTTTGTTGAAGATTTTTGCATCTATATTCATGAGGGATATTGGTCTGTAGTTTTCCTTTTGAGTGATGTCTTTGCTTGGTTTTGGTATCAAGGTTATGCTTGCTTCATAAAATGAGTTAGGGAGGATTCTATCCTTTTCTATGTTTTGGAACAGTTTGAGTAGGAATGGTATCAGTTCTTCTCTGAGTATTTGGTAGAATTCTCTGGCGAAACCATCTGGGCCAGAGCTTTTTTTTTGTTGGTAATTGTTTGTGACTTGTTCAATTTCTTCTTTTGTTATGGATCTGTTCAACTTTTCCACATCAGTCTGTGTTGGTTTAGGTGAGTGGTATGTTTCTAAAACATCCCATGCTCATGAATGGGAAGATTGAACATTGTGAAAATGTCAATTCTACCCAAACAATCTATACATTCAATGCAATCCCAATCCAGATCCCATCAACATTTTTTTTAAGGATATGGAAAAACCAATCACTAACATTATATAGAAAGGAAAGAGACTTTGGATAAGCAAATCACTATTGAAGAAGAACAAAGTAGGAGGTCTCACACTGCCATATCTCAAAATCTACTATACAGCCATAGTAGTCAAAACTGCCTGGTATTGATATAATGACAGACACATAGACCAATGGAATAACATTGAGAACCCAGAAATAGATCCATCTACCATAGGTAGTATGGTCAGCTGATCTTTGACAAAGGACCGAAATCCATTAAATGGGGAAGAGAATGTTTGTTTAATAAATGGTGCTGACAAAACTGGATATCCATTTGCAGAAAAATGAAACAAGATCTATACCTCACACCATACACAAAAACTAACTCCAGATGAATCAAAGACTTAAATGGAAAACCTATAACTATAGAGTTCCTCAAGGAAAAAATGGGGGCAAATTTAGGGGCCTTAATATATGGCATAAGTAGACTATCAAGTGCACAAACAGCAAAATGCACAAACAGCAGAAGAGAAACTAGATGAATGGGACTTTGTAAAAATTAAATTTATGATTGCAACCAGGGGCTCAAGCATAGCAACAATTATGAGGATGGTGCAGGACTGGGCAATATTTTGTTCTGTTGTATGTGGAGTTGCTATGAGTAGGAACCCACTCAACAGCAGAATCCCCTCGACAGTGGAACCCATTCAACAACAACTAATAAAATGGTAGCTCTATTTTTAGTCTTTTTCTAGGAATTGCTACACTGTTTTCCACAATGGCTGTTCCATTTTGCTTTCCCACCAGCAATGGATAAGGGTTCCAATTTTCTCACATCCTCACCAACATTTGTTATATTCTGCATTTTTGTCTTAGCCATCCTAATGGGAATAAAATGGTATCTCACTGTGGTTTTGATTTGCATCCTTCTGATGGCTAATGATGCTGAGCATCTCTTCATGTGTTTGGTGGCCGTTTGAATGGCATTTTTTGGTGAAATGTCTATTCAAGTCCTTTGCCAATACTTTGATTGAGTTCTTTATCTTTCTGTTGTTAGGTTGTCAAAGTTTTAGATATATTTTGATTATTAGATTCTAGTCAGGGATATAGTTTCTGAAGCTATTCTCCCAGTCAGTAGCTTGTCTTTTCAGTTTTTTGGTGAAATCTTTTGATGAACAAAAGTTTTTAATTTTTGTGAGGTCTAGTTTATTTAGTCTCTTGATATTTGTGCTTTTGTTATGTTGTTGTTGTTGTT
>NW_006921643.1:3487817-3492270 GCF_000298275.1 Orycteropus afer afer
AAGTGTATGTGATCTGCTGTATGGAAAATGTATTTGCTCTGAAAATTTTCACCCAAATCACAATTAAAATAATAATAATAATAATAATAAAAAGTTTGGCCTGACATGACAGCATTAGCCCAGTTTTTCTCTAATAATTGTATGGTTTTAGTTTGCACAATTAGGTCCTTAGTCAATTTTGAATCTGTTTTTGTCTATGATGTGAAGCATGGATCCTCCCAATTTCCCATTTACCCACCCCTCCTTCGTATTCCCTCAGTGCATGGTCCAGGGAGAGGTTTGCACCCAAGGACAGGTAGTCAATAGGCTGTCAGCCACCTCTGCTTTAGGGACTGGTGCAAAAAAAGGAACTGGGTCAAGGAGTTTCTCACACTTAGAAACCTCAAACAATTCTCCAGCAGGACCCAGAGCCTGGAAGAGAAGCAGACATGCCCAATGTGGGTGAATATCACATTAAGGGTGGGCATAGAATGAAAAAAAAAAAAAAAAAAATAGCCTTGACCTCCAGCTGCTAAGAAATCTTGAATTTAGACTCCTCCTCAGCTTCAGTGCTTACCTGGAGTTTCCTGAGAGGTCCCATGTTGCTTCTCATACATTCTGACCACTAACGTTCTATGCTTGAACTAATTTGAGGGGGTCTCTTTTCTCATAAGTGTCAGACCCAAATGATTGTGGAGTGACAGAGACAAATTTAAAACCCAAGCCCATCTGTATGAATAGATGCTGTTTTCATTACTCCATGCTGCAATGGGTGAGTCCCTGAATATTGTTGAGGGCCCAACATCCTCAGAATGAACTCAGTAACGTCTGGAGAGAGGTATCAGTTTAAAGAAGGATGTGATAAGAACCCTCTCTTTCTGGGTCTTGTGAGATGGACAAAAGACTTCGATTAATAGTGCCTGGTTTTGGCTTTCCTGAGAAGTACTAACCATGCTAGAGAAACTGCCAGCTACAGTCCAAAGTGTGTGACATCATGTGTTAAAGTCACTGGTTGTCAGTGACATCACTCAGTGATGCCATTCCTATCTCGCCTTAGACCTTGGACAGCTCAGCGTGGGTAACCTCAAAGAGCACAGGCTTGGCAATTGGGACAACTTCAAATCCTCTAGAGGAGACCAGGTGGGACAGTGGTTAAGGACTAAGCTGCTAATGAAAAGTTGGTGGTTCAAACCCACCAGCCTCTCTGCAGGAGAAAGATGTGGCATCTACTTGTTAAAGATTACAGCCTTGGAAACTCTATGGGGCACTTCTAATCTGTCCTATAGGGTTGCTATGAGTCAGAATTGACTAATGGCAATGGGTTTCAAATCCTCTTACTGCCTGTATGTCTTTGGGAAAAGCAAGATTGCTTTCCCTTTGTGCTCCTCAGTGTCCTCTTCTGTAAAAAGTGGGGATAATTTCTACCTCAAGGTGGGGTAAAGGATCTAACTTTATTCCTGAGGCACTTTACCATCTCTAATAGTCCCCTTCCAAAATTCCAGAGTTGGCCCTACGTCTGTTTTCCAGCACACTAATCACATAGGTAAAAAGGTAAATAAAGGTTAACTATATCTCCTAAAAAAGAATCTAATTTTATCCAAAGAATTTGCTCTTTGTCCTTGATTTCTGAGAGATAACCTCTAAAACTTTGGAATTTCCCCAGTGATTGAAGTGCCTTTGAGGAGGCTTCAGCCACACCTACCTAACAGGTTATGCTAATAGATTATTTCTTGGAGGGGGGATGGCCAGGCCAGAAAAAAAAAAAAAAAAAAAAAAAACTATGTGATATCAAGCCAAAAGAAACCCAAACACACTACCATGAGTCAGATCCTACTCATAGCAACCCCTCCTTGGGTTTCCAAGGTGGTATCACTACAGAAATAGATTGCCCAATCTTCCTCCTGAGGAGTGGCTGGTGGGCTTGAACTGCCAGCCTTTTGGTTAGCAATCAAATGCCTTAGGCACTAAATAGGAAAGAGGACCTATACATTGAGTTATATAATGAGGCTCCAATAGGGACTCTGGACATAGTAGTTCCATGAGCTTCCTGGTTGGTGGAAGACATCAGTGCACATGGGAGGGTAGTAAGTCCCATTTTGTGACATGGAAGCTCCATGTTGGGGACATTGCCCTATGCATCTCTTCATTTGTATTCTTTTTATTATAATAAAACTGTAATCATAAGTATACTGATTTCTTGAGTTCTGTGAGTCATTTTAGATCATTCTTGAAACCAAGTCATACTGGGAACCAGCACGTCAGAAATGAGGGGGGGTTGGGAACCCCTAATGCTTAGGGCTTGCATCCTGATGGGGTAGCTGTGAAACCCCCAGATTTGTAGCCTGCAAGTGAAGGTGTCATGGGTACCTCTAAGCTTGGGACTGGTGCCTGAAATCTTGGATAGACGTGTTAGTGTGGAGGACTGTGCTCTTTTAATTTGTGAGATTTGACATAGTTCTGGGTGTTTTAGGTCAGAGAAAGAAGTATTGCATTATGCAATTAGTATCAGATTTGAACAGAAATGTATAGATTGTATTCATTGAACTGATCACCTAAATTGACAAAAATGATTACATGTGATAATTATGCAAAACCCTACATTGGGCCTCCTATGTAATATGTACTTTATAAATGCTGGCTTCCTTTTTCATCTCCTATAACAGAACCCATGGTGTGATTGATCCTGGTGCCTTTAAGCAATCCTCGCCTATCCTTTAAGACCCTGAGGCATAGAAGCCCCCACAGCTCCCTGCCTCAGATAGCTGGAGGTCCACTGGGGCAATGAAATCCCCAGACCTGGGAGATCAGGATGCTTCTGTGAGCTGAACACTTTCCAGAACAAGAGTCCAGGACTTGAGGCCACTGAGACAGAGGAGAACTGGGCCTGAGACTTGATCAGACCCAAGCCTATCCCCAGGATGCCAGGCTACTAGGCAATGTCCAGAGCTCTGGCTGTTGAGGCTTCCTCCCAAAAGAGAGGATCACCTGTCTCCCCATTTGTGTAGATGGTTGAGTTGTATGTCTTGAAATTTCAGAGAGCCTTGTCTGAGAGGAAGGACCTCTGGGGCGTTTGACTGCTAACCAGAAAGTTGGTGGTTCAAAATCACCAACCACTCCACAGAAGGAAGATGGGGCAATCTACTTTCAGAAAGATTGACTGCTTCCGGGGTCGCTATGAGTCAGCATCAATTTGATGGTAGTGAGTTTGGTTTTTTAGTTTTGGTATCTGGGAGGAGCCCTTTTTCTCCAGCCAGTTTTCTGATCAAGCTTCTAGCAGTGTTCAATTGTGTGCTGTGTGGAGCTGGCCTGGTGCCCTCCACCCTTCCCTGCAGCAACCCAAAGCCAGTGCCTGTGTTCATATGATAATGCCGTGATAATGGCCAGATGACGTCAGCTAACTGATTAGGCCCTCTGGAGTGGCACTGAGGCACGGCCTTAATTCTCCCTAGTGAGGAGGCAGCCGGGGCCTAAGGCTGGAACACAAGACTGGCTGGGAAATTGCATCCGGGAAAGCACTGAGGGGGAAAATTGGAAGTATCAGAATTTCCCAGGTTGCTATTCCACAGGGGCCAAACATCGTTAGCAGCAGCACTAATTATGATCCAAGAGAGTCAGGCCTGGCTGCCTAGCCTGCCAAGGCAGTCCTTGAGAGCGGCCTTGGGAGCCAGCCAGGCAGAGGCAGAGCTACAGGGAGGTTTGGGTTTTACAACTGGGAGAAATCAGGAAAGGAGAGACCACAGGGTCATTCAGACCTTTGGGGGCAGGGAGCTGGGAATGATTTTCTTGCTGGATAGCCTCCTGTCTTTCAGAATGCTTAGACCAGTACTAGGAAGGGTGGAAGTTAGATTGCAAGAATGATTTCTACTTGTCAGGAATTCAGAGTTGTCTGTACTCTGTCTTCACTTACTCGCTTCCCATTCTTTCTTGTATCTACTGTTGTTGTTGTTAGGTGCTATTGAGTCACTTTGACTCATAGTGACCCTACGTACAATAGAACAAAACGCTGTCCGGTCCTGTGTCAGCCTCACAAAACCTGCTATACCAGAGCCCTTCATTGCAGCCACTGTGTCATTCCATCTCCCTGAGGGCCTCCCCTTTTTCACTGACCCTCCTCTTTACCAAGCATGATAGCCTTCTCCAGGGAATGGTCCCTTCTGACAACATGACCAAAGTAGGTGAGATGAAGTCAGGCCATTCTCACTTCCAAGGAGCATCCTGGCTGCACTTCTTCCAGGAAAGATCTGTTAGTTCTTCTGGCACTCCATGGTACTTTCAGTATCCTATGCCAACACCACAACTCAAAAGCATCAACTCATCTTCAGTCTTCCTTATTCACAGTCCAGCTCTCACATGCATATGAGGCAATTGAAAACACCGTGGCTTGGATTAGGCACACTAGGATAGTGGCTAAGGCACTTGATTGCAAACCAGAAGGCTGGCGGTTCAAACCCACCAGCCACTCCTCGGAAGGAAG
>NW_006921643.1:3494194-3495652 GCF_000298275.1 Orycteropus afer afer
TGAAGTGTCTGTAGTAGATAGAGATGCTGTTTGGAGCCTTTGGCAGGTCCCTATTGGTGAATCACAATGCAGACCCTTGGGGTTTTGGAGCAAAGCCCTGCCGTCCTCTGCAGATAACTACTCTCCTTTTGAGAAACAGCTTTTGGCTTGTTACTGGGCTTTAGTAGATACTGAACGCATAACCATGGGCCACCAAGTCACCATGAGGCCTGAGCTGCCCATCATGAACTGGGTGTTGTCTGACTCACAGAGTCGTAAAGTTGGACGTGCACAGCAACACTCCATCATTAAATGGAAGTGGTATATCAGAGATCGGGCTCGAGCAGGACCTGAAGGTACAATTAAGTTTCATGAGGAAGTGGCCCAAATGCCTATGGTCTCCACTCCAGTCACATTACATTTCCTCTCCCAGTCTACATCTATGGCCTCATGGGGAGTTCCTTATGATCAGTTGACTGAGGAAGAGAAAACTCGTGCCTGGTTTACAGATGATTCTGCGTGATATGCAGGCACTACTCGAAAGTGGACAGCAGCGACACTGCAGCCCCTTTCTGGGACTTCCTTGAAGTACAGTGGTGAAGGGAAATCCTCCCAATGGGCAGAACTTCGAGCCATGCATATGGCTATTCACTTTGCATGGAATAAGAAATGGCCAGATGTGCGATTATATATGGATTCATGAGCTGTGGCTAATGGCTTAGCTGGATGTCTGGGACTTGGAAGGAGCATGATTGGAAGATTGGTGATAAGGATGTATGTGGAAGAGGTATGTGGATAGATCTTTCTGAATGGGCCAAAGGAGTAAAGGTATTTGTATCTTGTGAATGCCCACCAAAAGGTGACCTTGGCAGAGGAGGACTTTAACAATCAGGTGGATAGGATGACACATTCAGTGGAAACCAGCCATCCTTTTTCCCCAGCTACTCCTGTCATTGCTCAATGAACTCATGAACAAAGTGGCCACGGTGGCAGGGATGGAGGTTTTATACATGGGCTCAGCAACATGGACTCCCGCTTACCAAGGCTGATTTGGCTACCGCCACTGCTGAGTGCCCAGTCTGCCAACAGCAGAGACCAACACTGAGTCTGTGATATGGAACCATCCTCGGGGTGATCAGCCAGCAACCTGGTGGCAGGTTGATTACATTGGACCACTTCCATCATGGAAAGGACAGCGTTTTGTTCTTACTGGAATAGATACTTACTCTGGATATGGATTCGCCTTCCCTGCACGCAATGCTTCTGCTAAAACTACCATTCGTGGAGTTACAGAATGCTTTATCCACCGTCGTGGTATTCCACACAGCATTGCTTTGGATCAAGGGACTCATTTCACAGCAAATGAAGTGCAGCAATGAGCTTATGCTCATGGAATTCACTGGTCTTACCATGTTCCCCATCATCTTGAAGCAGCTGGCTTGATTGAACGATGGAATGACCTCTTAAAAACACAAATAC
>NW_006921643.1:3496787-3502905 GCF_000298275.1 Orycteropus afer afer
TCATTGAAGGCCTCCCCCTCTTTCGTCGACCCTCCACCCTACCAAGCATGACATCCTTCTCCAGGGAATGGTCCCTTCTTACAACATGACCAAAATATGTGAGACGAAGTCTGGCCATTCTTGCTTCCAAGGAGCATTCTGGCTGTACTTCCTCCAGGACAGATCTGTTAGTTCTTTTAGCAGTCCATTCAGAGTAGTTCTGTTAAATCAGAACATGTCACTCCTCTGTGCAGAACTTTCCACTGACTCCTTTCTCCCTCAGAATGAAATATAAAATCCTTGCTATCATCTGCAAGGTCCTGTATAATTTGAGCACTGATTTCTCCTTGATCCCATCTCCTACCCCTCTCCTACTTACTCATCCTACTTCAGCCAGGCCTTGCAAAATGTCTTACCTTAGGGCTTTTGCACTTAATATTCCTTTGGCCTGGAACAGTCTCCAGAATGTGCAAGTCTAGCTCCTTTACTTCCTTTGGGTTTCAGCTGAAATGCCACCTCCTCTGAGAGACTTTTCTTTTTCTTTTATTGTGGCTTAGGTGCAAATTTACAAAGCAAATTTGTTTTATAAACAGTTCATGCACATTTGATTTCACAGCCCCCCATTACCATCCCCAATCATAAAAAACTCTCCTCCCCTCTCTTCCCTGTGACTACCCCCTCCCTGTGCCCTTCTTATTTTGCATTCCTATCTTTCCAGCTTTCCCTCTATGTGAATGCTTCCCCTCTGATGTCTCATGGCTGCTTGATCTAAGGGGTGCATCTCTCTACAGTAGGTGGGTGCTTCTCCCTGGGGTAGATGTTCTGCATATTGATCTTTCTACTGTTGGGCTGAGAGCCATTCCATGGAAGTGAGTCCATTTCTAGGCCCAAAGGGTAACCTGGGGCCATATTCTTGGAGGTTCCACCAGTCCCCATCTGACCAGTAATTCTGGTCATTTTTGTGTTTTTGAATTTTGTTTCACTTTTTTTTTTTTCTTCTACTCTATTCAGGATCTACAATTTTGATCCCTCTCCAAGCGGTTGGCATTGGTAGCCAGCCACCACCTAGTTCTGGTCTCGGGATCATGAAGGCTGAAGTCTTCATGATCCATCTTATCTTTGGACTAATTGTTTCCAAATGACTTTGATTTTCTTCACTTTTCTTTGCTCCAGATGAGAGGAGACCAATAGTTGCATCTTAGATGGCCACTTGAAAGCTTTTAAGACCCCAGTTGCTACTCAACAAAGTAGGATTTTTGTTGCTGTTGTTGTTATGTGTCAGCAAGTCATCTCTGACTCATAGTGACCTTATGTACAACAGAACAAAACACTGCCCAGTCTTGTGCCAGCCTCACGATCCCTACTATACCTGAAGCCATCTCTGCAGCCACCATGTCAATCTATCTTGTTGAGGGCCTTCCCCTCTTTCATTGACCTTCCACTTTACCATTCATGACAACCTTCTCCAGAGAATGGTCCCTTCTGACAACATGGCCAAAGCAGGTGAGACGAAGTCTGGCCATCCTCGCTTCCAAGAAGCATTCTGGCTGTACTTCTTCCAGGACAGATTTGTTCTTTTAGCAGTCCCTGTACCTTCAGCATTCTTTGCCAACACCACAACTCAAAAGCATCAACTCTTCTTTGATTTTCCTTACTCATTGTCCAGTGCTCACATGCATATGAGGTGACTGAAAATAAGGCACATCTTAGTCTTCAAGGAGATATCTTTGCTCGTCAGCACTTTAAAGAGGTCTTTTGCAACAGATTTGCCCAGTGCAATATGTTTTTTGATGTCTTGACTGATGCTTCCATTGGCATTGATTGTAGAACCAAGTAATATGAAGTCTTTGACAACTTCAATCTTTTCTCCACCTATCGTGATGTTGCTTATTGGTCCACTTGTGAGGATTTTTGTTTTGTTTATAATGAGGTGTAATCCATACTGCAGACTGTAGTCTTTAATCTTCATCAGTAAGTGCTTCAAGTCATCCTCACTTTCAACAAGCAAAGTTGTATCATCTGTGTATCTTGGGTTGTTAATGAGCCTTCCTCCAATCCTGATGGTATGTTTTTCTTCATATAGTCCAGCTTCTCAGATTGTTTGCTCAGCATGCAAATCATATAACTATGGTGAAAAGATACAACCCTGATGCACTCCCATCCTGATTTTAAACTATGCAGTATCCCCTTGTTCTGTTAGAACAACAGCATCCTGGTCTATGTACAGGTTCCTCATGAGTACAATTAAGTGTTCTGGAAGTCCCATTCTTCTCAATGTTATCCACAATTTGTTATGATCCACACAAACAAATGCTTTTGCATAGTCAATAAAACACAAGTAAACATCTTTCTGGTATTCTTTGCTTTCAGCCAAGATCCATCTAATATCAGCTATGATATCACTTGCTCCATGTCGTCTTCTGAATCCAGCTTGCATTTCTGGAAGTTCTCTGCTGCAACCATTTTTGAATTATCTTCAGTAATATTTTACTTGCATATGATATCAATGATATCGTTCAATAATTTCCACATTCTATTGGTCACCTTTCTTTGGAATGGGTACAAATATGGATCTCTTTCAGTCAGTTGGCCAGGTAGCTGTCTTCCAAATCTCTTGGCATAGCTGAGTGTGTGCCTGCAGCGTGGCATTCGTTTGTTGAAACATCTCAGTGGGTATTCTGTTAATTCCCAGAGCTTTGTTTTTCACCAATTCCTTCAGTGCAGCTTTGACTTCTTCCTTCAATACCATGGGTTCTTGATCATATGCCACCTCCTGAAATGGATGATTATCTACCAATCCTCTTTGGTAGACTCTGTGTATTTCTTCCATCTTCTTTTGATGTTTCCTCTATCATTCAACATATTGCCCATGGAATCTTTCAATATTGCAATTCGAGGATTAAATTTTTTCCTCAGTTCTTTCAGCTCAAGAAATGCCAAGCGTGTTTTTCCCTTTTGGTTTTCTAACTCCAGGTCTTTGCACATTTCATTACAATAATTGACGTTGTCTTCTCAAGATGCTCTTTGAAATCTTCTGTTCAGCTCTTTTATCCTGTTGATTTTTCCATTTGCTTTAGCTACTCTCCATTCAAGGGCAAGTTTCACAGTCTCTTCTGACATCCATTGTGGTCTTTTCTTCTTTTCCTGTCTTTTTAATGGCCTCTTACTTTCTTCATGGATGATGTTCTTGATGTCATCCCACAATTCTTCTGGTTTTCGGTCATTGGTGTTCATTGCGTCAAATCTATTCTTTAGATGATCTCTAAATTCAGGAGGGATATAATCAAGGTCATATTTTGATTCTTGTGGACTTTTTTTAATTGTCTTCAACTTTAACTTGAACTTGCAGTAGGATGTAGAACAAGATTTTTATGTACTATGTTGTGCTGATTGAGCATGATGTTCCCCAAGATTATGGTCCCAAGCCTGCAGACCCCAGTAATTCTCTCCCTGAGAGAGGCTTTTCTTGACTTACTTTCCCACCATTCTAGCACCTACATTATGTCACTCTGAGGCACCTGAGCTATATGTTTACTTACTTTATATCTGTTTCTCCCCACTAGAAGTTAAGATCAAGGTCCACATATAGGAGGTGCACTATCGAAGGAAGGGAGTGGGGGTGGCATCTGACCTCCTCTAACTTCACAAAGGGGAAAAAGGATCAAAGTTAACAGTCCAAGGCTGATTCCTATGGAGTAGAGGTCAGACATGCTCCCACCCTCCAACCTTCTTGCCGATTCTAACATCAACCATCCCTCCCACAACTCTCTCTACTTCTCTGCTGGTTTCAAGAATTCATTGCAAGGGCCACACAGAACTCGTAGACAATATTCATGGTTATGGTATTTATTAGGGAAGTAACAGGTTACAATTCAGGATCAGAAACAGCTCAGGATATAGTTCTTTGATCAGGAGAGCCGCTTCTCAGCCATGCCTCAGGAATGCTTCTCTCTGACCTTGGCCTCTCAGCCCTGTGGCCCTTTGATCTCTGCCCTGCACAGTCAAGTGTTTTGAAACTCTTTTAGCTTTGCTGATAGGTGTCCAGAGAGGTACCCCAGTTTATCAACAAGGCTTCTGCCCAAAGGTACTCTGCTTTCTCACTCTGTGGACCAGGAAGCCCACTGCTCTGTCTCATACTAATTTCTTGCTTCTGATGCTGCTGCTGCCACAGTTTCTCTACTGTCTTGTGCCATCTCAGCAAAGTGCTATAGCTCTCTCTGTCTCCTGGATTGAGGGAGTTGAGCGCAGGGATCTCAACTCCAAAGGACGTATTCCACTCCTGACTCTTCTTTCTTCATGGTGGTGAGATCCCCCCTTTACTTCTAGGATGGCTCACTTTAAGCCTAATCCCCTCATTAGAGTTCCATACACCTTATTTCCATGGTCTCACTCCCACAAGGGTGTCATGTACCTTATTTCCATTATTAAAAAGCTATCTAATCCATAGAGGAGCACAGTACAGTACCCTGCTTGAGTAGATAACATACAAACAAAACAAAGAAAATGAAAGTCATGGGCAAGTCACTCCAACATACAATCACTAATTAAATATAATTAATTATACTTAATTAATTAATTAATTAAATTAAACAAAAACATCACAATGTCTCAGAGACAACAGAGCATCACAGTCCACACAAAGAAGCAAGATAAATCAGGAGAAACAAGGGACCAGGATACAGACCCAAAACACATCCCTGAGGAAGATGCAGCATTGGAACTCCCTGATAACAAATTCAAAAGAATTATATGTAGATATCTTCAATGAATTGAGAGACAGATCAAGGAAAACACTGAAAAAATTGAGGAAAACAGAAAAAAACGTACAACAATTTTGAAAGACAATACAAGAACAAAATGACAAAGTAAATGAAAAGTCAGAAATGATAGAAAATCTACACACAGAAATCCAGAAGATTAATACTAAAGTTTCAGAAATAGCTAAGACATTGAATGGGCAAAGGAGCAGAATTGAATCAATGGAAGACAGAATTAGGGAGATTGAAGGTAAATACCTGAACACTTCTTTAAAAAGGGATAAATCAGAAAAAGGATCAAAACAAAATGAAGAAAGCCTAAGGTTCATATGGGATACCATCAAAAGGAATAACCAATGTATAATCGGAATTCCAGAACAGGAAGAGACAAATAAAACCCAGAGAAAATTATTGAAAATTTGTTGGAAGAGAATTTTCCTGGTATGATGAAAGATGAGAATATATCCATTCAGAAAGTCCAATGAACCCCAAATAGGATAGACCCCAAAAGAAAATCACCAAGACATATAATCATCAAACTCACCAGAACCAAAGACAAAGAAAGAATCATGAGAGTAGCACAGGAAAAATGAAATGTTACCTACAAGGGGCAACCAATAAGACTAAGCTCGGATTTCTCAGCAGAAACCATGCAGGCGAGAAGACAATGGGATAGTATATATAAAACCCTCAAAGAGAAAAATTTCCAACCAAATATTATGTACCCAGCAAAACTGTCCCTCAAATATAATGGTGAAATTAGGACATTTCCAAATAAGCAGAAATTAAGGGAATTTGTTAAAACCAGACTCACCTTACAAGAGATGGTAAAGGGAGCCCTTTGGACAGAGAAGCAACAATAGCCAACAACAACTGCCCATTAACACACATGATGATATAACCTAGAAACCAACCCAGCTATGGAAGTATCCAAAGTAAATAAGCCTACAAGATTGTACACAGGGAACCAGAGACATCAATTGACAAATGAGGACACCTACAAACCAAAATGAGGGAAAAAATTGTGTCATTACAGAACTTCTAGATGGTAGGGAAGTCAAGACAACTATAAGATAGAACAGACTGTTCTAAACTGTGGAAGAAAACTATAAATCACAGGGTAACCTCAAAGAAAAATTATAAACCTTCACATCAAAATAAAAAAGAGGACCAATACAAATATTTCGCAAATACTAAAACAATAGCAATGAAGGAAGTGATAACATGATTCATAAACAAAACAAGCTCAGCATAGAAAATTATATGGAACAAAGAAATCTACACCACACAAGAAAGCACATAACAAAAATGACAGCAACAAACTCATATTTGCCAATAATTACATATCTGGCAAGGGACTTATCACTAAGATTTATAGAAAA
>NW_006921643.1:3503455-3504763 GCF_000298275.1 Orycteropus afer afer
GGCTGGTGGGTTTGAACCGCCAGCCGTCTGGTTAGCAGGCAAGTGTCTTAGCCACTATGCTACCAGAGCTCCCAGCAATCCCATTACTAGGTATATATCCTAGAGAGGTAAGAGCTAGAACAGAAACAGATGTATGCACACTCACGTTCATCACAGCACTATTTACAATAGCAAAAATATAGAAACAACCTACGTGCCCATCAGTGGAAGAGTGGGTGACCAAACTGTGGTACATACACATAATGGAATGCCATGCAGCACTAAAGAATAATGTATAGTGTGCAAAACACCACATAATACGGATGAACTTGGAGGACATTATGCTGAGTGACATAAGTCAATCACAGAAGGACAAATATATTATTAGTTCATTGTTGTGGAGGGTCAAGGAAACATTTATATATGGAGGGAAACTTTCTTTGTTGGTTGCCAGGGATGGGAGGGGAGGGAAGGGAACACTGCAAAATACCAAACAAACAAGCAAACAAAAATTGACCCATGTCACTTTAGTTTTGTGTATTTCACTATACATAAATTATATTTCAATAAAATGCATTTAAAAAAATAAATAAAAGCTATCTAATCCCCTTGGTGGACTACAAGCACCTCACATTCCGTAGTCCTGCCCAGTCAACTGGTGGGAGTCTAAAAGACCATGGCTAAAAGAGGCATAAAAGAGCTCTGATGGCATAGTGGATAAGGCATTTGGCTGCTAACCAGAAGGTCAGTGGTTCAAACCCACCAGCTGCTCCATGGAAGGAAGAGAGGGTGATCTACTTCTGTAAAGATTACAGCCTTGGTAACTCAATAGGGATTGTTAGGAGTTGGAATCAACTTGATGGCAGTGAGTTTTTGGTGAGAAGAGCCATATTAAGTAATTCACTGTACCACAGATATACATGCTTTTTGAGTGAATGAACACATGAACATGGCAGTGCATGGACACGAAAGTGACCAGATGGGGCTTCTTCCCTAGTCATTTCAGGTAGGACCCACTTCTTCATCTCTGTTGTGGTTCCAATTTGGAAATAGAGACTCCTTTCATTCTGGCTTCTGGAAGCTCCCTTCAGTTCAAGTTATCAAATGTTTGTTAAGCATTCAGTGTGTTAGGCATCTATATGGAGAATATATGTTGCTGTTGTTGTTGTTAAGTGCCGTCGAGTCGTTTCCGACTCATAGTGACCCCATGCACAGCAGAACGAAACACTGCCCAATCCCGCTCCAGCCCCACAATCCCTGCTATACTTGATCCCATCATCGTAGCCACCGTATCAATCCATCTCGTTGAAGGCCTCCCCCTCTTTCGTC
>NW_006921643.1:3508047-3510336 GCF_000298275.1 Orycteropus afer afer
TACTCTGTGCTACGCCCATGCTTACCTTGCTCCCGGAGACCCGGTCCCTCTCGGGAGGGTAACAAGGGAAAGTGTTCAGTGCAGATCAGTGAGTAAGCACCAGCCCGCCCGTGCTTACCTTGCTCCTGGAGACCCGGTTCCTCTCCATGGAGAATATATAAAGAGACTAAACTATAGACCAGTTCTGGGCCTCAGGAAACATGGGTTGGTTAGGAGTCTAGATTTCATCCTTCCCCGCCCCCCCCCCAAGTGTGACTATTCGTGGATATCAAGGAAAGGGTAGTATCAAGGAGAGGGTAGTTTCTTTTTTTCTTTAGGAGTCCCTGAGTGGTGCAAGTGGTTCAGCTGCTAACCTCAAGTTGGTTGTTGAGTTCACCTAGAGGCACTTTGAAGAAAGGCTTGATGTCCTACTTCCAGAGCACAGTTCTACTTTGACACACATGGGGTCACCATGAGTCAGAATCAACTTGATGGCAACTGGTTTTCTCTTTTTCATGACCACACCTTGAACTAGGGTGGCCTGGGGGAGGACTTAGAGTAGGGAAGATAAATGGTAAAGGTGAGGAGGGGAGGCTATGAAGAGAGGTTGCCCCATTATAGGTTATAGTTCTAGATTATAATGGGCTTCTTTCTCTTATCCCTTAAGGAGTAGGGCCTCAATCACAGATGCCCTGCTTGAGAAGCAGTTAGAACCAGTTTCTATTCAGTGGCTAAGGGAAAAAGCAAAAGAGGGATGGAGTGAGTAGAGGGCTGGAGAGGTGGAGGGGAGGGATGGAAGTGTCAGGGGGCCCCAGCTGGAGGGAAAGGTAGCTGTGAAAAGCTTGAGCAGAGCAGGAGATAAATTAACTGAAAAGATTGTTCCATTATCCTTTCCTGCTCTGGGCAAAATACAAAAGGTCACAGTTATTTTCCCCAGACTCCTCCTTGCACAGCAACTTAGACACTGCTTTGACATTTAGAGTTGGAGAAGATCAGAGGACTCCTCTGAGGTCTGGCTCTGGATTTCCATCTTGGGAAAGTTCCATTTTCATTTTTCACTTTGGATGAGGCTTGTTGCATCCCCTCCTAGTTCTTCTTTCTCCCTACCTTTCCCTTCCACCTGAGGGATAGGGCCAAGAGCAATGATTCTCAAACTTCAGCATGTATCAGGACCACCTAGCAAACCAAAATCATTGCAATTGAGTTGATTTTGACTCACAGCAGCCCCCATTGGGCTTCCAAGGCAGTAAATCTTCACAGAAGTAGATCTCCCAGTTTGATCTGCCTTCCACTGAGCTGCTGGTGAGTTTGAACCACCAACCTTCTGGTTTGCAGTCAAATACCTTAGGCACTGTGCCACCAAAGCTCCTTAGAACCACCTGGAGGGCTTGTTAAAACAAGACTGACTGCCCCACTCCTAGAGGATTTTTCTGTTTTGTTTTTTTCTTTTTTTCCAGAGCTTCTGATTGAGTAGGTCTGGGGTGGGGCCTGTTGTTGTTGTTGTTATGTGCCGTCAAGTCCACCCAACTCCTTGGGTTTCTGAGGTGGTATCACTACAGAAGTAGATTGCCCAACCTTCCTTCTGAGGAGTGGCTGGTGGGTTTGAACTGCCAGCCTTCTGGTTAGCAGTCAAAGTACCTTAGACACTGCGCGACCAGAGCTCCTGCAGTGGGGGGCCTAAGAATTTCTGTTTCTAACAAATCCCAGCTGATCCTGCTGATGCTGATCCCAACCCCTTTTCGAGAACCACTGGCCTAGAGCAACCAATTTGAATCTAAAGGTGCCCTACCCTTGGCACCTGCATTCCTTTTCTCCCATTCCCCAACCGAGAAAAAATGGACTTGAATTATACCAAGATTAAATTAGATATCAATGACTTCCCTGAACATCAGGAATAATAATGTTAACAATGTTAAAATGGCCAAGGCAAGCCCAGGAATCTCTCTCCCTGTAAATCTTGGCAATCTCCTCCATTCCCATATGTCTGGATGAGCGAAGATCTGCTCGCCCCGGCTGCACCCCCACCTCAGGGAATCCTTGTATTTGAAAATTGCTGAGACTATTGCAGGTGGATGATGGGAGAGAAATAAATGCCTAGTAAGCAGAGGGAATCCCCTCCCCTTCTATACATCTATTTCTTTGAGATTAAAATATTTGTTTCTTCCTGTGCTCTGCTCATGATGATGTCTGGGAAACCATTTATGCTTAATGTCCCTGATCCATTAGCAGCCCGGCATGAGGCTTTGCTAATCAAGCTCCTTAATGGCATCTCTGTGAAGAATGGGTTTGTGAGTATTTGCACTAGCTTCC
>NW_006921643.1:3510949-3561769 GCF_000298275.1 Orycteropus afer afer
TCGGAAGGAAGGTTGGGCAATCCTACTTCCGTAGTGATACTGCCTCGGAAACCCAAGGAGGGGTCGCTATGAGTCAGGGCTGACTCGATGGCACATAACAACAACAACAACAACAGTGTCCTTTGAAAGCATATTCCTGTACCAGTGACCCTCATCCAGCCTTTATTGAGCACCTCTATGTGTGTAAGGAAGGAATTCTGGTGGCATAGTGCCTAAGGCATTTGACTACTAACCAGAAGGTTGGTTGTTCAAACCCACCAGCCACTCTGCGGAAGGAAGACTGGGCTAGGCAATCAATCTACTTCTGTAAAGATTTACCACCTCGGACGCTCAAAGGAGTTTGCTATGAGTCTGAATGGACTTGATGGCAGTGAATTTGGTCTTTGGTATGTGGGAAAGGGAGTCCCAGTGATGTCATGGGTAAGCTCTCGAGTGATCTCCAACAGTGCTGACATTTCAAACCCACCCAGCGTCTGTGGGAGAAAGACATAACAATCTATTTCTGTGAAGAATATAGCCAAGAAAACTCTATGGGGCAGTTTTACTCTGTCACATGGAGTCATTGTGAGTCAGAATCCATTCAATGACACCTAACAACAACAACATGCGTGAAATACTCTCTTCCACATCACCTACCAAACCAAACCAAACTCACTGCCATCGAGTTGATCCTGACTCATGGCGACCTTCTTTGGGTTTCTAAGGAGGTAAATCTTTACAGGAGTAGATTGCCCAATCTTCCTTCCATGGAGTGGCTGGTGGGTTTGAACCACCAACCTTCTGGTTAGCAGTCAAATCCTTAGGCACTACACCCCCAGAGCTCCTTCCATCATCTTCTTCTCCCTTCAAAATCCAAACACTATACTTAGTTCTGTCACTAAATAGGTGGTGAGGGCCTTTAGCCTGCAATCTAGGGGATCCCTAAGGACCTTCCAGCTCTGAGGCTCTGCTATTCTGTGTCACAGCTACTTCTGCAGCTGCTCCAAAGAGTTTGGGTTTTGTGGCTTTAATCTACAGAGGGAACAGAGGTTCACACAGAGGTGCAAGGGTAAGGGAGTATTTGAGTGCCCTCATTTAAAACCAAAAAACCAAACTCACTGCCATTGAGTCCATTTGGACTCATAGCAACCCCCTTTGGGTTTCCAAGGGTGGTAAATCTTTACGGAAGTAGATTGCCTAGTCTTTCTTCCGTGGTGTGGCTGGTGGGTTTAAACCACCAACCTTCTGGTTAGCAGTCAAATGTCTCAGGCACTACACCACCAGAGCTCTTGCGCCCTCATGTAAGGTTAACCAAATAATACTTTCAGAGAGGAGGCCATGACTTGAATCCAATTTTAAAGTATTTGTCTCTTGTTCCTCTTGACATCTCATGATATGTTTGGTATTTGTATCAGACAATACATACCACTGGCAGCTCCACATGATGCTGGGAGGGAAAGATACTCCTCCTCCCACTGCCAACAAAACACTTCAGGGAGGAAGTGAGTTTCTGCTACTTAGAAGAATGGAGTGGTAGGTAAGGAACTAGCCAGTGTCATGTTACCCAGTAAGCAAGGTAAAGCATGGGCTTGATTGTGCTTAATGCTTACTTACCAATCTGTAGGAACAATTTCCCTTTTTTTCCCACCATATCAAAGATTCTGCTTCTAGGTATGGCCGGCATCTATCTCTCTCCTAATTCCACAGCACCTTCCTACAGAATCAAAACCTCTTTTCAAATTCACAATCCCTGACAGGGACAGAGTATCCAGTGAGCAGGGTAAGCACAGGCTTACTTGTGTTAACTTACTAATCTGTAGTGAATACTTTCACATGTTCTCACATGCTTCACTTGGTTATTGGGTAGTCTGCCCTGGAGCTTGCAAGTGCCAGTGACTGGTTCCAGCTCACCTTCCCCTCATTTCTGGGAACTCCAGGGCCTGAGAGAGGTTGAACACCCAACCACCATTAAGCGCCAACAGCCATCTGCATCGAAGGGCTGGATGATGTTGACTTTTCTGCTTTCAGGCCAGAGAGCTCATCTGGCATCTGCATTCCAGGTCACCAAGACGACAGCTAGTTGGCCAAAAGCTCAGAAACTCCCTCTTTCCTGCTTTTTTCCATTCTGGCTCCTCAGCTTCAGGGCTGAGCTATGGGGAACCCTCTCCAATCTGCTGGAACAGAATATCACAAGCTGTTCCTGTGATGGTCTGAGCTGCCAGCTCCCCAGCCTGCTGCTGCTAGAAGGCTATGGTGTCAGTAATCAGTCCACAAACTCCTTCCACATGCCAGTCCCTTCAAGGGAGGAAGGATGCCCATTTGGAAAGAATCATAGATAATTTGGAGAGAGATGGGGAGAGAGCTGGAGGAAGGGAGAGGTGCTCCAATTGCTAATTGGGCAAAGCCATGCTTCAGCCAGGCCACATTGTGCCCACACTTTTCCAATGGCCCAGCCTTCCCACATGGCCAGTTTAGACCCATCTGCCCAGCTCTCCTCCCCTCTCTTGCTCTTGGGCCCTGTAGAAATGGCAGCTTTTCTTTTTCTGTCCTTCTGTCCTCCAAATCCCACATGACCCATCTCCAAGATGTACAAACCTCTCAGTCAGAGGCTGGCTTGGGGGCAGGCAGTGTGAGCCTATTGTAGGCGAGAACTATAGATTTGAGCTGATATCTGAATCAGGAGTCAGGAGTAGATGGGCATCCTTAGCAACTGAAATGTCACCTGCTTCCTGTCACCCTTCCCAACTAGGACATGATCTCTCTGGAGACAGGCTTTGGAGATGGAAGACCTGTGCTTGACTCAGATTTATCTCTTTCTGTTGTTGTTGTTAGGTGCTGCTGAGTCGGCTCCGACTTATAGTGACCCTGTGTACAACAGAACAAAACACTGCTCGATCCTGTGGCAGCCTCACAATCCTTGCTATACCTGAGCCCATTGTTGCAGCCACTGTGTCAGTCCTTCTCATTGAGGGCCTTCCCCTTTTTCATTGACCCTGCACTTTACCAAGCATGATGTCCTTCTCTAGGGGATGGTCCTTTCTGACAACATGACCAAAGTAGTTGAGATGAAGTCTGGCCATTCTCACCTCCACGGAGCATTCTGGCTGCACTTCTTCCAGGACAGATTTGTTAGTTCTTCTGGCAGTCCATGGTACTTTCAGTACTCTTTGTGAACACCACAATTCAAAAGCATCAACTCTTCTTTTGTCTTCTTTATTCACTGTCTAGCTTTCACATGAATATGAGGTGATTAAAAATGCCATGGCTTAGGTTAGGTGCACTTTAGTCTTCAAAGAGCTATCTTTGCTCTTCAGCACTTGAAAGAGGTCTTTTGCAGTAGACTTGCCCAGTGCAATACATTGTCTGATGTCTTGACTGCTGCTTCCACTGGCGTTGATTGTGGAACAAAGTAATATGAAATCCTTGACAACTTCAATCTTTTCTCCATTTATTGTGATGCTTGTTATTGGTCCAGTCGTTTTCTTTATGTCCCTTTCTAGCTGGGTCCAAAAGGAAAAAAAAAAAAAAGAAGAAGAAAAGAAATCCTACTGCTGTTAATTCAGACTCACAGAGACCCCCATTGGGTTTCCAAGGCAGTAAATCTTTATAGAAGTAGATTGCCCAATTTCCTTCCTTGGAGCAGCTGGGGGGTTTGAACTGCCAACCTTCTGTTTAGCAGTCAAATGCTTTAGGCACTGTGCCAGCAGAGCTCCTTGTTCTAACTGGGTAGTTTTGGGCAAATCCACTTACCCTCTGAGCTTCTACTTCCTTGTCTATAAAATGTGGGAATTCAATGGGTATTTTGAGAAGGAATGAGTAAACGGGGACCTGAAATGCAGATCTTATTGTTTTCATGCCCTGTCACTTTGGGTCCTTCCAGGTACTTAGTCACCTCCCCTCCAGGAAGGGCTGGGCAAGCCCATGCTTGTGTTTTCTTTCCAAGAACCCAAAGGAGAGGGTAGACAGACAAGAAGTTAGGCAAGAGTAGGCAGGGGTACCTTGAACCCAGAAGTCCCCAGAGTATGTCTGTGTGGTATTTCTCCTGCTGCTCCTGGCCAGATTTGAAAGAGAAATCCCCACTGGAGATTGATGTCACAGTCTTGTCTTCCCCTCCCCCAGCCTCATCCTTGGTGATTTAAAGAAATTGTTTGGACATAGGAGTTAATGGAAGTAGGATGCTAGTGTGTGCATGAATTTATCACTGTCTCCCTGTATTCCGAGAGTGGATCTGTCTTTCGAGGTGAAATATCCTGGAGTGACTTTACAAAGTCTGAGAAGTATAGGCTACCTTGGGAGGGTGAGCTGCGGGTAGCCTGGTCAGGGATTTTGGAAAGCTGGGTCAACTGCAAAATGGCTATAAGGATTGGTTAGGAGGGCTTTCCCTTTTATTTTTTTTAATTATGGGAGGAAATGAGGCAGAGGGCTTTGGCATCGCTGGGAATGCTGCAGCACCAGACTCCCCCCTTCTCTTTTTCCATCCCTTCCACACCAAGCTGTTGCCTGCCCAGGGAAGTAGGGACATCCCAGAAGACCATTGCTCAGGGTGGGAGGGCTGTTTTTGCATTGTTAGTGGCAATGATGAAAGAGGTGGAGGTGAAGGGAGATGGGGGGGGAGCTGTTTGATGGGGTAGTGCTGTAGAGAGAAGAGAACTAGCTTTCTTCCCTTTCATCCTGCCCCCACCCCCCATTCTAGCAGCTCAACACTTGCTGGAGGTGGCATTCGGAGAGGGAGCTGTTTTGAAAGCGCAAAGACCTACTACAGGGAGGCTTCCTGGGAGGCTAGGAAGGCAATTATGCAGGTGGGTTTGAAACTTTGGGCCAAGATAGGACTGCTGTCCCCTCCGCCCTACACACAGCCAGGCCTTCTCCACCATCAGAGTGTGTGTGTATTCACGCCTACATTTAGTGTGAGCCCAGAGATGTAGTTATAAAATGTTTAGAGAGAGAATGAGTAGAGACCATGCTGAGGTGTATTTTCCACCTCTCCAGCCACTCAAAATGTCTCTTAGATATTTTGTGGTTGTTAGCTGCCTTCCAGTTGGCCCTGGACTCATGGCAAACCCATGCACAAAACACTGCTGGTCCTTCAAACCATTATGATCCCTAGGGTTTTCACTGGCTGATTTTTAGAAGTAGATCACCAGGCCTTTCTTCCTAGTCTGTCTTAGTCTGGAAGCTCCACTGTAACCTGTTCAACAAAAAAGCAATATGCAAACCTCCACTGACAGACAGGTGGTGACTGTTTGAGGTGCAATGGCCAGGAATCAAATCTGACTCTCCCTCACAGAAGGCAGGAATTCTACCACCACTGTCTCACCACAGGCATTCCGTTTGGTCTTATTTCGTCATCACTCCATCCCTTATTTATTTATTTATTTTAATTGTGGTTTCGGTGAAAGTTTACCCAGCAACTGAGTTTTCCATTCAACATTTTATACACATTTTGTGAGCAAATTAGTTTTCCATTCAACACTTTATACACATTTTGTTTCGTAACATCAGTTGCAATTCCCTCAATGTTATAACATTCTTCCTGCTTCCTCCCTGGGTTCCCCATCTGTCCTTCCCTGTCTCTTCCTGCCTTCTGATCTTTGTTTTTGGGCAGATGCTGCCCTTCTGGTCTTGTATAGTTAATTGTCTGAGGAGGGTGTACCTCACGACTGTTAGACTATTATTATTTACTTTATAAGCCATGCCATTGCCTCCACCCCCTATTCTTTTTTTTTTTTCTTTTTACTGCCTGCTTCATTTATTTATTATTTATTTTTTAAAACCTTTTGTGGTGTTATGTTTGTGTGACCTGGTTGAGTGGCTGGGCAGCTAGTGGTAGTTATTCCCCATCATGAGACTGGCAATCAAGTCCATGGTGGGATCTACCACAAATAGCTAAGTAGCTGCTTTTGTTTGGGATGTGATCTGCTTCCTGTATATAAGCAGAAGCCTTGGGAATGGAATCTAGCAAATGGTATGCTTGGACCCTGCATGTAGCCGTGTTGTTGTTCAGCAGCCTGCGGTTCTCTGCCGACCTTGGGACTTACAACGGACTTAAGTTAATGGCCTGCCATGTGGTTTGGTAACATTGGGACTGTGCCTTTTTACTTGTCAACCTTGGGCTTGGCAGCCTCAGCAGCCAGCAGCAGTCCTGTTCTCCTAGCCATAACTGACCATCTCACCTGTCTACGTATGTATCTGCTCATAGATTGACTGATGTTTATTATTACTGAGTAAAGAAAAGCCTCTAGCTTCAGCGGGCTGGGAACTGGAGGCAGAGCTATAGCCCAAGGCTGAGGGGCTTTGACCCAGCCCCTAGAGCCTGGCACTTTGAACTTGGACTTAAATCCTCTAAATTTTAAGAATAAACTCCTGTTTGTTAAGGCCATCCCATTTGTGGTACATTCCTGTAAGAGTGGCACTAGGTAACCAGAACACCTTTTATTGCAATTTGGGTGAAAGTCTACAGAGCAAATTGATTTTCCATTCAACAGTTCATACACATTTTGTTTCATGACATTGATTGCAATCCCCACAATGTAACAGCATTCCTCCCACCTTTTCCCTATGGTTATAATTTCTTTTTGTCCTTCTTTCTATCCCTTCCTGCCTTCTGAGCTTTATCCCTGGGCAAATGCTGCACTTTTGATTCTCTCATTGTTGGTTGTCCTAAGAAGTGCTTACCTCTCTGGTGTTATTATTCATCTCACAAGTCTATCTATTGTTTGGCTGAAAGATGATCACCAGGAGTGGGTTCAGTTCCAGGCCCAAAGGGTGGCTGAGGTCCATTGTCTCAGGGGTTCCACCAGTCCTATCAGTCCAATCTTCATCCGCCTCAGCCTGGTCTTTTTTATGATTTTGAGTTTTGTTCCACATTTTCCCCCACTCTATCCAGTATCTCCAATTTTTATTCCATTCAAAGTGGTTGGCAGTGGTAGCTGTGCACCATACAGTTCTTCTGGTCTCAGGGTTGTGTAGGCTGAGGTTCCCATGGTCCACTAGTCCCTTGGACTAATTGTTTCATGAATCTTTGTTTCTTTTCACTTATCTTTGCTCCAGGCAAGGAGAGACCAATAATTGTATCTTAGATGGCCACTTGCAAGCTTTTAACACCTCAGTTGCTACTCACCAAAGTAGGATTATAGAACATTGGTTTTGTGTAGTATGTTATACCAATTGAGCTTGATATCCCCTGCAACTAGGGTCTCAAGCCCACAGGCCAAGTGACTCACTCCCTGTGAGTTTCTGGTTAACATGTTATCATAACTTTGCCCCCTGTTAGCTCTACTATATATATGAACATTTTAAAAGCATATACAAATACATATATAGAAATACCATCTGCGATAGATAGATAGATAGATAGATAGATATAGATATGGTCATGAGTGTAGTCCTGTTCTCCTAGCCATAACTGACCTCACCTGTCTACCTATGTGTCTGCTCATAGATTGACTGATGTTTATTATTACTGATAATGCAGTATTGTATATGTAGTAGTATTTACCTTTGTTGTCTGTAACTCTTGTGTACCTCTCTGTGTTTTCCATTTCCTTAGTGATAATATGCTGGTCATCCACTTTTGCCTTTCCCTTCACTCAAATCAATGTGTCCCTTACTAGCTAGGAATTTTCCCTCCCATCCCATCCTGTCTTTGGTTCAAAGAATGTTTCTTTCCCTGGGTAAGCCTTTCCTTAACCTGTTATAATAGTGTACTCATACAATATTTGTCCTTCTGTGATTGACTTATTTCCCTCAGCATAATGCCCTCCAAGTTCATCCATGTTATGAGGTGATTCACAGATTCTTCATTATTCTTTAATATTGCATAGTATTCCATTGTGTGTATGTACCATAATTTGGTTATCCATTCATCTGTTGATGGCATTTAGGTTGTTTCTATCTCCTGCTATTGTGAATAGTGCTGTGATGAACATAGGTGTGCACATATCTATTCATGTCCTGGTTCTCACTTGTTTTGAATATATACCTAGTGATGGGATTGCTGGATCAAATAAATGGTATTTATATTTCCAACTTTTTAAGGAAGTGCCATACCATGTTCCACAGTAGTTGCACCATTTTATAGTCCCATTAGCAGTGTATGAGAGTTCCAATTTCTCCACATCCTTGCAAGCATTTGTTGTTTTCTGTCTTGTTGAACTTCGCTGTTATTGTTGGTGTGAGAGGATATCTCATTGTTGTTTTGATTTGCATCTCTCTGACAGCTAATAATGGAGAGCATTTCTTCATGTGTGTGTTGGCTGCCTGAATATCTTCTTTAGTGAAGTGTCTGTTCATGTCCTTTGCCTATTTTTTAATTGGATTGTTTGTCTTTTTGATGTTGAGGTGTTGAAATTTTCTATGAATTTTAGACATGAGTCCCTTGTTGGATATGTGGTTGCCACATATTTTTTTCCCAATCTGTAAGTTCTATTTTGGAGAAGTCTTTTGATGTTCATAAGAATTTAATTTTCAGAAGGTTCTAGTCATCTAGTTTACCATTCTGCTGTTTGTACAGTTTTGGTTATGTTTGATAGTCTATTTATGCCATGTATCAGGGCTCCTAAGTTTGTCTCTATTTTTTTTTCTTTGGCGATCTTTATAGTCCACCCCTTATTCTTACTTCTTTCTTTTCTCACAAGTTCTGGGAATCCCCTTTCCTTTTCCTTCCCCTCCATCTTGAAAATGTGTCACCATTGTTCAGGATGCTGCAAAATTAAATCAGATTAAAGAACAAACTGGGAGTAAGGGATAGTATGTGGTCCAGGAGAGACAGCAGGTACAAGGGGTGAGCTGTGGAATCTCATAGGCTCTTACAGGAATCTTGTATGTTAGAACTAAAGAGACCTGAGGAATCTATCTGGTCACTCCTACGCTTACAGACAAGGGGCTGGAGGCCTTTTTGAAAACAGCTATTACTATCTGCCAATGGTAAATTTGGAAATGCCCCACTGGCACCTGGGGGCGTTGCTGGGGAGAAGCATTGTCTTCTGTCCTTTGCTCCCCAAGGCTGGCACATCTCCCTACCACTCATTCTCCTGAGATGATTCACTGAGTGTGTCATAGATTCTTTTCTCAGACTCAGAAGAGGAGGTTGGGTTTGCTTTGCAGAATATGGCTTTTCTTCTGAAGCCGGGGACATCTGCAGGGTGGACAAGCCTCCTCAGCGCTCTGGGCACATGCCCACAGGCTGGGCTGCAGGCTCTGGGTATGACAGTCTGGGCGTACTTCTCTCAGTTCTACTGCTCCCTGGACATCTGCTTCCCTGATCTCTGATTCCCCTTGAGGGTGTCCAGCTGTAGTTTGGGTTCAGCAGTGTTAAAGGGGGAATATAAAGCATGAACCCATCTGGTGGGCCCTCCTCCTGAAGCTGCATTAGGGTGTGGGAACTACAAATAGAATCCACTTCTTTAAGCATCCTCCTCCTTCCTTCCTTCCTTCTTTCCTCCTCCCCCATCTGGCTTCAGCCAAACCAAGCAGCAGGGGGCGCTCATGAGTCATCCCAGGAGGTGATTTTAGGCTCATGGCTTCCGTTTTGGCTCAGAGAACATCAGAAATTTTGTCTGCCTATCTTTCAATATGAAGGTGAGCAGGGCAGACGCTGTGAGAGCTGGAAGCAATCTTTTTCTAGCAGGAAGAGAGAGACTTGAAAGAAAATCAGCATTTCTGATCTGTCTCTGAGACTTCTTGGGCTGAAAGGGACTCAGGCTCTACTTCTGGGAGATCAGGTAGTGGGGCAGAACTGGGGTAGGTCTCCTCCGCCTGGGAGCCATAGCCCAGCCAGGTCAGCCCCAGTTTAGGGACAGTTTATCTCCTGGCTCTTTGCCAGCCCCCAGCAGCTGACCGTGGTTTGGCTATCTTTGGGGAGCTGAATATTTCCATTTTCTTCAGAATTATTTCCAGATTACTCTGTGTTGCTATGTCCTATGCCCTGCCCACTAGATCCTTCATTATGGAAAAATGGCTTTCTCTCTTTCTCCCAGATCTAACACAGACTTCTGTGGCTGTTCCTGGGCCTATCTGAGAGGGTTACCAGGGCAGGGCAAGGCAAGGAGTGCTAACCAGGTCAGCCAGCAGGTGTGGCACATTCCTGACCCTGTTGCTGACATAGCTGTGGCTTCTGGGCAGCAGCTGACCTGAGGGTAAACCTAGAGGGGGGCGCCTTCCAAAGGGTCCCACTCCTGCCTTTTTTCCTGATAGTCTTCCCTTGTCTTCCTCAGTCCCTACTTTGTCATCCTAAAGCCACTAGACCCTCAGAAATTCTTCCTTTCCAGTAGCAGGGCCTATGTGAGCACTGATGTATGGACACAGGAAAGGTAAGATGTTTGCATTTCGTTATATAGCATGTGGTAGGTTTTTTGTTTTTTTTTTTTTTAATTATTTTATTTTATTTATTGTGATTTGGGTGAAGATTTACAGAGCGAATTCACTTTCCATACAGCAGTTCAAGCATGTGGTAGTTAAGGCTATGTGTTAACTTGGTTGGGCCTGGTTTTGAGTGGCTAGACAGCTGGATGTAGTTATTCCCCATGCTCAGATTGGTAATCAGCTCCATGGTGGAATCTACTGGAGCAGCTGAGTAGCTGCTTTAAGGATGTGGTCTGCTTCCAATATATAAGAAGCAACTTTGAGGAAGGTCTGTAGCTTTTTGGCATTCTTGAACCCTGCATGTATCCAAATTGTTGTTCAGCAGCCTTCCATGTTCTGCCACTCTTGGGACTTTTTCTGGGCTTGAATTAGTGGCCTGCCATGTTGTTTGGTAATATCGGGACTGTGCCTTTTTACTTGTTGACCTTGGGTTTGTCAGCCTCAACAACCAACAGCTGCCTGAGTGAATAAAAGCCTCCATGCAACGATGGGTCTCTCCTCGTCCAGAGCAAAGAAGAATGAAGAAAACCAAAATTCATGGATACAATCAGTCCTAGCGACTGGTACACTATCCAATCTGCAGCCTATATGACTATGAGACCAGAAGAACTAGATGGTGCCTGGCTACCACTGTCAACCACTTGGAAGGGGATCTATGTAGGAGATCCTGGATAGAGAGGGAGAACAATGTGGAACAAAACTCAAAATCATTTGGAAAAAAAAAGGAGGGGCGGGACCAGGTTTGCTGGTCTGATAGATCCTGGTGGAACCACTGAGACTACAGCCCCTAGCTGCCTTTCAGGTCTGGAATTGAATCCATACCTGTGGCTTCCAGCCAAGCAAAAGACAGGCATATGAGTTGAACATTTACCTGAGGTAGATACATCCTTGGAGAGAACAGTAATGGGAGAAAGAAGGGCTGCTTATGCACAGGGAGACAGCTCAGTGGGCAGGAGAGCATGGAGGGATGGACACAGGGAAGAGGTAATTATCAGGAGGAAGTGGGGGGGAGCTGTTGCATTGTGGTAAATTGTGGTCAATGTCATGAGACAAAGTGTATGTGAACTGCTGTATGGAAAGTGAATTTACTCTAGAAATTTTCACCCAAATCACAATAATAATAATAATAAGAAGAAGAATTGTAGGTAAAAAGAAAAGAAAAGCCTCCAGCTTCAGTGGGTTGGGAACAGGAGGCAGAGCTGAAGCCCAAGGTTGAAAAGCTTTCACCCAGCCCCTTTGTTGTTGTTGTTATTATTTGCTGTGGATCCAGCCCCTAGATCCTGGCATTTTGAACTTGGACTTCTAGTCTCCCAAACTGTAAGAGAATAAATTCCTGTTTGTTCAGGCCATTCCCATTTGTGGTATATTCCTGTCAGAGTGGCACTAGGTAACCAGAACATAGCCCTAGAAGAAAAGCCTGGCCTTTTGGCTTCTAAAGCCAGTTGCTCTTGAGTTGACACTGACTTATGGATACCCCATGTGTGTCAGAGTAAAACGGTGCTCCATAGAGTTTTTAATGGTTGATTTTTTTTTTTTTTTAAATAGATCACCAGATCTTTCTTCTGAGGTGCCTCTTGGTAGACTTGAACCTCCAACCTTTCAGTTAGCAGTTGAGTGTGTTAACTGTTTGCATCATTCAGGGATTCCTTTGGCTTCTGAACCAAAAAACTAAACTCATTGCCATCAAGTTGGATTCAACTCATAGTGACACTTCCTTGGGTTTCCAAGGTGGCATCACTATGGAAGTAAATTGCCCTATCTTCCTTCCAAGGAGTGGCTAGTGGGTTTGAACCTCCAGTCTTCTGGTTAGCTAGTACCTCCAATTTCTCTCTGTCCAAAGGGTGGGGAAACATCCAGGGTGTGGAGCCTAGTGTGGAGGACAGGATTTCTGGACTTGATTGACAGCAGAGTACAGACTCAAAGATGTGGATTTGTTCTGGAGGAGGACATGCCCAAGTCATCCTCAGGTATGGCTCCAGCATCACTGGTCTTCCCTAGAGTCTGTCTCTGGAGGAAACTCCCTGGCCTTCAGGGCCCTCTCTCATCCTATGGACCCTTCAGGGTTGCCTTGAAAATTAAGGCAGCATCTCTATTGGGGATGGTGGGGAAAGGAAAAGATAAGCCCCATCCCCATGAAGCAGGAGCTCTTGAGTTCTCTGGGCCAGTAGGAAGTAGAGATGGGGACACTTTCTGAAAATCTGAAGAGCAGCAAATTCCCTACCTTTTCCCTGTATCTCTCAGCCCTTTCAACAAAGCCATTCTTCCTGAGGTTTTACCTAAGTTCTTTCAGTGGCAGTCCTTGCCCACCCTCTACATTATGGCCTGGGACACCCATTTGTGCAGTTTGTTGGGGATCTACAGATGTGTGGACAGTGCTTAGGATGAGGAAGGCTGTATCAGTTCCAAAACCTATCACAAATCAGCCTGATATCACAAATCAGCCTGAAGTGCCGTGCTGCTTGGTAGTGAAGGGGGTGGTGGATGCTCATCTCCAAGGTCCAAGTGTGGCAGGACCCAGGAGAAGTGTTGGTGTTTTCAGGGAGGAAGATGGTGAGGGTTTTGGAGCAGTCTTCCCTGCTTAGCCAGATTTGAGATCTTACTGGAATGAGGCTGCAGCTGGACCAACAAAAGGCAGAAACTTTTAAGAGACAGCCTAGCCCACTCCATGCATGTGATCTTGTGTCCTCTCCCTGAGATGGACATCTGACCCTTTGTGCAGGAACAAAACTTCTTTCCTATTCTAAGTGACACTAGGCATTAGATAGATATCAGCCAGATCAGGGAACCTCAGACTCCTGCAACAAGGGAGGAAGTACAGAAGTTAAAGACTCACTCTGGTCAGGAAGTGAGTTGTAAGTTCACTGGCACCACCTCTGGGAAGGAACCCCCACACTCCAGTTCCAGAAGCTTGACACAGCCCTAACTACGTAGTGAATTACGAGTTCAGGCCAGCTTGGTGAGAGCTCCTTAGCCCTGCAGGTTTCAGTATAAACACTGAAGACCTAGAGGAGAGGGGATGTAGGGTCCGTAATAATAACAACTAACAGCTCCTGTTCATTGGGCACATAAGTTGGGTATTGATCTTAGCATTTTGTATGTTTTATCTCATCTTCAAACAATCCACTGAATTATGTCTAATTATAATTCTTATTTTACAAATGAGTAAACAGAGGTATATATTTGATAATAAATATTTAAATAGTGGTAATAATGATACATTTTAGCAGCTTTTACTTTTTAAAACTGATCCAGTGCCAGGCCTTGCCTGTGCAAACACATTATGTGCACGGTATTATGAAATCCTGGCACTACATCATAATATACCCATTGCACAGCTCAGCAAACTGTGACTGAGAGAGAATTGACTTTCCCAAGGCTGCAGAGTTTTAGAAAATGACCAAACCAAGAGTCAAACTTCTTCTGTCTGATTCCAAAGCAGCCCATATTCATGATCCCTTAAGAATGGTGTCTCCCCAGAAAAACTAGATGGTGCCCGGCTACCACTGTCAACCACTCGGAGGGGGATCTATGTAGAAGATCCTGGATAGAGAGAGAGAACAATGTGGAACAAAACTCAAAATCATTTGGAAAAAAAGGAGAAAGGGGACCAGGTTTGCTGGTCTGATAGATCCTGGTGGAACCACTGAGACTACAGCCCCTAGCTGCCTTTCAGGTCTGGAATTGAATCCACACCTGTGGCTTCCAGCCAAGCAAAAGACAGGCATATGAGTTGAACATTTACCTGAGGTAGATACATCCTTGGAGAGAACAGTAATGGGAGAAAGAAGGGCTGCTTATGCACAGGGAGACAGCTCAGTGGGCAGGAGGGCATGGAGGGATGGACACAGGGAAGAGGTAATTATCAGGAGGAAGTGGGAGGGGAGCTGTTGCATTGTGGTAAAGTATAGTCAATGTCATGAGACAAAGTGTATGTGAACTGCTGTATGGAAAGTGAATTTGCTCTGTAAATTTTCACCCAAATAACAATAAAAAAAAAATAATAAAAAGAATAGTGTCTCCCAGGAGGCCATCATGGAGACAGCAAGTGGATATGGAAGAGACACAATAAGCCTTTAAAAGCAGGTAGGCTGGACCAGGAGCTGGTAGTCCAAGAGTCTGGAATGCTGGGAAGCTGTAGAAGAACCCTCCCTTTCCCTCATCTTCACTTGAGTGAGGGGACTTTGATGCCATCTTCTCCCCCACATGAGACTGAGCTGTGTAAAGCAAACACGAAGTCTGCAGTAAAACAGATCATGGAACAGACTAAACAGCAAAGCAGGGGAGCTGTTTGCTCCAGCCTGAAGCCTCTGCCTCCCTGGTTACCTCGATGCATGCCCCACTCTGCAGCCTGTTATGGGACTCCTGACGGTCTCCGCTCTCTCCATCATTTTGCAGGTCTGCAGTTGCCTTGGTAACTTGATGGAAAGCTCTTAAGGCTTCCTGGAACCAGAGGGGCCTGTGAAGGGAGAAACTAGATTCTGCTGGGCTGCTGCTCAGAAAAGGGAAGAAACCATTCCAGTGCTCACTGCCCCTGCCAGTCAGCCAGTCCTACCTTGGGTCTGACCTCAGCCTATTCTGCTGCTTCTGTAGGAGCTTTTAAAGGGTAGCCCCTGGGGCTGAGCCTGATGGGAGGGAGCTGATACTGCTCTGCCCTTGGAGTTGGCTCCCACTGTTGTCAGAGCTGCCCAGAGTTCTGCTTGTTCCCCTGCCCTGGCCTTGTAGTCTTAATTGGTTTTATGAAGTTCAATGCCTGTTTTTTTATGAGAAAGATAATTATGGTGAGGGGAGGTCAGGCACTCCTCTGCTGGACTTCAAGGGGCTTCCAGTATTGCTGACTCCTCAGTCAGCACTAGGAAGATTGATGGGATCAGAGTGGGCCAGGGCATCTGGACCCCAGGGAAAACTCACTATGGGAGGAAAGCCTGAGACTCCAGCCTTTTAGTCCTGATGATGGGATCCTGGAGGAGCAGGGGCAGATTACCAATGAGCAATGTAAGCACACAGTTACTTGTGCTCACTTACTGATCTGTAGTGAACAATTTTACCACATCAAAGATTCTGCTTCTAGGACTATTTATACACAGGGAGACAGCTCAGGGGGCAGGAATATGTGGAGGGATAGACACAGGGAAGAGGTAGCTATCAGGAGGAAGTGGGAGGGGAGCTGTTGCATTGTGGGAAATTGTAGTCAATGACATGAAACAAAGTGTATGTGAACTGCTGTATGGAGAGTGAATTTGCTCTGTAAACTTTCACCCAAATCACAATTTAAAAAAAGGAAAAAGAAAAAAAAAAAGATTCTGCTTCTAGGTTATGGCTGACATCTGTTGCTCCCAACCCCAGAACACCTTCCTACAGAATCAAAGCCTCTTTTTAAATTCACAGTCCCTTGGGCTTCCTTGCTAATCTGTAGTGAACAATTTCACATGTTTACCCATGTGAAAGGAGCTCTGGTGGCATAGTGCCTAAGGCATTTGACTGTTAACCAGAAGGCCAACAGTTCAAACCCACCAGCCATTCCTCAGAAGGAAGACTAGGCAATCTACTTCCGTAGAGATACCAGTTTGGAAACTCAAGGAGGGATCACTGAGTCGGAACTGACTCAATGGCAGTGAGTTTGTTTGTTTGTTTGTTTTACCCATGTGAACTTGTTCACTACAGATTAGTAAGTAAGCACAGTAAGCCTGTGCTTACCTTGCTTATTGGGTAATCCACCCTTGTCCAGGAGGCATTTGTGTACCACCAGCCTTTTGGAGAAGCCCACATACCTGAGGAGAGTGCCTGCAGATGCAGTCCTTCTAGGGGGATGAAGGAGGAGAGGTATCAGGGGTGTGAGGTGGGGTAGCTCCTTCTAGAGCCCTGTGGCAGTTCTCTCAGGGCTTTTGAGGGGGATTCCTACATGGGGTGCCCTGACTGTGCCAAGAGATCTACAGTCTTGACACTGTAGTCAGCTTGTGGGACTGTTTCTTCTTCCCTTCCTCCTTCATCTTCTTCCTTTCTTTCTCCCACAGTTTCAGTTCAAAATATGGCCTGTTTCCTGCCTAGGTGAGTCTCTGTAATTTGTCTCTTTGTTTCTCTCCTGATTTTTCCCCTTTTCAGACTTAGTCCTGGATGAATCTCTCTCAACTCTAACTTTCTCTCTCTTGTGTTCCTTTGCATTCCTTCTCCTCCTTCCTATCCCTTCTCCCTATATGGAAACTGCAGCAAAGCCAGGGTTTGAGATTTAGGCTCTTCTCTCCAGGCTGGGAACTTCTGTCCATGAATGACTCTCAGATGGGCTGAAAGGTTGGCCCTGGTCCCTAGACCAGGCCAAATTGCTGTGTGCTGCTCCCTTGCTCCCCTAGCCCTCTGGGAAGAAGCTTTGACAACTTCCCCAGGCTCTATTTATTGTCTGTCTCTCTTCATCTCCTCCTCCTAAAGGGGAGAAGGGCTGGTTTATATGATGGAGGGGCCATTCATGGCACACATGATGGCATTTTCAGACTGGACCAGTTGGTGAATATGTCTGGATATGGGACAGAATGATCTCAGGAAGACTTTCACATACCCAACATATTGCAGAATTCCCTCCTTTCCCATTGCTTTCTGACTCAGTAGCTAACTCCCCAGGGGCTGGCCTCTCCAGAGTAAGCCCAACCTTGCAAGGACAGAGGGGGAAATGAGACTGAAGCTGGCCAGGTCAGCAGGGCTGGGAGTCCCTCATCTGAGGAGGCAAGGCCCTCCTCCTCCTGCGTTTATTTAACTAATGTCTGTAAAGGGCTGGGCAACGAAAAAGCCCTATACAAATGTTGAGCACAATTTCATTTCCAAGGCTCACCAAGAATGTATTTGCAGACTTGAGTGAAAGGTCACTGGGCCTGCCTAGGACAGAGGCAGGACTCCTTGCAGGGCCCAAAGGGAGGACAACTCTGGGAGGCTGGGGCAGGGGAAAGAGAGGCCACAATAGGGACCAGAGTCCCTGTATCCTTAGTCCTCTAGCATGCAGGCTTTGCATCCCCACAGCCACCCTTGTGACACCCAGGGCCTGGAGGCTAAGCCCTCTCTACAGGCCCCAGTCTCAGAAGCTTTCTGCTAGATTATGCTAATACTCACAATAGCTAATATTTATTGAGCACTTACTGTGTTCCAGGCTGTGCTACAGAATACAGAGCTTTTTAGCTTGGGGAAGGAGGCTGTCTCTCAACGGTGGCATGGAGGAGCTTTTCCAGCCAGGTGAGCTCCTTGAGTGCTATAGGCCCAGGTCTGTGTAAAGTCTCTCCAAAATTTTTATGTGTGTGTCTGGGGGGAGTCTTTTGTCTTCTTTGACCAGTGTTCCTGCTTTGTGGTCTCCTGGGTCCCTCTGTCTCCCCACTGATAACTCACCTGGCCCTAAATCCATTATGAACTAACTGTGAGGTCAATTAGCTTTGGCAGGCTCCTGCCCAAGAGGCAGCTTTCCAGTTTCTGGTGCTCCAAAACCTAAGACCACACATGTGCTCCTGGCCCTCTCAGAATTCTGTAATCTGACATCTAGGAGGGACACCCCCATGTTCTCTCTGAGCAGGTCCTGGCTGAGTTAGGGCCAAGATGGATGAGTCTGGAATACCTTCAGAGCTTCTCAGAGTCAAAGTGAGTGCTTCGGAGGACAGGAGAGACAGCAAAGCAGGCACTGGAGGAAGAGTTCAGGAAGAGGCAGGCAGATAGAGGATACAGATGATGTTTCCAGTATCCCCTGGGCCTCCTTTGTCCCCGCCCCCGTAGCACTCTAAAGTCTGAACAGAGCTGGAATGGGCCTTCTGAGAGATATGGTCCTTGAGCCCCCAAGTACCCCCAGCTCCACTCTGTTTCCAGTTGATTTTTCTCTGGCTTCTTTTCAGAGCCCAGGGGCTTCCGTATGTCATCAGTTCATTATCACTCTGATAAAAGTCATTAGTCCACGAAGAAGCATGACTCCCCAGCTGAGGCCAGCCACCCCACAACTTGAGGAGGGGTGCAAATGGATGGAGATATGGCTGGTGGTGGTGCACACATCTTCTCAGAAGAGACAAAAACCATGATGCTTGTTCCCAGGGATGTGAGTAAATACACAGACCTATAGGCACAAGCAGCACACTCCTTTATGCACAGGTTCAGGGACGCACATGTCCACAAGTGGTTATGCTGGTCACTGGAGAGTCCACAGAGCTAATACTGTAGCCACCCTCAGTTGCTTACAGTCCCAGGGATTCACTCAACCCATGCAATATTCAGCAGCATCAGCCTTCCACAGAAAGGCCAGGCTCCTCAGACTCTAGGGGGTGGGGATGGAATAAGAAGGCCGAGGTTAGAGATCTCCGTGTTCCATTAGCCATAAGAAGCATGTTCTGAATGTAAAAGCACAGCGACAAGGGCGCTGTGGAGTCAGTTCCTTATCCACATTTCCACCCCTCCCCCACTAGGAAGCTCCTTATGGTCACTAAAGCCATTTAGGGATTAGAGGAGCTCACTCAATAAAAGCTGCTTATTCAAAAGATGTTTGCAGTTAATTTGCATTTACTTCATGCATATAAAGATGTGTGTAAGAGTTTCCTCCTCAGCTCACCTTTGCTGTCCCTAGCTTGAGTCCCTGGTCCATACACCCCCCACCTCCTTCCCTACTCTTCTCTGCTCCATCAGTGAATGCAGAAATCAGTTAGAGCTGAGCCAAGTTTGGCTGGTAATTTCAGGGGAGACCTCGATGGGCATGGTAGATGAACACTGGTTCCTGATGCCTGGTCCTGAAGTGGCAGCTCCAGAAGCAGCCAGTAGGGCCTACAGCCAAAGACATCTTCTCAAAGGAGAGGAAAGGGGGCTGAGGCCCTGGGGGGACTCCCCCCAGTTCCTGTTCTGAGCCCCCAAGGCAGGTGCACGCCTGATCACTTAGGAAGGATGAATCTGACTGGAGGTAAGTAGAGTCAGCTTCTAAGATTTCATCTTGGCATTCATTCCTTTTATTCAAAGAATATTTAATGGCACCTACTATGTGCCAGACTTTATGCTAAGCACCTAAAACACAGCGGTGAATAAGACAGCATAGTCCATGCCTTCTACGAGATTCCAGTCTAGTGAGGAAGACACACACACAAAACACCAAAAATGAGGAAAGCAGTCAATGAATATGGAATTATGAATAATAATAAGTAGTTTAAAGTAAACAAACAGGATGCTGAGATAAAAGGTGTGATAGTTAAAGTTATGTGTTAATGTGGCTGGGCTGTGATTTTGAGTGGTTTGGCAGCTGGATGTTACTATTCCCCATAATGAGATTGTATTCACCTACATGGTGTAATCTGCTGTGAGCAGCTAAGTAGTTGAAGGGAAGTTACCTTAGCAGTGTGTCCTACTTCCAATATATATGGAGAAACTTTGGGAAAGGTCTCTAGCTTTCTGGCATATCTGGGTCCAGCATTTGGCCAAGTCTTCATCTCTAGTTCCTGGACTTGAACCAGTGGCCTACAGTGTTGCCTACCAATTTTGGGATTGTCCCATTTTACCTGCTGGCCTTGGGTACCTCAGCCTCAGCAGCCAGCAGCTGCCTGAGTTAGGAGAGGCCTTCAGTGCCAGTGGGCTTGGAACAAGAGGCAGAGCTGAAACTCAAGTTTGAGGAGCCTTCACCCAGCCTCTAAAGCCAGCACTCTGAATTTGAACTTCTAGCCTCCGAAACTATAAGAGAACAAATTCCTGTTTGTTAAAGCCATTCACTTGTGGTACTTCTGTTACAGCAGCACTGATAAACAATACAGAAGGTAACAGGTCAGGGCCAGGGAGACCTACTTCAAATGGGGTAATCAGGGAAAGGTAGTGACTTATGAATAGACCTGGAAGCGTAGGAACCAGGGGAAGAGCATTTCAGGCTCTTTGCATTCCAGTGCAAAGGTCCTGTGGTAAGAGTGTTGGAGAAACAGAAAGCAGAGTGACTGGGGTGAGGTGATAAGGGAAGAATGGTAATTGATAAGGTTTGTATGGTTAAGATGATCAGAGCCCAGTCTTGTGAGCCATGATGAGACATTTGGTATTATCCAAAAGAGGAGAGAGGCTCATGAAGAGGTTTAATCAGGGGACTGAGTGGGATCTGATTTCCGTTCAGCAAGAGGGGTACTAGTGGATGCAGGTAGGCCAGCAAGGAGGCTATTGCAGACATCCTAGCAAAGAAGGGGCAGGAAAGGGGTGAAATAAAGCATGCAACTTTTTTTTTTTTAACGGAAGAAACAAAGTCCTCAAGGACCTACTAGGTATTTGGAGCTCTGGTAGTGTAGTACCTAAGCACTTGACTGCTAACCAGAAGGCTGGCGGTTCAAACCCACCAGTCACTCCTCAGAAGGAAGAGGGAGCAATCTACTTCCGTAGTGATACTGCCTCGGAAACCCAAGGAGGGGTTGCTATGAGTCGGGGCCAACTCAACGGCATATAACAACAAAACAACAACATCCCAGCTCAGAGCAAAGCCATGCCTGATGCCTCCTTACCCCCAACTCAGCCTGTGGTGAGGGCACTGTCATTCCAGGACTCTCCAGAGAAAATGCCCACTTGCCTTCTTCTGGCATATCTTGGATCAATGAAGAGGCTGAAGGGTTGGGAAAAATTTGCCATTCTTAGAGGAACAGTCAGTCTCAATGCCTCCCCAGTAGACTGGGAGCATGTCCACAATGCTGCACACTGGGCAATGCCAACCTCAGGCCCAGCTGAATCAGGTAGACATAGAGCCATTCAGCCCCACTCCTTGAGCCAGGACACCAGAGAAACTCTAGAGCCATTCTCAGCTCCCTCACTGACCCTCCCACCATCAATCAAGGGATAGAAACAATGCCAGCATCACGACTGGGGGAAGGGGAGCTGCTCAGCGTCTGAATCGCCCCCCAGGGATGCAGGAATATGAGGCGAGAATCCTGAGCTTGAACATTTACAGGTAGCACTCAGGATTGAAAACTGATTTATAGTCTAAAGGCAGGCAGGAGGGAGCGGGAGGAAGGTGGGGAGCTCTGTGTACAGTGCAGCCTTGGTGGGCGGTGGTAATTATATATTACATTGAACTGTCCTTGCAGCACAGTGAAGGGCAGTGGGAATGAGACTCTAAATCACACTTCTCTGATGCTCCCCATAGCTCACCTCTCTGTGTTGTGGCCCTAGAGCCCAGGGTTGACAATTCTCCCCATCTCATTCACACACATACACATACACACACACAAACATGGACCTAGGGACAGCCAACCTGACTGAGGACCTGGAGAGCAGAGACCCAGAGACTCAGAGGATGTTATGAACTCTGGCAGCTTCCAGTGTCTCCTCATCCTGCAGGCCTCATTGTCTATTGCCCCCCACTTCCTCCATTGGGGCCTGAATAAATATGGGCTATGTCATTTGAAGAAGAAATCTCTGTCCACTCTTCATTCATTGCCCTTGCAGCATCCTTTCTGTCCACACCACAGCCACTGCTTCCGTTCCTTTGGGGCCTCTTCACTTCTCACCTGGATTTTTCCCATTGTCTTCTACCCAGTCTCCCTCTAGTTCACCCCCACCCCTAATCCATCATTCTTTACTTTGTTGCTATTGTGATCTCCCTAAAAACCCCTCTGACCATAATCTTGATTTCATTTGTCAGGGAATTCCAGGAGTGAGAAGAGATGGTCAAAGATTTTGGTCTCTAAGGGTCTAGGAGGTAAATGAAATTCCAGCTTCTGTAAGAAGCCTCTGCAGGCTCTTTGCAGGTTGATGATTGCTGGCTCACCTCCTTTCCTGAACTATAAGCCCAGAAGAAACACTGGTACTCGTCCTTCCTGGGTGGCCATTTCTGTGGCTAGACCCTGGTCCTTAGGATCAGTCACCTAGACTACCTACCAATCCCCTCCTTCCAAATCCCTAGCTGGACGTGGCCTGGGCACTTCCTGGTTCATTAGGGAGCTGGTAGCGCTTCGTGGTGATGAGAAAGGGCTCTGGGATCAGATAGAACTAAATATGAATCCTGATTTTGGTATTTCTGGCCCATGACCTTGGACAAGATATTGAGAAGTGAACTGATTAAGAGCTAGAACTCTGTAGCCAAACTTCCTGAGTTCAAATCTTGGGTCTGCTATTCTAGTAGGGCAAGTTTCTTAACCTGTCTGTGGATTCTCATTTCTAAAGTAAGAATAATAATTGTACCTACCTCATAGGGTTGTGCTGATTAAATGAGTTAATACATATAACTAGGCCTACTCTAGGAGCTCTGGTGGCATAGTGCCTAAGGCACTTGACTGCTAACCAGAAGGCTGGCGGTTCAAATCCACCAGCCACTCCTCAGAAGGAAGATTGAAGTGATGTGTTGTTGTTGTTATGTGCCGTTGAGTCGGCCCCGACTCATAGCGACCCCTCCTTGGGTTTCCGAGGCAGTATCACTACGGAAGTAGGATTGCCCAACCTTCCTTCCGAGGAGTGGCTGGTGGGTTTGAACCGCCAGCCGTCTGGTTAGCAGGCAAGTGTCTTAGCCACTATGCTACCAGAGCTCTCTCCATAGTGATACCACCTCGGAAACCCAAGGAGGGATAGCTATGAGTCAGATCCGACTTGATGGCAGTGGGTGGGTAGTGGTGGTGGTTAGGCCTACTCTGATATATGTAACAGCATTCTAAGTGTGAGCTATTATTATTGTTGGAGTTCTCTGGGTGGTGCAGCTGCTAACCTAAAGTTTGGAGGTCTGAGTCCACCCAGAGACACCTCAAAAAAAAGGCCTGATGTACTTTTCTGAAAAATCAACCAATGCAAACTCTATGGAGCATAATTCTACTCTGACACACATAGGGTCGCCATGAGTCAGAGTCTAACTCCATGGCAACTGGTATTATTATTGTCATTTGACTCTCTGAGCCTCAGTTTCTTTGTCACAAATACCTCTCCCTCCTGCCTCAGGGTTGTCATGATCAAATGACACATTCCCTTTAGAAACTCTCAAAGGCTCTCCATTTGTCAGATATTATTATTACTTATTATCAGGTATTTGCTTCCTGAAATTCCTAAGGTTTGGGCAAGAGCTTTACATTCCCTTTAGCAGAAAAGCAGCTACCTTCATTCTTCTCCCACACTAGCCTTGAGGTAGAACATTATAGGATCTTGCTATCATGAGCAGGCTTGGGGTCATCCAGTCCTCTTCCTCCCAGAGGAAGGAGTATATAAGGCCATGGAGTCAGGAAGGCATTGCTGATAGAGAGGGGTGATTTCAGAGGAGACTGCCAATTACTCTAAAAGCAGGGGCCTTGTCTACAGATCACTCCTTTCAATGCAGAAGTGGATCCAGGCTTTGTGGTTCACAAAGCTTATACCATTTGGAGAGGCCTCTTTAAGAAACAGAATACAATATTCTAAACACAAAGTTGACTGAAAGTATTAGAAGAGGCTTGTGCAAATGAGGAGCCTTGAAGCTTAAGTTTCATTAACTTCAACGAGAATGTACTTCTGCCATGATAGCAGGTTGGTTTTTGATAAATACTTGTCAGTTGGTTGCTGTGATGGTTAAGGTTATGTGTCAACTTGGCTTGGCCATGATTCTTAGTGGTTTGGCAGATATTATGTAATTTTCCTCCATTTTGTGATCTAATGTAAGAGGAGTTTCCTTGGAGGTGTGGCCTGCATCCAATATATATAGATGTTCTGGCAAAGCTCACCCTCTCTCTTCCTCTGACCTCTAGTTCTTGGGACCTGAGCCAGTAGCTTGCTGCCTGCCCTGCAGATTTTGGGCTTGTCAGCCCCTGCTACTATGTGAGCCTTCAGCCTGCCACCTGACCCACAGATTTGGGACTTGCTAATCTCCATAATTGCATGAGCCATTTCCTTGAAACAAATCTCTTATATGTATTTATATATTCGCTTCACTGGTTTTGCTCTTCTAAAGAATCCAACCTAAGACAGTTGGTGATTGCCGAAACAAATCATTTCTGCCACATCACAGATAGGCAAGGATCTCCAGGTGGCTGGAGTGGGCTCCATCCTCCACCCAGGTTCTGGAAGTCACCCCATCACTTGGGCTGTCACTTCTCCACTGCCTTCATTTCAGGCTAATTGTTCTTTTTCAGGATCCACAAGCTATTTATTTTTGCTTTCTGTGTATTTGCATGTGATTTGCATATCATTAATATTCACACTCATGTTGGAACCCTTCCTCTGCCCCAGCTTAAGCTAGAGTGCTGGGATTTTGTTACCAAGTGAGAATCAACCTTCAACTGGGGAGTAGAGGAAGAGAAATAATGATGACTTTTTCTTGGAGTCAGTTTCTAAGAGCCTCTGGACTTAACTGAATTGTCCTCTTCCACATATCTCACCAGGCCCCCACTCCACATCATCACTTTCCAGTTTCCTGCTGATTATGAAATTGGAAACGCACATACTCAAGGACACACATGCCTATCCAGATGCTGGGCTTACTTAGGGTCAAGTTTGTGGCCATTGATGTCAAGAGGGACATGGCATTAAGATCACACAGGTGTTCTTCTTCAGATCACTCCCTGGAAGAATCAACCCCTAGAATTTCCTAGCACTGTTTGGAGGCCCAGTTTATGTCATTCTTCCAACTGACGGAAACAGATGGCAGGTGGGAGTATGTGTGAGTGTGTATATGTGTGTGTGCAAGTGCATAAGTTGTTATGCAGGTAAAAGTGCACACACATGTGTGAGATAGTGAATGTCTGCATACACATTAGTATACCCACCAAGACAGGCAGAGGAAGTGGAGGTAAGGATGTGGGAAGGAAATTTAGGTCTAAGAAAACCACATTGTGGTTTTAAATGTCATCAGAAGTGAAACCTGCTTCCTCAGCCCTGCCCTGTGATGGGTAGGAAAAAAGAAGTTAGTAAGGCAGGAAAAAGTCTTAGAGCAGACACGGGGTGCAGCTGCCAGTGTCACTAGCAGCTCCAACAATGACATCACTCTCCCAGATCTCTCCCTTGAGGTGATGAGTCACCCAGAGTCCAATCAATACTGCATTCCATTTGTCTGTACTGTCTTTATGCTCTTATGAGCCAACTCTTCCTCTTCCATGTGGCCCTACTCAGTCCTGAGGAGCCTGAGCTACCCAAGCCCTGGGGCTTAGCCTCTTGTAAGTCTCTCTCAGAGAAGTCAGCAATTCCTTCTGGATGAGGCAATCAAAGACACAAGTGAGAAGAGAGGGAATAAGAGAAACAAAGAGGCTCTCCTGTATGTGTCATTTGACTCTCTGAGCCTCAGTTTCTTTGTCTGTCACAAATACCTCTCCCTCCTGCCTCAGGGTTGTCATGATCAAATGACACATTCCCTTTAGAAACTCTCAAAGGCTCTCCATTTGTCAGATATTATTATTACTTATTATCAGATATTTGCTTCCTGAAATTCTCAAGGTTTGGGCAAGAGGTTTACATTCCCTTTAGCAGAAAAGCAGCTACCTTCATTCTTCTCCCACACTAGCCTTGAGGTATGTGTAGGGGATCTGGGAACAGAAGTTGGAAACTTGCAAAGCCAGCCTATGGATAAGGGGAGGAAAAAAAGGCAGAGGCAGAGAAAGAAGATGGAAAAGAGAGGATCAGAGGAGAAAGAAGTGAAAGGGAACTGGGACTAGAGGAAGAGAGATGTGGCAGGGTGAGGTGAAGCTGACAACTGTGGACTCCCCCTTAAGATCTTAAGGATTGCTACTCCATTTTCCTGGGACTCAAATCATATCTGGGTTCCTCAGACCTAATGATACGCAAGGAAGCCCAACACTCTGAACCAGCTCCCCTAGGAGAGGAGTCCCAGTGTTTATGATATCACCCCCTTATCCTGGATCTCAGCTTGATCGTACCCTCCATGTCAGAAATGGAGGCAAGGGGGCTAGGAATGGGGAGAAGAGGGTGAGAGTGAAAGGCACAAAGGGGAAGGCAGTGCCTACTGAGTAACTCTGGTTTCTCCCTTGGGACCTCATCCCTTTTCCAAGACCTTGGCATCTGCCCAAACATTTTTCCTTCTGGCCTGGCCCTTGTGCTCAGTGGCAGCCCAAGCGTCATCATTTGCCACTGACTGGAATCAGAACAGAGACCCCTTTATCTGACAGTGAGAGGGACTTAACTGCCTAGTCTCTGTGTCTCTAATTTCCCAAGATGCTGTTTGTTCCCAGTGTAAAGTGATCTGTCCCAGGGAAATCAAAGCCTTTATGTCCTGAGTCAACAAGTTGGCACCAAAGAGGTATCTCATGAGGCTAGAGATAGTTTCTGGTGGAGACCCCCTGTCTGGGGATTTCCTGCTTATTGTGCCTGAGTACCTCTACAAAGTCTGATCTCTCATCCTCACTTTCTAACTCCATCAACAACAACAACAATAATACTTAATAAATATTAAGTCCCTAATATGTGTCACCACAGTAAGTGTCTTAGATATATTATTTCACTTAATCTTGCAACAACACTATGGGATAATTGCTATTATGATCACCACCATTTTACTGAGGAGGAAACTAGGGATTCCAGAGATTGCCTAAGATTTCACAGTTTGTGGTGGAACTGAAATCTGAACCCAGATCTATCTTATTCCAAATCCTAGTTTTGCCTCCTTGCCTATTTTCATTTTTCTCTGCCTCAACAATGCATCCTTCTTTTTGGTTTAGAGTTGCAACTTAAGACCTTTATCTCCAATAAGTATTTATTCCTTCCTCCCTCCCTCAACTCTCCCTTCTGCCCTTAGAAAGCCCCTGGTTGCCTCAGCCAGCCCTCCTGCTGGCTCAGGTTAGGTTTGGAGTGCCCTCTGTGGCCCTTGGGGTTGTGGTGGGGGAGGAGAGAGAAGTCTGGCCCTAGGTCCCTGCTCCTTCGGGAAGAGGAAAGGGTGATGTGGGTGGCTGTCATTTCACAGCAGGAACAACATGGAGTTGTTGGAGAAATTAAGGCTCACGTGAGGCTTTGAGCCCTGGTTCCCACAGGGAAGCACATGTAAGTGTGTGGGGTGGGGGTGGGGGGCACTAGGCAGAGCTGAGGCTGGGGCAAAGGTGGAACAAGAACTCCTTTTTCACCAGAGGCTGTGCCCCTAGAAAGCTGGTACTGCTGTTGGCCAGCATGGCAGTCACATCTTCTAATGCTGCTGGAGGTGCAGTACAGGCTCATTCTGAGGTCCTGTGACCTCCAGTGAAGGAAAATGGTTAAGCTCTGACCTTGGAGGCCCCACAGACACCACCCAATAATGCTCAGTGAAAACAGTGTGGTACTGAGGCTTTGAGGCAAGTCCTGGGGCCACTTTCTACCAGACTGCCATCTCCAGTCCCCTCTTAGAGGAGATGTTCTGGAATGACACTAGGAGACTCCATCTGGACCAAAATATCTCTCTGTGAGTCTGTGAGGAAATCAGGGAGAGAGATCTACATCAAAAACAGAAGAGCGGGGCAAAGACAGCTGAGTGTGCTCACAGAGGGAGCAGCAGCCACCACTCAAGCACAGTGAGCCAGAAACATGGGGATGGAGGGAAGCAACAGAGAACAACCATCCTTGTTTCCCCTGGGGTCTGGGCATGAGTACTGCCATTTGGCACTAAACATAATTTAAGGTAGACTTTTTAAAATAAGGAGCTGTGGCGGTGTAGTGGTGAAGGCATTCAGCTGCTAACCAAAATGTTGGTGGTACAAATCCACCAGCTGTTCTGTGGAAGGAAGATGAGGCAGTCTGCTCCCAGAAAGATTTATAGCCTTGGAAACCCTATGGGGGTCGCTATGAGTCGGAATAGACTCGACGGCAATCAATTTGATTTGGTCCATTTTTCTTTTAAATATAAGGAAATTAAGACTCAGAGAGGGGACAGGAGCTGTTCTGCTGCTCCTGGATGGGTCGCCCATTCAGTGTTCCTAGTACAGGGAAAAGAGGCAGCCTTGCCCCAAGGGAATCCTAAGAAAGGGGATCTGAAGAGGATGGGCCACAACTTCTAGCACCCCCACCCTAACAACCATTCTCTAAAGATCTCAGGGACCTCTGACTTTCATCTGTAAAATGCACTGGGCTTTCAGTACCCTCATTAATAAAAACAGGGACAAGAGCACCTATTTTCCTTCCTTGCAGGGCTGTTGTGAGGATCTGCTGGAAATAATGCATGTGGAAGAGCTCTACAAGCACAGGGTGTTATTAAGTTTGTGATTAGCCAGATCAGTAAGGGCTGCAGTAAAATGGGAGGACTAATGCAGACAACGTGGGAAGGAGAGAGGCTAAAGCCTGCCCTGTCCTCTTCTCTCAGTCACTTGCCCTGAGAGAAAGCATTGGTGTTTCCAAATTGACTTAAATAAGAAATGTGTGGTGGCGGCAGCCGTCCCTCACTCAGACTTCACTTGCCCAAGGCAGAGAGATTTTAATTTTCGAGCCATAATGAGAAAAAGAAACTCAGAATTAAAGAATATTCCAGTGAAGCAGTCAAATAGTTGCCTGGACTATGAATCATGGGGAGAAATACAAATTAAAATTTCCCCCTCTCTCTCTAGCAGTACGCTTGAAGAAGTAGGACCAGGCTCAGAGGCAGCTGGTGGCTGGTGAAGATATCCTGAAGTCAGATGGGAGGACAACTCCCCTGCGTCCGTACCCCCCCCCCCAACTCCACCTCAGGGTGCTGACAGGATAACAAGGAACAGAGACAAATCCATCCACCCACTGCAGAAATTTATCTCCATCAAGGTTTTCTTCTCCAAGGCCACAGCTCTACTGAATAAGGTCAGTGTCTCTGATCCCTTTGATCAGTATATTGAGTCCCAAGTGTTAAGTCTGAGGAGGGGGTGACTCTACCACCCTATCTGTCTAGTTTTCTGAGACACAGAGATACTGCTGCCTACTTTTGTTGCTGGTTCTCACAAATGCTGGCTCAATCATGTACCACATTCCTCTGTGTTTCCCCCCACCATGCAGGCCAGGGGTCCTAGGATTGGAAAGGGGCTTCCTAGGAAGGAGTGGGCACTTGAGCCCTCTCAGCTCACATTCTTTGATGGTTCAGTCAGCTCCCAAGGGAACGCCCTTTCAAATGAGTTTCAGGCTAGTAGGAATGGCAAGGGGCCCTGTAAACAGATGTGTGAGCACAATCCTCTTCCCTGCCCACTTCTGACCTCACACCCCAAATTGCTCTCCAGCACAAAATGTCTCTTTCTCCACCAGCCCTACTACCTGCGCTTGACCTTTGCCTTTCTTCCTCTCCTTTTTTTCATTTATTCTTTCAAGAAACAATGACTAGTGGGAGTCCAGTGTGTGCCAGGGTCTGTGTCAAGGCATGGGATGTAGAAATACATCAAGCCCAGTCCCAAAGAAAGACACGTGGACCCAGGATTGCAATCTAATACAAAGGAGGCTAGGCCGTTGAGTATGGTAGTTGGTCAAAACCTCTGACATCAGACTGACCTAGTTCAAAAACTGCCTCCATCTCTCACTTCTTACAATGTGACTTCAAGCAAATTGTCTAACCTTGATAAGCTTCAGTTTACTCCTCTGTAAAACAGGAATGATAACACCTACCTTATAGGATTGTTGTGAAGATTAAATGAGATAATCTTGGTAAATTGCTTGGAACAGTGCCTGGCACATGGTAAACATTCAACAAACACCAGCTAACGATAATGCCTATGGAAGCAGCAGTCAAGGAAACAAACAACATATTACACTGGGCAAATCTTCTGCAAAAGACCTCTTTAAAGTGTTAAAAAGCAAAGATGTCACCTTGAGGACTAAGGTGAATCTGACCCAAGCCATAGTATTTTCAATCACTTCATATGCATGCAAAAGCTGGACAATGAATAAGGAAAACTGAAGATAAATTGATGCCTTTGAATTACAGTGCTGGTGAAGAATATTGAATATACCATGGACTGCCAGAAGAATGAACAAACCTGTCTTGGAAGAAGTACAGCCACAACGTTTCTTAGTAGCAAGGATGGCAAGACAGTCTCATATACTTTGGACATATTATCAGGAGGGACTAATCCCTGAAAAAGGACATCATGCTTGATAAAGTAGGTCAGCAAAAAAGAGGAAGACCCTCAATGAGATGGACTGACACAGTGGCTCCAATAATGGGCTCCAGCATAGCAACAGTTGTGAGGATGGCACAGGACTGGACAGTGTTTTGTTCTTTTGTACATAGGGTCACTGTGAGTCAGAGCTGACTCCATGGCACCTAATAACAACAACAAATGATAATGCTGACATTAATTACTTTTTATTGGGTGCTCACTTTGAGCCAGCCAGGATGCCATGCATACAGCAATTACTTGGCTATGGCCCTTGTCCTTAGGGAATACACAATCTACTAGAGGTGACAGATACATAAACAGACATCTAAAAAGCACTGCCATCATCACTCCAAGAGCTGCCATTTTCTGAGCCCTGACCATGTGCCAAGCACAACACTAGGGGTTTTCTTTTTTTTTTTTTTTGGTGGTGGTGATTTGTTTTGTTTACATTTTTCTTTTTAATTGTGGTAAAGTATACATAACATAAATTTACCGTTTTAACCATTTTTAAATGGCACTAAGTACATTCACAATGTTGTATAATTATTACTACTATCTATGCCCAGACAGGGAGCTCTGGTAGCATAGTGCCTAAGGCGCTTGACTGCTAACCAGAAGGCTGGCGGTTCACACCCACTAGCCACTCCTCGGAAGGAAGGTTGGGCAATCTACTTCCATAGTGATACTGCCTCGGAAACTCACGGAGGCGTCACTATGAGTCAGGTCCCACTCAGTGGCACATAACAACAACAACAACATGCCCAGACAATACTAATTTTTAAAAACTTTTTTACAGAAATGTATTTTCTCACAGTTTAGGAGGCTAGAAGTCCAAGTTCAGGGCACCAGTTCTAGGGAAATTCTTTCTCTGTCGGCTCTGGGAAGGCCTTTGTCTCTTCAACTTTCGGTTCCTTGGCTCCTTGGCAATCTTCATGTGGAATGGCATCTACCTTCCCCATCGGCACTTTGCTTCAGTCCCTAATCTGGTTTTTATATCTCAAAAGTGATTGGTTTAAGACACATCCTACACAGATATGGTTTCATTAACATAACAAAGAAAACCTTGTTCCCAAATAAGATTACATCCACGAGTACAGGGGTGAGAATTTACAACACATAATTTTGAAGGACACAATTCAATCCATAACACAGCAATAGAAAACTCATACAACAAGCACTATAGGCATACTTTGGAGAGATTGTGGGTTCAGTTGCAGATAACCCCAAAATAGAAAATATCACAATAAAGTAAGTCAGATGAATTCTTTGGTTTCTCAGACAACACTCAATTTTAAAGTAACATTATATGTAATTCCTCACCAACCCTGCAAGGGCTATATTACCCCATTTTACAGAGGGTCAGTAACAGTATCAGGGCATTTAAATTGTAGTATGAGCTATTAACTTGGAGGAGAATTATCAACTCTGCCTAGAAAAGGATCAGGGAAACCTTCAAAGAACAGGTGATCTTTGATCAGGATTTTGAACAATGGGTAGGTATTTTCCAGGAGCCAGTGAAATGGCATAGCCCTTCTGTGATCTGTGGTGGACTGGAACCATAAGCAAGTTTAGCAAGAATTTCCCAGGAATGGCAGACTTTGTGTCCCACTTCCTCTCCACCCACCCCCACAAAAAAAAACCCACTACTATCAAGTGGATTCCAACTCATGGAGACCGTATAGGACAGATTGGAACTGCCCTATAAGGTTTCTAAGTCTATAAATCTTTATGGAAGCATACTGCCATTTCTTTCTCCCATGGAGCTGGTGGTAGTTTTGAACTGCTGACCTTTTTGTTAGCAGCCAAATACTTTAACTACTAAGCCATCAGAGCTCCAATGTGTGTCCACTCTGGGGAATGCTAAACAGTGGTCCCCTGCACCCACCCTGATTTCCATTCCACTATGTCCTTCACAACCATATCATAATCTAGATGAAGGTTAATTATTTTAGAGAAAATATAGTCAACAAGCTTGGAGTCTCAGAGGGTTTCAGCCAAGTCACAGAGCTGAAATAATTGTATGGGGATGAAGTCCCTCCCCTCTTTCCACCCCCATTCCCCACCACATTCACTGACCCGGTCAAGGGTACCAGGTACCATGCAAGTCAAAGGTGTGGGATAAGAGCCCCAGGAAGCCTGGGAAGCACTGTCTGGGCTAGAGTCAAGGAAGTAATCTTCATGACCTTGGGAAGAGCCTACAGATTTGGAGCAGATCAATGAAACTTCTTCCCTTGGTTTCAGCCATTTTCTCCCCATTTTCTATCTCTCTGCCCATTTACTTCCCTCACTCCCAGAGGACAGCCACAGAGGAAGCAGCCATGTTGGTGTATTCACAGATCTGGTGGACAAAGGATGTGGCATTAGGATTCATCTGGCTGGTTCCATACCCAGCACAATCTGGACTCATCATCATTAACATTCTGTTTCTCTATTCATAGCAAGGAGAGGTAAGCATCCTGCACTAAGGACAGTGGCAAGGGGAAGACTCAGAGCAAAGCAGCCTTCAGAACTCAGATCCTGAGTCTCAGGGTCACCACTGCAGTGCAGTGAATTGCTTAATATGGCCCTTCTAGCCGCAGTCTTTGTGACTTCCACCAGAAGACAGGGTGGGATTATGCAAATATGAGGTGCTTGTGGCCCACTAAGGGGCTTGAATAGCTTGTTAATAATGTAAATAAGGTACATTTACATTGGGTGCCTTACATTGTGGGGGTGGGACCATGGAAGTAAGATGTGTGGAGCCCTAATGTGAGGATTGGATAGTTTTGCCATCTCCTAGGCTTAAAATGAGGAGCTCTGGTAGCATAGTGCCTAAGGCACTTGACTGCTGACCAGAAGGCTGGCGGTTCAAACCCACCAGCCACTCCTCGGAAGGAAGGTTGGGCAATCCTACTTCCGTAGTGATACTGCCTCGGAAACCCAAGGAGGGGTCGCTATGAGTCGGGGACGACTCGACGGCACATAACAACAACAACAGCAAAGGCTTAAAATGAGCCATCCCAGAGGCTGAACTGCCTCGATCCAGGAGAGAGCTGTAACACTCTGCTCAGGAGGTGAGAGACAGCTAGAGATGGCAGCAGAGAAACCATGGCAGCAGAGGCAGCAGAACCAAGAAACTGGCACAGGACAGAGCAGTGGGCTTCCTGGCCCACAGAGCAAGAAGCACAGTGCCTTCTGAGGCTTGCTAGCAGACTGGGGTGCTTCTCCGGGCACCTATCTTCAGAGCTAAAAGAACTCTGTAGCACTTGCCTGAGTGGGGCAGAGGCTAAGGCTCCAAGAAGCTGAGGCCAGAAAGAAGTGTGTCTGTGGCACAGCTGGGATGAGATTGTCCTGACTGAGGAACTTTGAGTTATTTCTGATCCTGATTTGCATCATGTTACTTCCCTAATAAACCCCATAATCATGAGTATTGTCTGTGAGTTCTGTGTGGCCATTGCAATGGATTATCAACAAAGAAGTAGAGACTACTGTGGGAGGGACAATTGGTGTCAGACTTGGTACAAAGGTTGGAGGCTGGAGGCATGGTTGACCTCCACATCATAGGAATCAGCCTTGGGCTGTTAACCTTGATCCTTCTTCTTCTTTGTGAAGTTACAGGAGGCCAGGTGAGTATACCCCTCCATGTCCTTTTTGCACCAACTTAGTTATGTAGTGCTGCTATACAAGAAATATGACAAGTGGATGGCTTTAACAAATAGAAATTTATTTTCTCACAGTTTGTTGTTGTTATGTGCCATCAAGTCGGACCCGACTCATAGCGACCCCTCTTTGGGTTTCCGAGGCAGTATCACTACGGAAGTAGATTGCCCCATCTTTCTTCCGAGGAGTGGTTGGTGGGTTTGCACCGCCAGCCTTCTGGTTAGCAGTCAAGTGCCTTAGCCACTATGCTACCAGAGCTCCCAGTTTAGGAGGCTAGAAGTCCAAATTCAGGGTGCCAGTTCTAGGGTAAGGCTTTCTCTCTGTTAGCTCTGGAGAAAGGTCTTTGTCTCTTGTGAGCTTTTGTTCCTGGGCAATCTTCATGTGGCTTGACCTCTCTCTTTGCTGCTCTCTGCTCTGCTCACTTGTTTAATCTCTTTTATATCTCAAAAGAGATTGATTCAAGATAAATCCTACATTAAGCCTTCCTCATTAACATAACAAAGACAATCCATTCCCAAATGGGATTATAACCACAGGCATTGAGGTTAGAATTTAAAACACATATTTTTTGGGGGACAAAATTCAACTCAACACACACAGCCCACATAGTGAGGGGCTTGCAGGGTAGTTGAGTGATTTGAGGCTGATCTTGGGGTAAACTTTATGACTATAAGGTGGTGAGGTTTTGGTGCATGTGACAAATAGGGATTGCAGGTGTTCCCCAAACACTTGCTTAAATAAAGTGTTTTAGGAGGAAGGGGGATGGACAAGGTACCTCAATGAAGCTGACCTACCCACCACTGTCTTGAAAGCAGCCTCCACCAGTCTCATATGCCTAAGTCATTTCTCACATTAAGTGGTGGCCCTGGGAGGGAATGGCCCCCACAAGAAGCAGGAAACACGTGCATATTCCAATAAAACACTCAAAGAAGCAATTATTTCTGGGCTGCCTAGCCCAGCCCAGAGTACCAGCAGCCAGATTTCCAGAGCTGCTGTCATTGCCTCTGGCTGTTGGCAAAATTAAACTTCTTGAGAAATCAGAATGAGCTGGTCCCCAGCGTGAGGGGGATGGAACCGTTCCCCTGCCTGGAGCCTTCAATGTGAGGCTGGGGAGTAGAGTAGGATGCAGGGGCAAGGAAAGGGGAAATGAAATGGCATCACAGGCCCCCACAAGGTAGCACATAACTGTTCTGTGTACACACTGAAACATACATATAATCTGTGCCAAGGATGCATGTCACTCACTGAGATGTGAGCTTGGTGAGGTAGGGGACCATCACTGCCTGTTCACTGCTGCATCCTCAGTGCCTGGGGCAAAGCCTGGCACACAGCAGATGCCCAGTAAATAGATATTAATTACTGAATCAAGGTGCACACTTAGACACCAGGCCAGAGTCTTATAATAAACACTGAGACTTTTGCCCAGCCTTCCATCCAACACAGGTCAACATATAAATACCTTGAGAAACATGCCAATGCCCCACCTCCTCACCCTTCCCATGGGATAATTAGGAAATTCCCCCAAAAGTGAGAAATGGCCTCCTTGGGGCAGGAAGGGGTAGGCAGTGCCTGTCTGAGTACCCTACACAGAGGAAGTCCACCTAGGGGCTTCCTTTTGGGACCTCAGACCACCAGAATTCACTCTTCCACATGTGTTAGAACATTTGCCTGCCCAGCTTCCACTCCCCTTCTGGGGTATACAGCTCATCCCCGCTCCAGCCTCTCTCTCCAGCCTCCAGCTGGGTCCCTCTTGCTGACACCTCACATTCTTTCAGCGACTGCTGTGGCAACCATCTCCACACAAACTTCAATGATTCTTGCAGGTGCAACCTGACAGCACCTCACCCTCAGGCCCGGATCTTACCCTTGTGCTTTGTGTCTCACGGTTTCTCTGTGGCCAGGCAACAGCTTGGCTTTCATGCCTGCACAACCCTGAAATGCAGGGTAGTTAATACCTTGGGACAACTCTTTTTTTTGCAGGGGTGGTGGGGGGGGACAACTCTTTTTTTTGCAGGGGTGGTGGGGGGACAACTCTTCATCAGTGGAGAAGAGAAACATGGATAAAGGCTTCCCTCTTTCTTCCCTCTTTTCTTGCTCAGGACTATCAGATGGATGGTCCTAAGATGTCTCTCACAAAGATTTTTAGAGGCCGAACTGGGAAGCTTGAGGCTGCGCCCATGTTTCTGGAGAAGGGAGCGAAGAGGCCCAGGCTGGCTCCGCCAAGCGTGCCCCACCCCTCCAAGGCCGGCCCTCCGGCGCGCCCCTGCCGCTGTCAGCGCCTGAGCCGGACTCCCGCAGTCAGCTGCCTCCCGGGGGTCTTGCAGGTGCTGAAGAGAGGAGCCATTTTGTGGAGGGGAAGGGACATCCGGCGACCACAGCAGGGTTGGGCTCCATTTCAGCTAATCATGGGAGAGATTAAAGTCTCTCCTGATGATAATCTGTTTGGAAGTACAGTTCCCCAAAAAATATTTTCGTAGATGATGATGACAATAAGATATGGTCACTCTATGATGCAGGGTCCAGAAGTAGCAGGCATCCTCTCATATTTCTCATCCCCCCACCCCCATCCCCACCCAGGCGTGAGTGGAACCGCAGATGTATTTTTCCAGCAGATATTGGCTTTGACTGGATGGGGCTACCGATTTATAGCTTTACAATACCCAGTTTGTTGGGACCATCATTTTCCATATAGCAGTTCATACACATTTTGTTTCATGACATTGACTGCTGTTCCCACAATGTAATGGCTCTCTTCCTACTTCCTCCCTGTGGTTTTATTTTTCCTGTGTCCTTCTTTCCTATGCATTCCTGACCCCTAAGCTATCTCCTTGTGCAAATACTGCCCTTCTCTTCTCCCATGATTGAACGTTCCAAGGAGTATATATACCTGATGTAAATGTTCATCCTATATGCCTGTCTGTTGTTTGGCTGGAAGCCATGAGAGTGAGTTCACTTCCAGACCTGAAGGGTAACTAGGGGGCATAGTCTTGGGGGGTCTCACCAGGTTCTATCAGACTAGTAAACTTGGTTCTTTTTTTTTTTTTTAATGATTTTGAGTTTTGTTCCACATTGTTCTCTCACTCTATGCAGGATCTCCTGTGCTGATCCCTTACCAAGTGGTTGGCATTGGTAGCCTGGCACCATCTAGTTCTTCTGTTCTCATGGTCATATAGACTGAGGTTCACATGGTCCACTAGTCCCTTGCACTAATTGTTTCCACGTGTCTTTGGTTTTCTTTATCCTTCTTTGCTCTGGACGAGGAGAGACCCATTGTTGCATCTAGATGGCTCCTTGCCACCTTTTAAGACCCCCGATTGTTACTCACCAAAGTAGAATGTAGAACAATGTTTTTGTGTATTGTGTTATGCCAGTTGAGCTTGATGTCCCCTGTGACTATGATCCTGAGCCCACAGGTCCAACAACTCACTCCATCAGGGTGGTTGACTGTGCCTAGGAAGTTATCATAACTTTGTCCCCATTAGTTCTAGTTATATAGTTATTCTTCCAGCACATACACATATATATGTAGAAATACTGTCTGCCAACCCTATATATAGTCATGGGTATATTCCCTTTTGTCTAGACATACCTGATCATTCAGCCTGTCTACCTATGTATTCATAGATTAATGTTTGTTATCACTGACACCACAGTATTGTACATGTAAAAGGTTTTATCTTTGTTGTCTGTACCTCTTGTGCATTTGGTACTTCTTTGGGATGCTTTTTTGGTCCAGAAGTTTCCTGAATACAATCAACACAATCATAAGTCTTACAGAGTCCACTCCCTCATTCTCTGTAATTCCTTCAGTGACACCTCTATCTTTAACCAAACTTCGACTGCAGGCAGCTTTTGGCTAATGCCAGCATTTGTGCTACAAAAAAAATAGTCCTTGGAAACTTTTTATCTGGCCCAGTGAACCCTATGATGACTGGTGCCATTGATTTCATGGTGGACAGGCTAGATGGAAACTTTGAGTTAGAGTGAGCTGGCTTTAAGACTTACCCTGAACTGTCAAAATTCTTATGTGGAACCTCATAAAATTCAGGATATCCCTGTAACCATTATGGATGTGTCTGACCAGAGTGCACTTTAAACTGAAGCTAAAATTGTACAAACTGTCAAGAAATGTACACACTATATACCCTAATGCCTAGAGAGCTCACCTTAAAACAGGAGGCAATTTCCCCTATCTGTGCAGAAGTGCAGAGGTGAATCTTTATATACAGGTACATTTGCTGCAATTCCATGGAACTAAATACACAGCCATTGACCTGTCCATTTATAGTGCCAATGAACTTGAGGTGCAGAAAGGCATCCTTAGCATTAGAGAAGTAGTTCTGGCTTTTCTGAAATGATGAGCCGGCCCAGTGTGTTCTTGTACAATTGGTGACATTCAGGTTGGCTGGATTTGCCGGTTATCACTTGGTTTGGAAATAGGACTAATTGTCATCTTCATGACAGGAGACAGTTCTCTCTTCAGTTTTTTTAGCTTTTAAATTTGAAGTAAGACTTTTGAAGTACTCCCATTTTAAGTATTGTGAAAATTTTGCTAGCAGGTCTTAACCACTGTGTTCTTCAGTGAATGTTAATTTCTGAGGTTTGGGATTTTGTGGGGGTTTTCTTTTTCTTTTCTCTTTCTTTTATGTTATTTGCTGTAAATGCCACACATCTAGATTGTGTATTAGAAGGACATTTGTAATTTTTTTGCTTTCTTGATTATACGGTTATAGAGTGCCAAGGTGATCACCCCACTATTTGCTCTCCTGCAAATCAACAATTCTTAATTTCCAGTTAAGCAAATTATTTTGGGTTTTAGCTGTTGTCTTTCTATCCATTATAGTCATTCTGAATAAAAATTTAGTTTCTAAAAAAAAAATCACTCACACACACACAGCTTTTCATAATATTCCTGGTTGCTTGAAGCTGTGATCAACTCAGTAATACATTCTCCCATGTGCTTTCCTCTGTGTCACGCCCCTGTCCCTCACTCCTACTCTCTGGATCACACAAAAGCCTTTGTCTCAGGCTTTTCTTTCAGGGGAACTCAGGCTAAATCACTTCCCCTTCCTCTTTTGCCTCTATGCCCCAGCCACACTGGTCTCATTTTAGTTCTTCAAACATGGCAGTGGTGTCACTAGGGTTGGTGTCACCCAGTACACCTCAGAAATACCCCTATGTACACACATAACAGATCTCTTCCAATACCAAAAAACAAAACAAAACAAAACAAAAAAACCCACTGCTATCAAGTAGATTCCAACTCATAGTGACCACTATTGTGTTTCTGAGGCAGTAAATCTTTATGAAAGTAGATTGCCCCATCTTCCTTCTGTGGAGTGGCTGGTGGGTTTGAACTGTCAGCCTTCTGGTTAGCAGTCAAATACCTTAGGCACTGTGCCACCAGAGCTCCATCTTCCAGTATCAGAATCCTTAATAATGTTTATTATCAATTTTAATAATAAAATAATATGTGGTAAATATAGTTATAAATTGCTTAAATGTAATATTTCTTAGATTAAATGAATATTAACAACATAACTGTTTTATAAAGTCTTTTTACATTGAATTACAACATTATTTAGTTATCCATAACTGAATGGAAGCTCTTTTGATTTTTCCCCTTCTTTTCCTTTAATTACTACTTCATTCTCAAAAACGGTATTGATATAAGTTCACAAATACTAATTACTACAATATTGTTAAAACACCAAAAAATTTGACAACATCAATGACTATAAAAATACCATCAGCAACAAAAACAATAACGTGTGCTTATAACAAGTGTAGATGAAACCGCAAGACTCAATGCATCAGTGTAATTGCATAGTAATGATAGCTCTGACCAGAGCACATTAGAAGGTTCAAAAAGTAAAGTAGAGTTTTAGTCTTGTAGGTATATTGATCCATGTAAACGAGGCTTTGTTGTAAACAAAAAATGTCTTTGTCATTACAGCCAACTATAGGGATATTATTATAAATAATAAATTTTTGCTGAAACACTGCACGAAAATTTTATAGACCATCATTTTAGTGTCACCCCTCTGACAGTGTCACCAGATGTGGTATGTACCCCCTGTATTCCCCTAGTGATGCCAGTGAAATATAACAAACTCTTTCCCATCTCAGGACTTTCAAACATACTTTTCCCCTGGCTGAGACCTGAATGAACAGAAGATCTGGAAGACACCCAAACAAAAGACAGGCATATGAGTTGAACATTTACCTCAAGTAGATACACTCCTTGGAGAGAACAATCATGGGAGAAAGAAGGGCTGCTAATGCACAGGGAGACAGCTCAGGGGACAGGAGCCCATGGAGAAATGGACACTGGAAAGAGGTAACTGTGGGGAGGAGGTGGGAGGGGAGCTGTTGCATTGTGGTAAACTGTGGTCAATGTCATGAGACAAAGTGTATTTGAACTGCTGTATGGAAAGTGAATTTGCTCTGTAAACCTTCACCCAAATCACAATAAAATCACAATTAAAAAAAAAAAAAGAAAGAAATAGAAAATTCAGCAGTTAAAAAAAAAAAAGAAGAGCTGGAAGAACTGTTACAGGCAGAGGGAACAGCCACTGCAAAAGCTCTGAGGCAAAAATGAACTTGGCAGCCTCAGAGTATAGCAAGAAGCCTCTTGTGACTAGAGCAGAGTGAGAGAAGGGAAGAGGGGCACAAAATGCAATTAGAGAAGAGGACATGGGCAGACCATGTGTGGTTTTGTGGGGTCACAGTAGGGATTTGGGATTTTAAATGCAATAGAAAGCCAGAAAGCAAGCTCCATTAGGGCAGAGGCTGCATCTGATTCACTGCTGTGTTCCCAGCACCTAGCACAGTATCATTAGATGTTTGTGGAATGAATGACTAAACATTCTTGCCTGTACCCATGTCCCAACTTCTTCTCCCCACAGATGAGGTAACAGTGTGGTCCTCTTTTTCAAGATGACAGCTCTCATGAGCTGTCAGCTTGTGGAGGAGGCTGGTTTGGTTTTAATGGAGAGAACCTCTTGGGAGTAGAGTCCCACCTGCTCTGCATTGACTCTGTTCTCCTCTTTCCTTTCCTCTCATAGTCAGTTCTAATCCCATTGCACACTTCTCTGCTTCTAACATCATTTGTCACCTCCTTGATTCTCAGCTTCCTTAATGAACAGTTGTCTTTTTTTCAGTCGGAGACAGGCCCGCCCATGCCTGCTGCTCCCTAGAGAGGGAAACCAAAGTCTGAGGACACAAGGTTCAGAGAAGGACCACAACTTTTCTTCCTGCTCCCCACCATGCTCTGAAGGGGGACAGAGAAAAGAATAAAGCTGAGGTTTAAAACCTCAACACCCATTGCCATTGAGACGATTCTGACCCATAGCAACTCTATAGGACAGAGTAAAACTGCTCCATAGGGTTTCCAAGGCTGTAAATCATCATGGAAGTAGACTGCTTTATCATTCTCCTCTGGAGAAGCTGGTGGGTACAAACTAACTAGCAGCCAAATGCCTTAACCATTGCACCACCAGAGCCTCTTATAAAGAGGACCCCCATTTCCCCACTGGAAAGAGTCCATGGAGAGCAGAGCTGTTCACTTTTCTTTGAGGGGACAAGGAACAGGCTAAGATAGCAGCAAGAGGACAAGGGGAGAGAACTCATCTGGGTGGGCCACTGAAGGCCTTGCCTGGGTTGACCAGTCTCTGCCCCATTCTTTATTCTCTACATGTGGCCGCAGGAAGAGGACAGAATAACTTCTAGGGGCTCTGTTAAACACCAGAGAACACTTGATCCAGATTCCTTGATCACAGCCGGTTGCTCTGAGGTAGCCCTGGGCAGGGGAGCCCAACAAGGAGCCAGGATGGCAGAGGGTTTCCACACAAAGCCCAGCAGGAAACAGATGGCACACTGAAAGAGTGAACTAGAAAGAGGTTAATGAAGGAGCTCTTCACAGGTGGGCAGGATTAAGGAAACAACAAAAGACATTGAGGCACCCAAGGCCTAGCCACAGAGGAAAGCATTTATCAGCTATAGGCTGGAAAGGGTAAGAGAAGGAGTGTTACCAGAACGTGGTGAGGATACAGCTGGGGAGAGCCAATGCCTATAGGAGCTGTGGCCTTATCTTGAGGAGTGTAACTAACCACTGCCAACATCTCTGACAAGCAGTGAAGGGTTGAGGATGGGGAATAACTACCTCTCCTTTCTTTCCTTCCCTCATCTTATCTCCTGCCATTACCTCCTACTTGTCAAACCCAACAAGAAGTTAAGGGCAGGGAGCTAGGGCAATACAGTTCACAGAGGTCAGCTTCCTGGGGCACTGAGCAGGGCAGAGAAGGGTGGAGAGTGAATCTGGCACTCTCTTCTCTGCTCTTCCTGATGCCACCCCTACCCTCAGCTCACCTTCTGTCTGGTTCCTAAAAAGTTTACAAGTCCCTGTGCCATCTTGTACACAGAACCCATTCCATCTCTCAGACTGAGATAAGTGGGCCAATTCTTGGCCAGGCTCAGAGGAGATCCAGCCATGTGGCACAATTGCCCTGAGTCTATCTCTAGGGAGCTCTGGTAGTGTAGTGCCTAAGGCATTTGACTGCTAATTAGAAGGTTGGTGGTTCAAAGCCACCAACCACTCCAAGGAAGGAAGACTGGGCAAACTACTACTATAAAAATAAACTGCCTCACACACCCAAAGGGGGTCACTATGAGTCGGAATTGACTTGATGGCATGTAGTTTGGGTTTTCTTTCTTTTTTTTTTTTTTTAAGTCTATCTCTATACCAGCTGTTCAGCAAGCATCAGGGTTCCTAGATAGTTCCTCTCTCCTTATGCCAGTTTTTAGGAATAGGCAGGCTAGGTGTGGTAGTTAAGGTTGTGTGTTCAACTTGGCTAGGCCTTGTTGAGTGGCTAGGCAGCTGGATGTAGTAGTCCCCATGAGGAGACTGGTAATCAACTCCATGGTGGAATCTACTGTAAGGAGCTGAGTAGCTGCTTTAGGAATGTGGTCTGCTTCTTGTATATAAGGAAAAGCCTTGGGGAACCGTCTCTAGCTTATGACACTCTTGAACCCTGTATATAGCTGTGTCGTTGTTCAGCAGCCTGCCGTGCTCTGCCGACCTTGGGACTTACAGGGGACTTGAATTAATAGCCTGCCGTGCGGTTTGGTAACATTGGGACTGTGCCTTTAAATTTAAAATTTAAATTTTAAGGCACTTGTCAACCTTGGGCTTGTCAGTCTCAGCAGCCAAGCAGCTGTCTGAGTGAAAAAAAAGCCTCTAGCTCCAGTGGGCCAGGAGTAGGAGGCAGAGCTGAAGCTTAAGGTTGAGGGGCTTTCACTCAGCCTCTAGAGCCTGGCACTTTGAACTTGGACTTAAAGCCTCCAAACTGTAAGCCAATAAACTCCTGTTTCTTCAACATCCCATTTGTGGTATGTTCCTGTCAGAGCAGCACTTGGTAACCAGAACACCAGGTAATTACACTTTTCTAATGAAACTTTGTCCCCATTTGACTCTTTTTTGACAAGTTTCTCTCTACTTCTCCCTTGCATGGTCCTGTGACCCTTATCCCCTGAATTTCTGTTTTGAGCTGAGGAGCCTGGGGAAGTTGGGGGGAGCTTCCTGGACCTCTCAGCATCTTGAATACTGAGAAAGGGCCTGCTTTCCCAGCTTGATTTATGTCTAGAAATGCCAATTCTCTCCCTCCACCCTCTTGGGACTATTAAATTATCCAGTTCCTTGGGTTTATTTTTCAACACTGGCCTTAGATTCTCAGCTTAAACCTAAATGAGTCCCTTCCTCCACATCATTTCACCCTGAACTGTTTGTTCTGTCACTCTGAAGGTCCCTAATGGAGGAACTTGAAGTGGATTCTAAGCTCTGAGGTGGGGACACAGGCTCAGGAGTCCAGCCACAAATGCGTACCCCAGGGCTAAGGTGATTGCTCCATCCTTACCCCTCCCCAACCTCCACACCAAATGGTCCCTAGGTTTTCCCAAGGCATACACTCTGTGGAAGGGAGCTGCTGTTTTGGCCTTCCTAGTATTCACTCCTTCTGGAACTAGTTTTGGAGGTTTGGTTTTGGGCACTGCTTCAGAAATTACAGTTTTGGGATATCAATGATGACATCCTTTATTCCTTGACCAAGAGATTTGGCAGGTGACCCAAGCTAGAACAATCAGATGCACTCTTTCCCTTGAATCTTGAATGGAGTAATATGAAAATGAAGTTCATCTATCTGAAAGGCAGCACATGATAATAATACTTACTAGTTTTGGCCCCCTTTGATTTTACTGTCCTGGTTCTTCATCTTTCTGGGGTAGCCTCTTCTACTTTTTTCTTTGATTCTGTGAGATACTCTATTTCCTTCTAATATAAGCTTTTGTTTGTTTAATTTCACTAGAGTTTTTCTATTGGTTGCAGCAAGAATCATCATCACCAATACCAATTTCACTTTCTTAGAAGAACTGAGAATGTTGTTCCTTTAGTGGCTCATATCTGGAGTCCTGGCTTAGACTCAGATCTCCCTAGGTCCTGGAATGAGGAAAGAGCCCCTGCTGTTAGTGGATGTATGTCATACCTCACCTCAGGAACCTGTTTTTTGTTGCAGCCCAGCTCTTGGCCTGACTTTCAGGTCTCCACACTCAGGCCACAGCCTGAAATAGCCAAGATTATCTACCATGACTCCCTATCACAAGTCTTGTGGCCAGGTCAGGCTGATCTCCTTGTTATTTTCCACAAATAGCAAATTCATTCCTGTGCTGTGCCTTTGCTCGTGATGTTCTCAGGTGCCCAGTAAACAGAAGTCCTCCTCTCTAAGTGTATGAGCCCTCTCAGACCTCCAGAACTTTGGCTACATCCTGCCCTTCTTTCCCTAAAGCCATTGTGTCCCATCAAGCCCATAGTGGCTTCTGAACCAAGCACATTATTGGCTTCTCTCTGCTGCAGTTACAAAAGACTTGTGTGGCTGAGCTTTGTTTTCTTTGTAAATTTAAGTCTTGGAGGACTTAAGTACCAGGCTGTATGCCTTGATACTTACATGAACTTTAGTGTCAGTTGGTACACAGTGGGAATTCATGTTTATTGCTCCACCCCTAGTTTGGAATTTGTCTTGGCCCTTGTTGTGGATTGAATTGTGTTCCCCCAAAATTTGTGTCAATTTGGCTGGGCCATGATTCTCAGTGGTTTGGCAGTTAGGTCATAATGTAGTTTGGTAGTTATGTGTAATGATGTAATCATTCCCATGATGTAATCTGATATGATTAGCCAATAAGGTGTAAGGGGATTAAGGTGGGATGCAATACCTTTACAGCCCTGATTTGATGTAAGGGGAGTTTCCCTGAGGTGTGGCCTGCATCACCCTTTATCTTGTTGTTGTTAGGTGCCATCTAGTTGTCTCTGACTCATAGCGACCCTATGCGCAGCAGAACGAAACACTGCCCCGTCCTAAGCCAGCTCCACGATTCTTGCTATACTTGAGCCCTTCGCTGCTGCTGTGTCAGTCCATCTCATCCAAGGCCTTCCCCTCCTTTGTCAACCCTCCACCTTATCAAGCATGATATCCTTCTCCAGGGAATGGTCCCTTCTGACAACATGACCAAAGTATGTCAGATGAAGTCTGACCATTCTCGCCTCCAAGGAGCATTCTGGCTGCACTTCCTCCAGGACAGACCTGTTAGTTCTTTTAGTAGTCCACAGTACTTTCAGCATTCTTCGCCAACACCACAGCTCAAAAACATCAACTCTTCTTCGGTTCAAGGGTTCATTGTCCAGCTCCCACATGCATTTGAGGTGATTGAAAATACCATGGCTTGTGTTAGGTGCACCTTAGTTCTCAAGGAGACATCTTTGCTCTTCAGCACTTGAAAGGGGTCCCTTGCAGCTGATTTGCCCCATGCTATATGTCCTCTAATGTCCTGACTGCTGCTTCCATTGGCATCGATTGTAGAACCAAGCAATGTGAAGTCTTTGACAACTTCAATCTTTTCTTCATTTATCGACATGCTGCTTAGAGGTTCAGTTGTGATGACTTTTGTTTTCTTTATATCAAGATGTAATCCATACTTCAGATTGTAGTCTTCAGTGTTCATCAGTAAGTACTTCCAGTCATCCTCACTTACAGCAAGCAAAGTTGTGTCATCAGCAAATCACAAGTTGTTAATGATTTTTCCTCCAATCTTGATGCCACGTTCTTCTTCACATAGTCCGACTTCTCGGATTATTTGCTCAGCATACAGATTGAATAAGTATGGTGCAAGGATACAACCCTGACACACTCCCTTCTTGATTTTAAACCATGCAGTGTTCCCTTTTTCTGTTTGAACGACAGCCTCCTGGTCTATGTACAGGTTCCTCGTGAGCACAAATAAATGTTCTGGAATTCCCATTCTTCTCAATGTTATCTACAATTTGTTATGATCCTCACAATCAAATGCTTTTGCATTGTCAATAAAACACAAGTAATCATCTTTCTGGTATTCTTTGCTTTTAGTCAAGATCCATCTGACAATGATATCCCTTGTTCCACATCCTCTTCTGAAACCAGCTTGTATTTCTGGAACTTCTCTGTCAATATACTGCTGCAACTGTTTTTGAATTATCTTCAATAAGATTTTACTTGCATGTGATATTAATGATATTGTTTGATAATTTCCACATTCTGTGGGATCACCTTTCTTTGGAATGGGTACAAATATGGATCTTTTCCAGTCAGTTGGCCAGGTAGCCGTCTTCCAAATCTCTTGACATAACCAAGTGAGTACCTCCAGCAGGGCATCTGTTTGTTGAAACATCTCAATGGGTATTCTTTCAATTCCTGGAGCCTTGCTCTTTGCCAATTCTTTCAGTGCATCTTTGACTTCTTCCTTCAATACCGTTGGTTCTTGAACATATGCCACCTCCTGAAATGAATGAAGATGAACCAGTTCTTTTTGGTACAGTGACTCTGTGTATTCCTTCCATCTTCTTTTGATGCTTCCTGCATCATTCAATATTTTGCCCATAGAATCTTTCAATATTGCAACTTGAGGCTTAATTTTTTTCCTCAGTTCTTTCAGCTTGAGAAATGCCAAGAGTATTCTTTCCTGTTGGTTTTCTAACTCCAGGTCTTTGCACATTTCATTATAGTAATTGGCTTTGTCTGCTTGTACTGCTCTTTGAAATCTTCTGTTCGGCTCTTTTATCTTGTAATTTCTTCCCTTTACTTTAGCTACTCTTCCCTCAAGGGCAAGTTTCAGAGTCTCTTCTGACATCCATTTTGGTCTTTTCTTTCTTTCTTGTCTTTTTGATGACCTCTTGCTTTCTTCATAGATGATGATTTTGATGTCATCCTACAATTCTTCTGGTTTTTGGTCATTGGTGCTCAATGCATCAAATCTATTTTGATGGTCTTTAATTCAGGAGGAATATTATCAAGGTCATATTTTGGCTCTCATGGACTTGTTTTAATTGTCTTCAACTTCAAGTTGAACTTGCAAATGAGCAGTTGATGGTCTGTTCCACAATCAGCCCTTGGCCTTGTTTTGGCTGAAGATATGGAGCTTTTCCATCTCCTCTTGCCACAGATGTAGTTAATCTGATTCCTGCGTACTCCATCTGGCAAAGTCCATGTGTATAGCTGCCATTTGTGTGTTGAAAAAGGGTATTTGTAATGAATAAATCATTGGTCTTGCAATGAATAAATCATTGGTCTTGCAAAATTCTATCATGTGATCTCCAGCGTTATTTCTGTCACCACAGCCAAATTTTCCAACAGCCAGTGATTCTTCTGTTTCCAACTTTTGCATTCTGATCACCAGTGATAAGCAACATATCTTGATTGCATGTTTGGTCAATTTCAGACTACAGAAGTTGATAAAAGTCTTCAATTTCCTCATCTTTGACTTTGGTGGCTGGTGCATAAATTTGAGTAATAGTAGTATTAACAGGTCTTCCTTGTAGACATATGGATATCATCCTATCACTGGCAGCATTGTATTTCAGGAAAGATCTTAAAACATCCTTTGTGATGACAAATGCCATGCCATTCCTCTTCAATTTGTCATTCCCAGCAGAGTAGATCATATGGTTGTCTGATTCAAAATGGCCAAATCCAGTCCATTTCAGCTCACTAATGCCTACGATATCAATCTTTATGTGTTCCATTTCATTTTTGACAACTTCTAATTTTCCTAGATTCATACTTTGTACATTCCATGTTCTAGTTATTAATGGATCTTTGCAGCTATTTCTCCTCAATTTGAGTCATGCCACGTCAGCACATGGAGGTCCTGAAAGACTTATTTTATCCATATCTATTAAGATTGGTTCTACTCTGATGAGACAGCTCTTTCCCAGTCCTGTACTGAGTGCCTTCCAACCCAAGGGGCTCATTTTCCTGCACTGTGTCAGACGATGTTTCCGAGCTGTTCCTAAAGTTGCCCAGTAATGTATCAGACAGTGCTTCTCTGCTATTCATAAGGTTTTCCCTGGCCAATTTTTGAGAAGTGGATGGCCTCCTCCTTCTTCCTAGTCTGTCTTAGTCTGTAAGCTGCATTGAAACCTGTGCACCATGTGCAACTCTGCTGGCATCTAAAACACCAGTGGCACAGCCTCAAGCCTCACAGCAATGCACAAGCCTCATAGGATGACAAAATGACAGGCAAATTTGTCTGCCTTAGCTGTTGGAAACCTCTGCACCCTCCCCTTACCTAATTCCTACCTGGGACCTGCCACTCTGTGGTCCCTGGCTGCTCCCTCCTTTTCCTGGCTCTAGGAAGCTTGGGGCCCAGCCTTGAATCCTGCTCCTTTTTTACCTGGATAACCTGTACTCCTGAGGTACCCGAGGCTGCCCCTGCTCCCTCCCTTTCCTGGCTGTAGGGAGCTTGGGGCCTAGCCTTGCCACCCACCTCTTTTTTTACCTGGATATCCTGCCACTCCTGAGGTCATTGTCTTACAAGACATAAAATGAGAAAGAAATGAGCAGAGGAAGGACATACTACCACTAAAAAAGGAGAGCTGGGAGCAGAGCATGTTCTTGGGACCCAGGGTCCCTACACTGAAAAATTCCTAGACCCAGGGGAAGATTGATGCCACATGAAGTTGACCTAGGGGCAGAAGTTAAAGAGACAAGGACCTTCTTCCAGAGCTGCCAGAGAAAGCCTTACCCCAGAGATGGCACCTTGAAGTTGGACTTCTAGCCTCATAAACTGTGAGAAAAGAAATTTCTGTTTGTTAAAGCTATCCACTTGTGGTATTTCTGTTATAACAGCACCAGATAACTAAGACACCTCTGTAACCCACATTCTTCATTCATTCATTTACTCAACATTTATCAAGCACTTATTAAGTGTGGACTCTATGATAAGCCTTGGGAATAATACAAATAAAACATAGTCAGGGAGTTCACAGTCTAGTGGTAAAGATTTATTGAGAATTAAATGTAGTAGAATGCCCTACTGAAGAAATAACTGTCTAGTTTTTTTCAGCTGCAGGCTTACCACAAAGGAATGAAAGGCATTCTACCCCTTCCAGGAGGAGAGCCAGACTTTACATCCTTGAAGTTTGGACTTTCTTGACCCTCACGAAGAGTTGTGTGTTTCAGGGTAAAAATGAGACTACCCAGCAGCAGCTTACCCAGAAGACAACTTCTGAACAGGCCTTCTTAACAGAGGTTAGGATAGAAGGCTTGATCTTCACAGTTTAAAGAAAAATGGGCCCATTCAAATGAGTTGATTGGAACTTTCAAGACTAAAAAAGGAATAAGCTAAACTCTCATGAATGCAGGGCTTCTGAGATGGGAGGACCTGGGAGGAAGAGTATTAGACTAACAAATATTGTTGTCGTTGTTAGGTGCTGTGGAGTCGGACTTGACTCATAGTGACCCTCCTTGGGTTTCTGAGACAGTATCACTTTGGAAGTAGACTGCCCAGCCTTCCTTCTGAGTGACTGGTGGGTTTGAACTGCCAGCCTTCGGTTAACAGTCAAGTGCCTTAGGCACTATGCTGCCAAGACTAACAAATACAGGATGATAATAACAGCTAGCATTTCTTCAGCACTTACTACGTGCCAGGCACTGTTACAAACTTTACATGCTTCCACTTATTCTCACAAGAACCCTATGAAGTACATACTATTAGTGCTTCTATTTTACAAAGGAGACAGAAAGATTAAATTAATTGCCCAACGTTATGGAGTCAAGAATCAAATCCAGGCAATCATGTTTCATTGAAGGCCATGGGTGTCTGTGAAGGCTGAGCATAAAGGGTCATAGTTTTGGAAGCCTTGGCAAAGGTCACCATGGCTGGACTTAGCACAGAGGGGATGAAGTGCCTCAGAGGCCCCACCTTCAGGTGGACTTCACAGCTCAGAGAGGACAACTGTAGCAACTGGCATGAATCAAGACCTAATAATCTTTGTAAGAAGAGGCTTGTATCAGTTACTGTGGCCACAATAATGCTGTGTAATATACAATCACAAAATTTCAGTGGCTGATCTAGGCTAACTTTGGCTAGGATGGTTTGGTGTGTCTCTTCTCCTGGGACCAGTAGCCTAGCCTGGGGATGTTTACCTCATGCAGATGGCAGAAGTGTAAGGGTGCCAGCCCCTATTTGTAAGCCCATTTTAAGCCTCTGCTGTTGTCATATCTGCTAACATACCATTGGTCAAAACAAGTCACATGGCCAAGCCCAGAGTCAAGGGATAGAGAAATACACCCCACCCACAGTGGGAGGAACCTGCAAAGTTACCTGGCAGAGAATGTAGATGTATAATCCTTTTACTCAGGAGTAAAGTAATGGAACAATAATCTGGTGTTCCACTTGGAGGGGGATCTATGTAGCAGATCCTGGATAGAGAGGGAGAACAATGGGGACAAAACTCAAAAGCATTTGGAGAAAAAAAAAGGGGGCGGGGAACCAGGTTTGCTGGTCTGATAGAGCCTGGTGGAATCACTGACACTATGGCCCCCAGCTGCCC